>NC_044984.1:126834554-127205503 GCF_008728515.1 Papio anubis | reverse complement strand
CAAAAAAATTAGCTGGGCGTGGTGGCGGGCGCCTGTAGTCCCAGCTAATTTTTTTGTATTTTTAGTAGAGACGGGGTTTCACCATGTTAGCCAGGATGGTCTCCATCTCCTGACCTCGTGAGCCGCCCGCCTCGGCCTCCCGAAGTGCTGGGATTACAGGCGTGAGCCACCGCGCCCGGCTCTTGCTGTGCATTTCTTAAGTCCGTGTTTGTGCACACGTGCAGTGACGTCAGCATTTAGACGTGAAGCGGTCGAGTCAGAGAGTGTGACTGGAATTGGACCTGGACAGACGTTTGATAAGTTTGTTATCCCCACACCAACGGGAAAGGGCGCGTCTAGTGCGCTCTACAAGGTCTGCACGAGGGGCGCTTTTTGCCAGTTTAGTAGGGAAAATAGGTAATCTCATTTGCATTTACATTTTTTCCTTATGAAAAAATACGTGTCTTTTCACCGTGCTTTGTTTTTTAATCTCGTCAGGTCTTACCCGCTGGCCTCATTGGCCCCTGGCCTTGGTGTCAGGCGCAGAAAAGCCTTTCAGATGGAGAGGAGAGCCTCGTGTATTTTTTCCGACAGGTTCTTTTTTTACAGTTTACATTTTTATCTGCTCGTTTGTGGACGTACAAGGGAAGTGTAGAAAAGACAAGTGATTTGGGGCCTTGCAGGCTCCTGGTGTGACTCCCGGTACCTTGTCCACCGTGCTCTACTTTTAACAGGAGAGTAGGTGGCGTCCTGAGGAGCATGAGGTGTGTTCGCATGTGCTGGCCTTTGCCCTGCGCTGGTGTCGTCTCCTGGGAGCACACATCAGTGGGGACTGAGTGGCCCCGGGGATGGCGCTCCAAAGCATGGGGGCTGAGCTGGGGATGTAGAGCGGCGCATCCTCGCCCTTCGACTCCTGTTCTGGTCCCACTCCTCTAACACAGTGGTGCTGGGCAGGAAGGGGGCCTGGCCCCTCCCCTCACACCAAGCAGCTGAGCGAGGGTGGAGCTGAGCTGTGACGGCTGTAGACCCGCGTTGCGCCGGCCCTGCCTGAGAGAGGCTGGGGGCCTGCACACAGCTCGGCCCTGTGCTTCCTTGCAGCCAGCCATACGTTGTGTGCCGGCAGTGTCCTGAGTACAGAAGGCAGGTGGCGCAGCCTCCCCACTGCCCAGCATCCGAGGGTGAGCCAGGAGCCCCGCAGGCCCTGGGGGATGTACCCTCCACATCCGTCAGCCTCACGACAGGTGAGCCACGCCGCCCTTAGGCCTCAGCCTTCCCGCGAGTCACTTTATGGCTGTGCCTGGTGCTAACGTGCACGTGGCCACACTCTGCCCACCTCCTCTCTGCACCCCTTGCCCCCTTTGGGACCTGGCCTCAGTGGTCTCCCTGCACTCACAGTTTGTTGCTTTTTGTGACTGATTTGGGTTGGAAAATCAGATAAGTAACTGTTGATTCGTAGCCACTCCTGAACACTCCTGGGAATTAACAACCCTGACCTTAATACTTGGCTCCTCCCCAGCCGGTGCCTCAGCGCAGCTCACATCCCCCAGTGGGTTTGCCAGACCCAAAGTGATGATCGCGTGTCTGTCCCTCAAGTAAGAGGCGGGCTTCTCCTCAGCAGTGGCGATGTCTCCAGAGCTGGCTTAGTGCGAAATGTTTTCCCGTCAGGTGCCTGTTTCCAGCAAGGGGTGTCAGGTGCCATCCAGGAAAGCAGAGGAGAGCTGGGCAGGGGGTGTGGAGGCTGCACTTCTCCGCCCTGCTCACTCCGGACTCATAGAATGGGAAGATGGCCCTCGGGGTCCTGGCTTCCTGGCCATGGGTCAGGGCTGAGCACATCACGAGGCCGCTGGCCTGGGATGGATGCAGAGCCACATTTTTGTGCTGTGTTCTCAGTGGCTTCTTGTAGAACCCGTGGACAGAACAGACAAAGCAGTGTCCACCTGGACGCCTGTCCGCCAGCCTGGGTTTGCCTCCGCCACTCAGCAGCTCCGTTTGGGTCACTGGACACACTCCTTCCTTTGCATGGTGGGACCAGCGCCTCCCTCTGGGGTCCTGGATCCCTCAGTGGGCGCTCGGTGAACCTGGGTGGTGAAATTGCTGTCCTTATGGCCAGCGTGTTGACCTCGCAGGGTCTTTCCTGTGTGGGTGGTAAGTGTGCAGGGAAGTTGGCCAGGTGGGCTCGGACTTCTGCTGCCGCATCGGTTGGTCTTGTGCAACTAGCCTGTTCTTTGTTGATTTGAGAGATGGCTGTTCTCTCACCTGAGCGGACATTGAACACAAAACTTGTTTTATTCTATGTCGTAGGTTCTATGGGGCTATCCTCCCTTTATAGGAAATAGTAGAAAACCTTCAACAGATTGGCTGGGCGTGGTGGCTCATACCTGTAATCCCAGCACTTTGGGAGGCCGAGGCAGGCAGATCACGAGGTCAGGAGATCGAGACCATCCTGGCTACCACGGTGAAATCCTGTCTCTACTAAAAATACAGAAAAATTAGCTGGGTGTGGTGGCGGGTGCCTGTAGTCCCAGCTACTCGGGAGGCTGAGGCAGGAGAATGGCGTGAACCTGGGAGGTGGAGCTTGCAGTGAGCTGAGATCACGCCACTGCACTCCAGCCTGAGTGACAGAGCAAGACTCTGTCTAAAAAAAAACAAAAGAAAAACCTTCAACAGGTCTTTGAAATCTTGCTCTAGTCGCTAAACCAGTCATTATTGTTAATCCGTTTGGACTCCCCGAGTTTGGGTGGCAGAAGGTCCCTGGTGGTTTAGCGGGGTAGGTCTATGTCTTCCCCGGCTGTCGCAGGTGCACCTCCTCACTGTGCTTCCGGGCGGCGTCTCTAACCTGCTGTCTTTCTGCCCTGGGTCCCACGTGCTCCCGCTGAATGTGCGTGTGCTTCAGCAGTCCAGGATTACGTGTGCCCTCTGCAAGGAAGCCACGCCCTGTGCACCTGCTGCTTCCAGCCCATGCCCGACAGGAGAGCGGAGCGCGAGCAGGACCCACGTGTCGCCCCTCAGCAGTGTGAGTGCCCACGCCACGGAACGCAGGCGGGCTCCCTCTGTCCTTCGGGGCTCAGGTTTCAAAATGGTGTTGGCCTTAGGGTACCCCATGAAGTAAGGATGCCGTTTCTTTTTTTCCATCTGTGTGATCAGTTGTCCCCACGTGACCATATTGAATAATCTATCTTTTCCCACCAGCTAGTTGTACTGCCCCTTCACAGACCACATCTCCATCCAGCAGGGGCTCGGCCTGGATCTGTGTCCATCTCCTGCCAGCACTGTGGTTGCTTTATAATGTGTCACTGTTAAACCTCCTAGATGAATTTTGATGCTTTAATATACAACTCTGGCCAGGCACAGTGGCTAACGCCTGTAATCCCAGCACTTTGGGAGGCCAAGGTAGATGGATTTTCTGTGTCCAGGAGTTTCAGACCAGCCTGGGCAACATGGTGAAACCCCATCTCTACAAAAATTACAAAAATTAGCCAGACATGATGGTGTACACCTGTAATCCCAGCTACTCGGGAGACTGAGGCCAGAGGATGGCTTGAGTCCGAGAGGAGGAGGTTGCAGTGAGCTGAGATTGTGCCACTGTACTCCAGCCTTGGCGACAGAGGGAAATCCTGTCCCAAAACAAAACAAATATATATATGCACGCACATACAGTTCTTACTGTTAAAAACGGAGCTTGTCCTTTATTTCATGGCTGTTTTAATTTATTCCTGCAGAAATGTCTGTTTCTATCCTTTGCCTTTTTTTAAAATGACTTCCTAATTTGTCAGAGCTCCTTATATGCTGCTGAGCACCACAGTTGGCTCCTGCCACACGCACCTGTGCTGCTGTGTGCACCGAGCCCTGCGTGAGCAGCACATGGCCACAGCACTGGTTCTGTCTGGAATGGCTTAAAATGTTCTGGGCACTCAGAACATGTTTGGTTAAACAGGTTACTTCTGGGGGCTGTACCCTGAGACTGGGCTTGGCAGGGGTGGGGCCTGGCCTGCAGCGTTGGGACACACTCGGTGAGGTGACCTGGATGGTCGCTGCCTCAGGGGTCATCCGCGGCAGGCACTGGCCGCTGCTGATGCTGCTCGCGGGAGGGCAGGTGAGAAGCCGCAGAGAATAGCTCGCCCCGTGCCTAACACACATGGTGGGCAGCAGATGGCAGCTCGGGCCAGCTTTTCCCCAGGAACCCAAGCTCTCGACTCTAATTTCACAGAGAATGCTTCGTATATAGAGGCATTTGTGAAGTGGCCGTAGGCGTTAGAAGACTTAAGGACTCAACCCTGTGAGAATTTTAGCGAGGGTTTAACTAATATTATATTTTAGGGATTTCCATTGTATAGAATATCAGACAATTAAAAATAATTTCCTTTGGGAGGCTGAGGCAGGTGGATCACGAGGTCAGGAGATCGAGACCATCCTGGCTAACACAGTGAAATCCCACCTCTACTAAAAATACAAAAAATTAGCCAGGTGTGGTGGTGGGCACCTGTAGTCCCAGCTACTCGGGAGGCTGATGCAGGAGAATGGCGTGAACCTGGGAGGCGGAGCTTGCAGTGAGCCGAGATTGTGCCATTGCACTCCAGCCTGGGTGACAGAGCGAGACTCTGTCTCAAAAAATAAATAATGTCTACAAAACCAAGGTGACGACATGAAAAAATACCTAGGTAGAAAAAGGCCACCTAGACTGGGTGCAGGGGCTCACGCCTATAATCCGAGCACTTTGGGAGGCCGAGGCAGGTGGATCACCTGAGGTCAGGAGTTTGAGACCAGCCTGACAAACACGGTGAGACCCCGTTTCTACTAAAAATGCAAAAATTAGCCAGTTGTGGTGGGCACCTGTTATCCTAGCTACTGGGGAGGCTGAGGCAGGAGAATCGCTTGAACCCAGGAGGCAGAGGTTGCAGTGAGCCGAGATTGCACCACTGCACTCCAGCCTAGGCCACAGAGCGAGAGACTGTCTCAAAATAAAATAAAATTAAATTAAAAAAGCCACCTAAGTATGTGCAGTTGGGGGCAAACATGTTGCATATTCAGAGCTACGAGGAAACCCATCGAAGCTGTGTTAGGGGGATGGAGAAGGTGAGATTTTTTTCATTTGTGGCTCTCATTGTTTTCCTGGGATGAGCATGTGGTGTTCAGTGTAAGAAACAATATGGGTCTGGGGCCGGGTGCTGTGCCTCATGCCCGTAATACCAGCACTTTGAGAGGCTGAGGTGGGAGGATCACTTGAAGCCAAGAGTTTGAAAGCACGCTGGGCAACATAGTGAGACCCTGTCTCTACAAAAATAAAAAACAAATTAGCCGGGTATGGTGGCATGCACCTGTAGTCCTAGCTACTTGGGAGACTGAGGTGGGTGGATCCCTTGAGCCCAGGAGGCGGAGGTCGCAGTGAGCTGATTGTACCACTGTGCTCCAGCCTGGGCAACGGAGCGAGACACCATCTCTAAAAAACAAAAAAACAGAAAACATGAGCCTGGGCTTTTTTCAGAGCTACAACTCCTCGTCATCACAGTCCTGGGATGTGACCCTGCCCCGAGTTCCATGAGACTCCTCCTGAACAATGTTTCCAAAGCGAGTTGAGCTCCTGAGCCTGGTGCTGATGAACTGTGTCAGAGACAGGACTCAGCACTGGGTGCGGGTAACGAGTGCCTCTCTCCACAGGTGCCGTCTGCCTGCAGCCTTTCTGCCATCTGTACTGGGGCTGCACCCGCACCGGCTGCTTCGGCTGCCTGGCCCCGTTCTGTGGTAATACCGGCCCTTCAGGCCCCAGTTGCTTTGACCTTTGCATGTTCTCTTGGTGAACTTGAGGGCAGGGGATGGTGGGGTCCGTAGCCTGATGTTTACAGGGGTGAGGCCATGGTTGGTCATGTCATCAGATGGTGACATTTTCCTGCTGATCTGCAGAATGTGTCAGATTCGTGTTGGCTGAAAATCAAGCCTTACTGGAAGGATCAGGGGACGTACTCCCAGGACAGAGTCCTTGCCGCAGGGTCCTGGTGTCACGATACCAGACTAGGTGCTGGGGTGACTCGAGAGCTGATCTTTTTAAGGAGGGAGTGGAATGGAAATCATTTCTACTTGTCCTCTGTTTAAGGGTTCTATCACTGAACTTCTTATTCCTTCTAGAATCTGTAATGAAAAGAAATGTGTTTATCCTCAGTGTGGGGCAGACAGTGCTTTCCTGCGACGTCTTTATACACAGGTAACATTGCACCTTCATCTCGGCAGAGCTCAACCTGGGTGACAAGTGTCTGGACGGCGTGCTGAACAACAACAGCTACGAGTCGGACATCCTGAAGGTACTGACCCGCCGCGGGCTGGGGAGCCGGGAGCCGCGTTTTCTCGCTAGTGCAGCCAGCTGGTTCTCTGCATTCCGTTGGTGTTTATCTGTTTTTCCCGCATTCCAAAAATAGGTGTTTCCTTTTTGTGCCTCCTGCCACGGATCCATAGGAGCCGCCTCCCACAGCTCTCAGGAGGAACTTGGAAGTGCTACCCGGGACCAGGGCGTTTTCTCTGGTCCCTTTCTCTTCCGGCCATTTGCTTTCCCACGTCTAGGAAGCTACCGCGGCTTCTGGGGTTTCTGTGTGTAATGTGCGCATCTGCCCTCTTGCCGAGAGCACACGCAGTGGTGGGGCCTTGACACTTGCCACAGACACACCTGGCAGGTGCCCGCTCAGCCCCACACTCTGCTTTGATGCCCACAGAAGGAGCTCAACAGCTCATGTGTGTTTAAAGGGCACGGAAAACAGATGCCCAGTCCTCAGCTTTTCTTGTCAAACAGACTGGGCTCGTTGTGGGGCTGTGTGCACCGTGGCCAGGCTTTCGTGTCTCGTCCACACCTGGGCTGCGAGGGTCTTGGCAGAACTTTTGAGAGCCTCTGATAACTCCTACGCTGGAAGGTCAGAAGTGAGCCTTCCTTTTGGGACTTCCAGGAGGCTCTTGGACAAGACTCTCGTGCCGCAGGCTGTGAACGTGCAGCCCTCTGCAAATGCCACTCGTAAGGGGCTGAGCTTCGGCTTTCTGCACCTTCAGGGATCTTTTATGAAATGTTTTTTATCTCATTATTTCAGCGTTTCTTCCTCTAAACGAATATTGCTTATTCCTCTTTTTTTGGTGTGTGTCACAGAATTACCTGGCAACCAGAGGTCTGACGTGGAAAAACATGTTGACCGAGAGCCTCGTGGCTCTCCAGCGAGGAGTGTTCCTGCTGTCTGGTGAGCTCTTCTCTTGCCTCCTGCTCTAGGGTGCGTGTGACTTTCCAGGGCTGCACCTGCCCGTCTGCTCTTCCAGTGACAACTCTGACCTTCACCCATCCTGGAAGAGAAGAAAAAAGATCCTGATGCTTTTGGGTTGTTTTTGTTTGTTTGTTTTTTGAGATGGAGTTTCGCTCTTGTTGCCCAGGCTGGAGTGCAGGGGCGTGATCTCAGCTCACTGCCACCTGCGCCTCCTGGGTTCAAGCGATTCTCCTGCCTCAGCCTCCTGAGTAGCTGGGATTACAGGCGCGCACCACCACACCCGGCTAATTTTATTTTTTTTTTATTTTATTTTTTTTTGAGACAGAGTCTTGCTCTGTCGCCCAGGCTGGAGTGCAGTGGCCAGATCTCAGCTCACTGCAAGCTCCGCCTCCCGGGTTTAGGCCATTCTCCTACCTCAGCCTCCCGAGTAGCTGGGACTACAGGCGCCCGCCAACCCGCCCGGCTAGTTTTTTTTTTTTTGCATTTTTTAGTAGAGACGGGGTTTCACTGTGTTAGCCAGGATGGTCTCGATCTCCTGACCTCGTGATCCGCCCGTCTCAGCCTCTCAAAGTGCTGGGATTACAGGCTTGAGCCACCGCGCCCGGCCCGATATCTTTGTTAATTAAGGGTATAGCACGTTTTGATTTGTGTTGCAAATGTTTCCGCTATAGTAGTAGCTCACTTTTGTTGTATTTATTTTCATTTTGAGGTTTGAATTGTTGTCAAGTGTACAAATCCTTCCTCTGTGCAATTTGGTGTTCCAAGACATACTTAGAAATAGCTAATTTTCTCATTTTCTTCTTAGTAATTTTTTGGGAGTTTTAATATTTAAATTTTATATCCACGTGGGGCCAGGTGTGGTGGCTCATACCTGTAATCCCAGCATTTTGGGATGCTGAGGCAGGCAGATCGCCTGAGGTCAGGAGGTCGAGACCAGCCTGGCCAACGTGGTGAAACCCCAACTCTACTGAAAAAATACAGACATTAGCTGGGCGCGGTGGCGCATGCCTGTAGTCCCAGTTACTCGGGGGGCTGAGGCAGGAGGATCAGTTGAACCCAGGAGGCGGAGATTGCAGTGAGCCGAGACTGCACCACTGCACTCTAGCCTGGGCAACAGAGCGAGACTTGGTCTCAAAAAATAAATAAATAAATAAAATAAATGTTATATCCATGTGGGATTATTTTGCTGTAAGAAAATAAATTGGTAGGACTGCGTGCGGTGGCTCACGCCTATAATCTCAGCACTTTGGGAGGCTGAGGCGGGTAGATCACGAGGTCAGGAGATCGAGACCATCCTGGCTAACACGGTGAAACCCCGTCTCTACTAAAAATACAAAAAATTAGCTGGGCGAGGTGGCAGGCACCTGTAGTCCCAGCTACTCGGGAGGCTGAGGCGGGAGAATGGCGTGAACCCGGGAGGCGGAGCTTGCAGTGAGCCGAGATCGCGCCACTGCACTCCAGCCTGAGCGACAGAGCGAGACTCTGTCTCAAAAAAAAGAAAGGAAAAAGTTGCTGTCTAGGTTGACTTTGTTCTTGTTTTCTGATGGTGTAGCCCATTGTCTTCACCCCAATTATGGTCAGCGCGTTAGTTTCCCGCTGCTGTGGTCTGTGTGTGCTGCTGTCGGGAAGGTGGCGTTGCTGGGTAACTGGCTGTGTCTGCATGAGGCTGTGTTTGTTCCAGATTACAGGGTCACAGGGAACACCGTGCTGTGTTACTGCTGTGGCCTGCGCAGCTTCCGGGAGCTGACTTACCAGTATCGGCGGAACATTCCTGCTTCCGAGTTGCCAGGTGAGGACCCTGACCCCACACGGCTCTTGTTCTGTCTGGGTTGGCTTCTACACTCTTTTTTTGTTTTTTTTTTTGAGATGGAGTTTCGCTCTGTCGCCCAGACTGGAGTGCAGTGGCACAATCGCGGCTCACCGCAACCTCTGCCTCCTGGGTTCAAGCGATTCTTCTGCCTCAGCCTCCTGAGTAGCTGGGATTCTAGGCACCTTCCCCTACGCCCAGCTAACTTTTTGTGTTTTTAGTAGAGTTGGCCAGGCTGGTTTCGAACTCTTGACCTTGGCCTCCCAAAGTGCTGGGATTACAGGTATGAGCCACCCCGCTTGGCCAGGACTCTCTTCTTAGCAGACAACCTGTTTGCACTTTGCTCTGTGTTCTAAGCAGAATTTGGCCTCAGTCAGGAGCCGGCAGGACAGACAGGCCATGCCGGGCCGTGGTTGTGTTAGGCCTTGCGTCTATTTGCAGTTATTCATGAGTGTAACGTGGGTTTCTAAAACTGAGTCGTAAAGACATCCAATAGAAAGCTGGGGTAATTTAGCCGGGCGCGGTGGCTCACGCCTGTAATCCCAGCACTTTGGGAGGCTGAGGCGGGCGGATCACAAGGTCAGGAGATCGAGACCATCCTGGCTAACACGGTGAAACCCCGTCTCTGCTAAAAAATACAAAAAACTAGCCGGGCGAGGTGGCGGGCGCCTGTAGTCCCAGCTACTCGGGAGGCTGAGGCAGGAGAATGGCGTAAACCCGGGAGGCGGAGGTTGCAGTGAGCTGAGATCCGGCCACAGCACTCCAGCCTGGGCGACAGAGCGAGACTCCGTCTCAAAAAAAAAAAAAATAAATAAATAAATAAATAAATATTTCTTTAATTGGGTTTTTATTTTTTAATTTTTATTTTATTTATTTATCTTTGAGACAGAGTCTTACTCTGTCACCCAGGCTGAAGTGCAGTGGCGCAATCTTGGCTCCCTGCAACCTTCCTCTCCTGGGTTCAAGTGATTCTCCTGCCTCAGCCTTCCAAGTAGCTGGGATTACAGGTGCCCACCACCACACCTGGCAAATTTTTTGTATTTTTAGTAGAGACAGGGTTTCACCATGTTGATCAGGCTGATTTTGAACTCCTGACCTCAGTTGATTTACCCGCCTCTCCTCCCAAAGTGCTGGGATTACGGGCATGAACCACCGCACCTGACCCTCAATTGGGTTTTTAGTTAAACACGTGTTTCCTTTCCTGAAATCTCAGAACGGTCCAAGGAGACTAGTTGTGGAGGGACCAGAGGCTGTGCGTTTCCCCCGCAACGTCTGTCTTTGGGTCTCTGCTGAAATTCAGGTAGCGGAGTGGGTGTGTGCAGTACATCTCATAGATGCGTAACCCTTCTGTTTTTCCAGTGGCTGTAACATCCCGTCCTGACTGCTACTGGGGCCGTAACTGCCGCACTCAGGTGAAAGCTCACCACGCCATGTGAGTGCAGCTGGGGGCACAGGCGTCAGCTGCAGGGTGATAAACGAGTTCACCGCCTGCTTACAAATACGCTGATACGGTCATTATCCTTCTCTCAGGTTGCATCCTTTAGGAACCGCATCTTCATTTAGAAATCCTGCTCTTCCTTTATCCCTTCATTTCATGCAGTCTTATTTCCATCTTCCACCTCTGTGTCTTCCTGTCTGGAGCTGGTTTATCTGTCGTCTGAGGCATCCGGGGCACACCCCATCGTTTCAGGCTTAGCCATTTCTAAGTTGGAGGCTGTTGTCTCTGAGGGCCTCAGGCCCCCTCGCATAGCGCTGCGCAGCTGGGTTCTCGTCCGTACCGTGAGCAGGCATTTGTGATCGCTGTCACGTTGTCACCCTCACGTGGTCTCTTTCCCAGCCTCCTTAAAGGAGGTTCGCGGCGCCATCTGCGTTGCCCTGGGAGGTGTAGGTCAGGAGGCATCTCCTGGGTCAGGTGATTGTGTAAACCACTCCTGTGGCCAAGGAGTTCAGATGGAAGTGACGGAGACAGTGCCGTCGGGACGAGATGCTGCGAGGACTCAGATAAAGGTGCCTCCCCCGCAGGGACTTTGTGGAGTACAAACCTTGCTTTGTGTTTGAGCACAAACAGCGCATGGAGGAGACCATGTCGTCACAAAAAAAGATTTCGCTGTTGACTGGCAGACAGTTTTCAGTAGAAATGTACATGAGGAGAGCAGAGCCATGCTGGTCCTCCTTGCCACGGTCTGTGGAGAGGAAAGGCGGCCACAGGCCTTCCAGCTTGGTGGGTCTGCCTCAGCCCTGTCAGCAGATGCCACGGGGATGCCCGAGGAGGTGCAGCTTTTATTCTCTTCTCTTAAAAAATTATCTAAGATGTTTACAGTTCTTTCTTTTTTTTTTTTTTTTTGAAATGGAGTCTCGCTGTGTCTCCCAGGCTGGAGTGCAGTGGTGCGATCTCAGCTCACTGCAACCCCACCTCCTGGGTTCAAGCGATTCTCCTGCCTCAGCCTCCTGAGTAGCTGGGACTACAGGTGCTCGCCTCCACATTAGGCTAAATTTTTTTTGTAGTTTTAGTAGAGACGGGGTTTCACCATGTTGGCCAGGCTGGTCTCGAATTCCTGACCTCAAGTGATCCACCCACCTCAGCCTCCCGAAGTGCTAGATTACAGACATGAACCACTGTGCGTGGCCAGATGTTTCACTTCTGTTTCAAAATTTTAAAAGGGAAAAAGAAGTTTACCTTTGGGGGTTAGTTGCTTTGATTTTGTAGAAGGCACACACTCTTTCTCAGATGGCCCTTTCGGTGTATGGTTTCAGAATGGGTTTATTTGAATGCCTCTCCAGTGCTCTCGTGTAATTTATTTGAATGCTTCTCTGATGCTCTTTTGTGTAATTTGGCCATTTTCTCCCGGCAGGAAATTCAATCACATCTGTGAACAGACAAGGTTCAAAAACTAAGCATCCAGAGGCCCTGAGCAGCTTTCAGCACTGAAGGGGAAGAGAGCGTGTTTTTAAAATACAGAGACAAACATGTCAGGGCGTTTTCACGGCCCCCTGAGGGACGCAGGTTCTCCGGCAGGTGCTCTGGGGTAACTCTTCTGTGGAGCTTTACCCTCTGAGTGAGACCCTCCCCAGAGCCCTGGGGGCCACAACCCGCCCTCCTGGCGAGTGCTGGGTGGGGCTCGTGGTGACGTGAGCAGCAGAGATGAAGCCTTTCCGTGACACGCAGCCGTGCCGCCCAGAGGGGCAGTTTTGCTCTTTTGTATGTTTTCCGTAACCACAGGTAAAGCAGCAGTCTGTTTTCAGGACGAGTTTCAAGGGAGAAAGGGGACAGTTTATCAAAAACATTGTTTCAGGAGAAGGGAGCATAAGTTTACAGCCTACAGGATGTACACAATATTCTGCTGTTGGGAAAACCACAGCATTTTATATATTTTTTAATAGGTTTGGTGCTTATCTTCTAATAAGATTTAAATACCACAAACTAGCACAAATAATATAATTTATAATTTACAAATTGACTAAAATTGGGTATAGTATGGTATTTGAAAGAATAAGCATATGCTTCTGTTTATTGAAAAAAAACTTCCAGTGTCCAGAACTGCTAACCCTCGACATGGCCGTCAAGTTAGTCGCTCCTTGCTAACCTGTGGGTGACCACGGTCCCGAGCCCGGGGCTGGACGCGGGTCCCAGGACGTGCCGCTCCCTTCACGGCCCCGAGCCAGGGGCTGGACGCAGGGCCCAGGACGCGCCGCTCCCTTCACGGCCCCGAGCCCGGGGCTGGACGCAGGGCCCAGGATGCGCAGCTCCCTCATGCTGCCCGGGCCCTTCCTCCAAGACCCTACAGAGCCTGAGGGGCACCTTGGCTTCCGCCTGTGCTAGGTTTGCCATGTCAGCTGGAATAATACTTGAAATTTTGATTTTTGGAAAAAAAAGTTTTTTATATTTTGTTGAAATCACCTGTTATCCTTGTTTGCAAACTGGTAACTTTTTTGCTTCTCAGGAATACAGTTTTCAACTGTTGACTTGCTCTTGATAGGAACTGAGAAGCAGCACTCTGTCTCTGCGTTTGTGGAGGAAAGCCCTGTCTTTTGCATATTCTAATAAATGAGCCGCCTTCGCTCCTCCCCTCTCGTGTTGGGCTCGTGTGTGGGGCTGCCTCACCTCTCCACGCGAGGCAGGCAGGCCCTGTGCAGAGTGAGCGCCGAGCACCTCACTGCTAGTGATGGTTACTCTGTCACCTGCTGTCCCTCAGTGTCTCCATGGAGTCACGCCTGACCTGAGGTTGGGGCCTGAAGTCCGAGCATCCTGTGAAACCTGCTCAGGTCTCTTCATTTGGCCAGTGCTGGGAAACCACAACCTGTTCATCCGAGAGGGGAGGCTCCTGAGTTCAGCTGAGCAGGGGATGGGGCCGAGAGGGGAGGTCCTGAGTTAGTGCAGGGGTGGGGCCGAGAGGGGAGGTCCTGAGTTTGTGCAGGGGTGGGGCTGAGAGGGGAGGTCCCAAGTTTATGCAGGGGCGAGGCTGAGAGGGGCGGTACCTAGTTAGTGCAGGGGTGAGGCCGAGAGGGGGAGGTTGTGAGTTTGTGCAGGGCTGAGGCTGAGAGGGGAGGTCGGCATTCACCCATAGCCGCCCTGTGTCTGTGTCTTAGATCAGATGATACTCACTCTACCCCTTCTCATCTCCAAAAAGTACAAACAAGAACACTCGCCCTGTGGAGGACGCAGAGCTTTGCTCAGGAAGGGCAGGGCAGCTCAGAGAGCCTCAGGGCTCCAGGTGTCCTAGGGACTCACTTCTGCTTCCTCAGTCCTTCAGAGAAGTCCATTTCCTGGCCCACTGCGAAGGGCGTTTCTGCCTGGAGCAGTCAGAACAGAGCTTGGGTTTGGCTCTGATGTGAGGGAGGAGGCCTTGGGACCGGGGCAGTTACCCCTCCCCCCGGTGTGGTAAGGAGCCGTGTTTTATGGAGGCAGGTGGCCGTGAACTCATCCCGTGTTTTCATGAGCTTCTGTACTTCCTTGTCCTCAAGACCCAGCCATCCCCCCCAGCAAGACTGACGCACTGTGGTTGTTTTGGAGCCCTGCTGTCCTCGTGGGGTGGCTGCTTGGGTCATCCACAGGCTTTCTGGAGGACAGCCTGGCAGCCGCTGCAGATCCCACTGCTTCTGCCTGGCTCCTGGGCGCAGCCTTGGAACAAACCCAGGGCAGGGCTGCAGCTGCCCGCTGGCCCCACGGACCGTCTCCCCACGTGCTCCTCACCTGCGGCTCCCTCTGTGCTCCCTGGTGCCCCTCAGAAGCAGGGGTCAGCCCTGCCCACCCCTCCGTGTGCTGCCCAGGCTCCAAGCCAGGGAAGGGGGCCTCAGGTTCTAGGTGAGCCCATCCACCCCAGTGAGACCTCCCTGAGATGGCCTCTGTGAGGGCTCTCGACTGCAGCCAGGAAGTCCGGGCAGATTGGCTTAAAACAGACTGGGGGATTCAGGCCAACCCTCCTCCCTAGGCCAGCTACAAAGGCTGTTTTAAATCTGCTTTAAGTCATCTTAATGATCTCAGGGCCAGCAGGATGGGAGAGATCGGGCTCAGGTGTGAGAGAGCCAGGGGCCCAGGGGCTGCTCCCAGCACAGCGCGGCCTTCACCCCAGGTATGTGGCCAAAGCAGAGAGGCAGCTGAGTTTGGAAGGGGCTTCTGCCAACCAGGGGTTCCTGGTGACAGCCCCCCCAGCTTCAGGTTGGCAGCCTGGAGAGAGCGGAGCAATGCTGGCGCTGAGGCAGCTGCAGCCGCCTCCCTGAAGAGGCGCCAGTGTCACTGCCAGGGCCACTAGGTCGCCGGGAGCCCTGCACTGGGAAGGGAAGGAAAGCATGAGAACGAGGGGATTTAGGAAGCTGGGAGTAGATCTTCCCTCCCGCCTGGCTTGATGGGAAACCAGAAGGCTGTCCCTGGGGCCGTCCCTGCCCTCTGCCTCCACGTGGGCTCTGCTTTGGCATGGCGTGCACGCCAGCTCCTGCGCCTTCGGACGCAGCTGTGTGGAGAGGCTGGGTCTTGCCTCCCTGAGGACGGACGGCCACGTGCAGAGTGCAGCCTAGCTCTGCAGACCTGCGGGCTGACCAGACCGGCAGCAGGACGGAGCCAGGTGATCTTCGGGGGAGCCACCTCCAGGAATGCCTAGTGCTGGTAACTGGTAGACGCCCTTATTCAAGCATCCTCTACACTTAGAATTAAGTTACACTGAAAACAAAGGCAATGAGTGCTCAGGATGCACCACTTTCTGGTTAGTTCACCGCACCTGCCTGTTACTGCCGCCCGAGGGGTGTGCTTCTGGGGCCGGTGTGGAAGGGCGTCCCTTCCAGCCTTACCCACTTGGCCTGGTGGGAATGGGCCCTGGGAGGAGTGTTTGCACTGTGGAAATTGGTAAATGCTTCAAATCAGGGTGGTTTTTAATTGCTTTTGTTTTCTTCTGGAGAGAAGGTTGTTAAACACCAGCACAGTGCTGCACCAGGCAGCCAGCATGTAATCCTGAGAAACAAGTAGTTGTTTAAACCACTGCATTTGGAGTGGTTTGTTACATAGTAATGAATAACCATCTCATGGTCCTTGAAGGCCCAGCACATATAACCCCTGCCTCCACCCCTCAGAAAAACCTCTTCTCCCTACCTGCTCCTCCTGGAGCCCCTGGGGTGTTCCTCTGCTTCTCCATCCAGCCAGCTCCTTCCCACAACCAGCCCCAGGTGCCAGCCCCTCCCCCTCCTGCAGCCTCTCCTCATTCAGGTTCCAGCTCAGCCGACTCCTGCAGGGCTGCCCCCACCCCCTACCCCGCCAGCCAGTCTAGTTTCCCCCCAGCACCTGTCACTGTCAGAAAGGAAACATCTGTTTACCGTTTGTCTCCCCCGCTCTGAAAAACAGAGCAGGGATCTTGCCTGTCGGCCTGCTGTTGTTCGTCTGAAATGTTTGGCCCCAGGGCGGCGTCTCCTGATCCCTGGGTGACCAGTTGGCTGCCAAACGGTGAAGGTCCTGACGAGCTGTCCCCTGGGCTTGAAATCTTTCCCGCAGCACAAACAGTCGCTCCTTCCTCTGTCACTCACTTTTTGTGGTTGTCTCCTGAGGCGGTGAGTCTAGATGGTGGGGTCTTTTATCTGTGTTCCTCACACAGAGCAGACACTTGGTTGTGCATGTGTGTGGAAGAGATGGACACAGGAGAGAATGTTGAAGGCCATTAGACCAGGAATGAGGGCTGTGCACTGTGCTGGGAGCCTGGCATTGTAAGAGCCTTGCGCTGTGCTGGGAGCCTGACATTGTGAGTGCCATTTGCT
Source organism: Papio anubis (assembly GCF_008728515.1). Taxonomy (NCBI): domain Eukaryota; kingdom Metazoa; phylum Chordata; class Mammalia; order Primates; family Cercopithecidae; genus Papio; species Papio anubis. Next base: position 127,189,252 of record NC_044984.1, on the reverse strand, counting down.
GTGCTGTGAGCCTGACATTGTGAGGGCCGTGTGCTGTGCTGGGAGCCTGCATTTGTGAGCCACGCCTCGCCCAGTGGTGGCCTTGAATGTGGGTCCACTCCGGCTGCTGGATTAAGCAGAACAGGCAGCTTAAACAACAGAAAGTATTTTCTCACAGTTCTGGGGCCTGGAACTCTGAGATCAGGGTGTCAGAGGGGCCGGTTCCTCTTTGGTCTGTCTCCTTGGCTTGTGGACAGTATCTTCTCCTTGAGTCCTCACATCATCTCTTCATGCGTGTCTGTGCCCTAATCTCTTCCTGCGAGGACACCAGTCCTATTGGATTAGGGCCCGCCCCAGTGGCCTCATTTTATCTTAATCATCTCTTTAAAGACCACACATACTAAAACTGGATACAGAGAAGATTCGCGTGGCCCGTGTGCAGGCATGACACGCAAATTCATGACGTGTTGCATGTCTGCAGATACAGTCGCCTCTGAGGTCCTAGGATTTAGGACTTGAACATACTGTTACACTCTGCCATGAAACCTCGCACGCCACGGGGTTGTGTAAAAATTGGGTGGTTTTGTTTGTTATTTGGCAAACCCCACATGCTGGATACTGTTGACACCCCGTGGTGGGCCGAGCTATGTCCACCTGTCCCGCCACCACGGATGTCGGTAGCTGATCACTTGAGTCTTGCACAGTAAAAGGGGCTTTGCAGATATGGTGGAATCAAGGACCTTGAGATGAGCGGAGGATCCTGGATTATCCTGTGGGCCCCGTGTGCAATTGCAGGAGTCGTCGTAAGGAGGAAGCAAGAGGCCGGGCGCGGCGGCTCACGCCTGGAATCCCAGCACTTTGGGAGGCTGAGGTGGGCAGATCAAAGAGGGAAGCAAGAAATCAAAGGCAGGAGGCAGGGAGAGGAGGCTTGGTGACAGCAGAGGCCGGGCTTGGTGACAGAGAAGAGGCAGGAGGGATGTGCTTTGCAGGGGGAGCAAGGGCCTTCAGCGGGAGAGGAGGGCAGGATGTCAAACAGAAAAGAAAACAGATCTCCCTGCAAGGGCCTCCAGAAGGAACCAGCCCTGCCTGCCCCTTCATTTTGGACTTCTGAGCTCCAGAACTGCAAGAGAGTAAGTCTAGTTTAAGCAGCAAAGTTGGTGTTAACTTCTTAGAGCAGCCACAGGAAGCTCACCACCCCCCACACACTCTTCCCCTTTGGTGTTTGTTTTCAGGAAGGTCCAGTCTGTTCTCAGAGGTGCTGTGGTTGGAGGTGGAGTGTGGGGCATGGCTGAGCACCCAACACCCTCTTCCCTGCTCCCCGCATGTTCCTTCACCCTGTAGCTCTAGGTCTCTGTGGCAGACACTCGGCTCTAACTGCTGACTTGATGTCTCCACTTGGTGTTCAAACATCCCAGATTCATGTTGTCAGAGAGAGCTGTTTCCAGCGGGGACCCCAGGCCCACCAGGTGCGCCCCACAGACCTGCCCTCTCCACTGTCAGAAGGTGGCATGGCCTCACTGTGGCTCAGGCCAACCCCTAGGGGTCGTCCCTGCTGGCTCCTCAGTGCCCCAGGCTTCTCTTCAGGGGCTTCTTGTGGCTCTGATTGTTGCCCCCTCACCTCGCTGCTCTTCTCCCAGATCTGTGCGTGCCTGGGTCCTCCTTGTCACGCAAGTTCAGCTCAAATATTACTTCCTCAGAGATGCCTTTGAGTACTCGCTCTCCTTGCCTTTCCCTCTCCTGGGACACTGTTCCCACCAGTACCTGCATGATTCCTTTTCTTTCTTTTACCTTTTTTTTATTTTTATTTTTTTGAGACAGGGTCTTGCTCTGTTGTCCAGGCTGGAGGGCAGTGGCGCAATCTCAGCTCACTGCAGCCTCCACCTCCTGGGCTCAGATGATCCTCCCACCTCAGCCTCCTGAGTAGCTGGGACTACAGGTGCACACCACCACGCCCAGCTGATTTTCCCATTTTTAGTAGAGACGGGTTTCACCATGCTGGCCAGGCTGGTCTTGAACTCCTGAGTTCAAGCGATCTGCCCGCCTCCACAGCCCACAGTGCTGGGATTCCAGGTGTGAACCGCCATGTCCAGCAACTCTGTTTCTTACTTTGTTGGCTCACATTTTCCTGAGAGGTTCTCCCTCAACCATCGGCCTGAAATAGCAGCGAGCCTCCCCAGGTTGCCTCTGTCTCTTCTTGACTCTTCCTGTCACCTTCTGTGCTTGTTGTCTGGTCCCCACTAGAATATACGTTCTGTAAGAGCAGGGACTTGGGACCGCGCCTAGAATAGTACCTGCACACAGTAGGCCACAATAAACAGGAACCACGGCCCCATGTAGATGGCAGCCCCTCCGGCTCAAACACTCCGCCCAGCTTTATTTTCTTTTCATCAGTTACCGCCCTCTGAAGGTCTCCACACAAACATGAAGCTGGACCAAAGCAGGGACCCCCCGCACGCAGAATAGTGCTGGGCTCGCGTAAGGCACCTCTGGGTCCATCGGCTGATGCATGGACAGACAAATGGGTGTATCCCGACACTAGTATCGTGCAACAAGGAAACGTGCTCAGTGCGGAGGGACCTTAAACACACCACGCTAAGTGAAAAGGTGTCCCAGAAAGCCACATACGATATGATCCCATTTATATGAAATGTCCAGAAGAGGCACATTCATAAAGACAGAAGGTGGTCGAGTGGTTGTTGGGCTAGGTGGAGGGGATGGGGAGTGAATGCAAGAAGGATCCTTCTGAGGTAACGGAAGTATCCGGAAACTGGGTTGGAGTGATGGGTGCACAGCTCTGCACATTTACTACAGTTGCTGAACTGCATACACAACACGGGTATATTTTATTGCATATAAATTTTGCCTTAATAAAGCTGTTAAGAATTTTACTTAGATTAGCATTTTTCCCACACTGTGCCATCAATTTAATATATAATTAGATTCATTGTTTCTGCCTGTATTTAAATTGAGCATTTGTCCAATTTTGCTTGCTAATTAAATGTTTAAAATTTTAAATTATCGTGGGTACATAAAAGGTGTATATATTTATGGGGTACCTGGGTGTTTTAATACAGACGTACAATGTATAACAATCAACTCCCAGTAACTGGGGTATCCATCACCTCAAGCCTATACCATTTCTTTGTTAGGAACATTCCAGTTCCATTCTTTTTGTTATTTAAAAATATACAATACACTATTATTAACTATATTCACCCTATTGTGCTATCAAATACTGGATCTTAGGCTAATTAAATGTTTTCCCGATTTCTCCCATTGGCTACACCTTAGGATAGTGCAATACAAAAACCAGGAAACTAAGCTTGATGGAGTGTTTTCTTCATTCTGTCGTTTTATCACACGAGGACACTCACGTAACCATGGTCACAAAATACAGAATAGTTCCGTCACCACAAAAATCTCTCTCCGTCTACCCCTTTATAGTCATCTGACCCCCACAACCACTCTGTGATTCTGTCATTTTGTGATGTAAGTGGACAAGTCATACAGTTCGTGCAGTGTAGACCTTTGGAGATGCTTTCCTCCCTGGGTGTAATGCCTTTGAGCTTCATCCGAGTTATTGTGCACATCAATGGTCAGCTCCTTTTTCTTGCTGAGTGGTGTCTGTGGCATGGGTAGCCATGGTTGGTTTAACCACCTCAGAGGACATTTTGGTTGTTTCCAGTTTGGGGTCAGTAACGTACAGGCTTCTGTGTGGACATAAGTTTATTTCTCTGAATGTCTAGGAGCGCAGTTGCTGGGTCATAAAACTGTTTACTTTTTTTTTTTTTTTTTTTTGAGACGGAGTCTCGCTCTGTCGCCCAGGCTGGAGTGCAGTGGCGCGATCTCGGCTCACTGCAAGCTCCGCCTCCCGGGTTTACGCCATTCTCCTGCCTCAGCCTCCTGAGTAGCTGGGACTACAGGCGCCCGCCACCTCACCCGGCTAGTTTTTTGTATTTTTTAGTAGAGACGGGGTTTCACCGTGTTCGCCAGGATGGTCTCGATCTCCTGACCTCGTGATCCACCCGTCTCGGCCTCCCAAAGTGCTGGGATTACAGGCTTGAGCCACCGCGCCCGGCCAAAACTGTTTACTTTTTAAAGAAACTGCCCAGCTGTATTCCAGAGTGGGTGCACTATTGCTGTTCCTATCAGCAATGTAGGAGAGATTAGTTACCCCAAACTAGATTATTCCCAGCATTTCATATTGCCACTGCTGTGTATTATTTGAGAGATTACTCTGAACTACATTACTCCCAGCATTCCATATTGCCACTGCTGTATATTATTTCAGCTGTTCTAATAGGTGTATACTAATATCCCAAGGCAGTCTTTTTTTTTTTTTTTTTTTTTTGAGACAGGGTCTTGCTGTCACCCAGGCTGGAGTGCAGTGGTACGATCCCAGCTCACTGCAGCCTCCACCTCCCGGGTTCAAAGCGATTCTCCTGCCTCAGCCTCCCACATAGTTGGTATTACAGGTACCTGCCACCATGCCCAGCTAATTTTTGTATTTTTAGTAGAAATGGGATTTCACCATATTGGTCAGGCTGGTCTCAAACTCCTGACCTCAAGTGATCCACCTGCCTTGGCCTCCCAAAGTGCTGGGATTATAGGCGTGAGCTTCTGCACCTGACCTCAACATAATGTGCATTTCTGTAATGGCTAGTGACGCTGAACCTGGTCACAAGCTTATTTGCCACTCATATATCCTTTTAGTGAAATGTCTTTTCATGTTTTTTGCTTGTCTTCTGGGGGGTGTGTGTGTGTGTGTGTTTTGGAGATGGGGTCTCATTCTGTCACCGAGGCTGGAGTGCAGTGACATGATCTCATGATCTCAGCTCACTGCAACCTCCACCTCCCAGGTTCAAGCAATTTTTGTGCCTCAGCCACCCTAGTAGCTGGCATTACAGGCGTGCACCACCACACCTGGCTAATTTTTATATTTTTAGTAGAGACAGGGTTTCTCCATGTTGGCCAGGCTGGTCTCAAACTCCTGGCCTCAAGTGATTTGCCCGCCTCGGCCTCCCAAAGTGCTGAGATTACAGGCATGAGCCATTGTGCCCAGAATAATTGTATTTTTTTTTTTTTTTTTACTATCAAGTTTTGAGAGTTCTTTATATATTCTAGCTACTAGTCCTTCAACAAACGTGGTTTGAAAATATTTTCTCACAGTCTGTAACTCATCTTTTCATCCTCTTAATGTGGTCTTTCTCATAAGGTTTGTTTGTTTGTTTTGAGACAGTCTTGCTCTGTCACCCAGGCTGGAGTGCAGTGGTACGATCTCAGCTCACTGCAACTTCTGCCTCCTGGGTTCAAGTGATCCTCCTCCCTCGGCCTCCCAAGTAGCTGGGACTACAGGCACGCACCACCACACCCAGCTAATTTTTTTGTATTTTTCGTAGAGCTGGGGTTTCACCATGTTGGCCAGGATAGTCTCCATCTGTTGACCTTGTGATCCACCTGCCTCAGTCTCTCAAAGTGCTGGGATTACAAGGTGTGAGCCAGCGCGCCTGGCCTTTTTTTTTTTTTTTTTTTTTTTTTTGAGACAGAGTCTCGCTCTGTTGCCCAGGCTGGAGTGCTGTGGCATGATCTTGGCTCACTGCAAGCTCCACCCCCGGCATTCTCGCCATTCTTCTGCCTCAGCCTCCCAAGTAGCTGGGATTACAGGCGCTCGCCACCACGCCCAGCTAATTATTTTTAGTAGAGATGGGTTTTACCATTTGGCTTGGCTGGTCTTGAACTCCTGACCTCAGGTGATCCGCCCGCCTCGGCCTCCCAAAGTGTTGGGATTACAGGCGCGAGCCACCGTGTCTGGTGAAAAGTTTCTAATTTTTTCATGAAGTTTACGCTAGCAACTTCTTCTGTGAATTATGCTTGCTTGTCAGATCTAGGAACTCTTCCCCAAGCTCTAGACGTCAGAAATTCTGTTTTCTTCTAAAAGTTGTATAGTTTCATTCATACATTTTACGCCTCAGTCTGTGATCATTTTGAGTTAGAATTTGCATTTGCAGATAATATCATGGCCCATGTAAAAAATACAAGGATTTTACAACAGACAACGGCAAAATGTCAAATAAACCCTCAAACTAATGAGTTCAGCGAGGTCTCAGGATAACAAAATCAAGATAGAATTCATCACGTTTGTGTAGACCAACAGTGAATACGTGGAAAACGATGTCAAAAACGCAGTGCCACAGTTGCTTGACGTGAAATACTATACACTTCAAAGGTGCAGAATCTGTATGCTGAAATTACGAAATGCTGCTGGAAGAAATCAAAAGACCTAAATAAATGGAGAAGCCACCATGGACGCAGATGAAGGACCGAGTCAGCGATGCCCGTGCTCCCCAAATGATCTGCAGCAGTTCCCATCAAAATCCCAGAAAGGTTCGTAGACAGAAGCGTATCCAAAATCCGCAGAGATGAGCGCAACATCACAGAGGACCCCGAGGCCTCCAGGCCGCCTCCTTCCTCACAGCTGGAAGAGCCGCCTGGCGGACGAGGGAAGGTGGAAAGTCGTTCCCCAGCGCCCCGCGCCCCGCGCAGTCCAGCTTTGCCTTTTAAAGGGGAAGCAAATAGGGTCGAAAGCAGCGTCGTCTTTGAACTGGCACCTGAAGCGCGAAGGGCGCCGGCCGGGTGGAGCTGCGGGGTTGGGGCGGGGACCCGCCTAGGACGGGCGGGGAAGTCACGCCCACACCGAGGACGGCCGCGCCCCCGCCGAGCCCCGGCCACGCCACTTCCGCCGGAAGCTCAGTTCAGCTTCCTGAAGGAGTTGGTCTTCCACGTCCGGAAGTTGCGTTTCTACTAGGGAAAGGTCCGCAAACTCCTAAGGTCACTTTCTGAAGCCGGCCTCAGGACATTCCGAGGTGAGCTCGATCCGGACCCTGCGGCCAGAGCGTCCCTGGCTCTGGGGTGGCCGCTGGCAGAAGAGGAGGACAGTCTCTGTTCCGGAACGAAGGCAGCGCGTGCGGGCTGTTTCCGGGGACCCGAGGTCGCTGCACCGCTCGCCCCGCCCCTCGCACGGCCACGTCTCTGCCGGAGCATCCGGGCCGGGCGGCCTCCTTGGCTGCCGCAGCAGCAGGGTGAGAGGCGGAGGGGACGCGGCGCCTCGGGGCTCTGGTTCCCGTCGTGCATGGGCCGGGGAGGCCCGAGGGGCTGCGGCGGAGGCCGGGCGTGGGGCGGCGGGGCCTGGGCCCGTCCCTGCAGCGTTGCGGGACGGCCCCGTTCCAGTCGCCCCCTCCTCGCTGCGGTGGCCTCGGGCCTGGGCGCCCCGCTTCAGCTGCAGCGGAGCTGACTCTGTACATGCCGGTGCCCGCGAGCCCTCCTGGATGCTTATCTGCGCCTGACGAGCGCGGCATGTCCTGAAGCTGTCCGCTGCCACCGCTCGGGCAGTGCTTGTGCCTTTAGTCTGGCCCTTTGCAGCTGACAAGCGTGACTTGGTGTCGGGTGGTTCGTGGGAAGCCGGGGTTTCGGGAGTCCGAGCACTTCCTTGTTTGCCTTTGTCGCTGGCGGACTTGTCTCCATTCCAGGTGCCCAGAGCGAGTGGGGCCGGGCGTTGTCACGGGTATGAACCCGACGAATGTCAGTCGTGTGGCGGGTCCTGGTCATTGTGGGCCTGGGTCCCTGCCCCCGCCGAGCTCACCTAGCACAGGGACGCCCAGGGTCGCCACCGAGAGGGTACCGGGCGGTGGTTGGTGTGTGGGAGGCTGGGGGGCGGGCGACTTCTGTACTAAGGCCTCTATGACGAGAAACAAGTCAGGCAAAATTGTGAGAAAAACACGTCTCAGGCAGAAAGTTTGAAGATCCTGAGGGCGGAGAAAGGTTGGCGTTTTAAGGCGGAGAATGTGGCTGGAGTGTAATGGCACAGGGGGAAAGCGATGGAGGTAAGGATGTTGGTGTAGGCAGGTGCTGGATTGGTAAGAGGTTGGAGTTTATTGTCACTGGGACAGTGTAAGCCATTTACAGGTGACTCGTGGATTTTTTTTTTAAGAGACTGGGTGTGTTGCTGTATTGCCCAGGCTGATGTGGAACTCCTGGCCTCAAGCGACTCCCCCACCCCAACCTCCCTAAGTGCTGGGGTTACAGGTGTGAGCAGCCACACCCGTCGTCGTGGGTTATTTTGAATTGTCTTTTAAATGACATGAACATAGCCCTTTATAACCCTTTAATAGCTTTCCGGGCAGTATAGAAGGAAATAAATCATCTGACTTTACTCAGATTGAAGAGGAGCTTTTCCCCCCCTCCTCCCTGCCCCATTGCCTTAATAAATAGTAGCATGGCCGGGCGCAGTGGCTCACGCCTGTAATCCCAGCACTTTGGGAGGCCGAGACCATCCTGGCTAACACGGTGAAACCCCGTCTCTACTAAAAATACAATACATTACCCGGCCGTGGTGGCGGGCACCTGTAGTCCCAGCTACTCAGGAGGCTGAGGCAGGAGAATGGCGTGAACCCAGACAGTGGAGCTTGCAGTGAGCCAAGATCGCGCCACTGCTCTCCAGCCTAGGTGACAGAGCAAGATTCAGTCTCAAAAAAAAAAAAAGTAGCACTTTCCCACGTGAGAATGCCTTAGGTTGGCTTTTACTTAGCGATTTTGACAAGCAACAACTAAAGGGAAAGTCATAATTACTGCCATTTTATTGAGGACATGGGACAGACTCTGTGCCTTGTTGTATTTAATCCTGGCAAAATTTTGCACTCGTTTTCTCGTTGTTTTACGGGAGGAGACAGGCTAAAAGTGGTTAAATCTTTAGCCCAGGATCTCACAGCTAAGTGGTGGAGGGTCGGGAGCTGAGGCCGACTTCCAAGCCTGCCCTTTACGTCTCTGCAGTAACGTGAGGCGTGCTTTTGGTTTTCAGTTTGTGTATAGATCTCTGTTTACTTTTGGATACTAGTGTGGCCTCCACCAGGTACTGTCTTCCTGGGAAATCGTGTTTGGTCTTTGGCTGTGCTCTGTTGTTTGTCATACCCGATAGGACAGCTGAAACGAGGTGGAGTAGATGGAGCCGTGAATGTCTGTATACAGAATTCAGGTGTGGGGGAAGCAGAACGTCCTGTAGGTGCCTGAGGGTGGTGGTTTTGCAGTGTGAAGTCCCTTGATGTTACCCAGCTGTGAACCTAGGGTTGTGTGTATCTTTCTGAGTTCTAAGTGACAGCTTTGTGCCGTCTCTTCCCTCTAGAGATGTAGGAGTGCAAGTGATCATAAGTGAGACTGATCAGACTGGCCTCTTTATTTAAAAAATAAAATCAAAAGCGAGTCATGTTCCTAATAACAGCTTTCTGTGATGCACTGGCAACTGGCTGCTCCTCCTTCTTGCTGCCCGGAGATTGGCTTTTGTCAGTCGTCTGAGGTAATGAGGCCCTGATGACTGAGTCATTCCGAATTTTAACTAAAAATCAAGCAAGACTGAGGATCGACCGAGACTGCCAGCTTATTGCCCTACGGGGAGAAGTATGGCTGTCAGCAAACTCCAGGCAGTTAGTGAATTCTCTCTCTGGTCCGGCTTCAGGAGGAGCTGCCTATAAACAGGGGCCGTCTTTGTGACTTACAGTCGCCGTCTCGGGGTCCCCGTTCTGGGGGGGTGGGCTGCTTGGACGCCAGCAGGGGCATTACGTGAGCCGAATCTGTGACTGCACTGGACTCAGAGAGCTTGGCGCAGCTGGCTGTCACCGTGTTGGCATGCCCTCTCGGTGGACCTGAGCATCGTTGGCTATGTTCCTCCTCCTTGGTCAGTGTAAGGCCCGGGCGTCGTTGCTGTGGGCCTCTGCAGCAGTTCTCTGCATGTTCTGCCTGTAATGACTGAGTCGGGTCCTACTGGTCGTCCCATCCTTTCTGTTCGGGTGGTGGTGCCAGGGCTGTGGTCGTGATGCTGCTCTTCCAGTTTCTAACTCCCTGGACTCCCTCATTGGAACTGAAGCTTTCAGATGTTTCAGCTGGAATCGTTTAGAGTTTTCTGTATTTTAAAAGGGAGTATTGACGCTCAAGGATTCAAATACTTGATCACTTTGTTTTGGAACCATTAGCTTTGTAGCCGAGGAATGTACTCAGCAGAACTGGAGATTTAATTCGGCAAATTAAATCCGCGTTGGCACTTTAGGAGTTGGGAGTATTCAAGGTGGTAGGAGGCAGATGGGGAATGAGTCTTTGCCTTCAAGGATCTCGCCATGTAATGGGCACACACACAGTGGCAGACATGACGTGCTGTGGTGGAGGCCACGTGAGGTACAGTGATGGCAGAGGGGATGGACAAGACCCTTTACCTGAGGGGCCAGGAGGGACTGCACACGTAGCCACACACGGTCGTTTCCATGTCATCACCCCACCCCCGCAAGGCAGAAGCAAAGACATCACAAAGCAAAACACAAGTTTTCTTTTGCTAGGAAGTTTTCAGGAGGACCAGATGTGCAGGTGCCAATATTCAGTGGCACAGCAGAGTCCACATTCCACCCGTGTATCCCGTGCCGGTTTGTAATTCGTCTGTGGTCCAACGGGAAGCCTGTTTGCTGATGCTCCTCCCCTTGTTTTGGGGGTGTCTTCTCCACTCCCGGGTGGGCGTGGCCGACTGACCCCCCCCCCCCAGCTCTCCTGGGGCGTGTCTGGGATTGTAGCTGAGGGGCAGGCTTGGTGGAGGTCCCGGTGGTTTTCCTGGAAAGTGATTTTCAGAGGGTTCTGTGCTGTGTGTAAGGACAGGTGTGTAGCTCAGATCCCTGCCCAGGCTCTAGGGCCCCTTTATCACCCACCCACCTGGAAAATCCAGGGATGAAAGATGTTACTAGATGGTCGTAGACACAAAAGTGAGATTGAGAATTCGTTGCACACAGGATTAGCTCTTGACCAGCCTCAGTAACTTCCTTCACTTCTGTGATTCAGACATTGCTTTAATCTTTAAATATTTATATGTGCCAGGCACCCTGAGTCAAGACTCCTAGGATCCTTTGTTTACAGTAGTTTCCTGATTAGCTGTGCTGGATTTATAGTTACTAATGTTATGACACATTTCTATTCACAGTGCTTTCTGGTTACAAACCGTTACTGCTAGTTTCATGCTAATAGCATACGTAATCTTTTAATGCTCTGAGCAACACTCTTATGAACTCATAACTGTCTCTGGCCTGTAGGATGCAAGGCGGCAGAGAGGAATGGTGGATTATTATAGTTATGAGCAGATACAGGTCTGCACGCCCTTCAGTGAGTTACTGACTGCGTCAGTGGACTGGGTTACACCCACCACCAGTGGGTTTCCTCTTTTACGGGTGACCAGTCTAGAGGGCAGATAGAGTGAGAGTAAAAACTAGAAAGACAGGCACATCCTGCTGTGGGGCCAGTGGCACACGTGCTCCCGAGGACCAGCCACGTGGGCTGCTTTTTTTTTTTTGAGATGGAATTTTGCACTTGTCTCCCAGGCTGGAGTGCAATGGCACAATTTTGACTCACTGCAACCTTTGTCTCCCAGGTTCAAGCGATTTTCCTGCCTCAGCCTCCTGAGTAGTTGGGATTACAGGCACACGCCGCCATGCCTGGCTAATTTTTGTATTTTTAGTAAAGATGAGGTTTCACCATGTTAGGCTGGTCTTGAAATTCTGACCTCCAGTGATCCACCCACCTTGGCCTCACAAAGTTATGGGATTACGGGCGTGAGTCACTGCACCCGGCCCTTTTTTTTTTTTTCTTTTGAGACGGAGTTTCCACTCTTGTTGCCCAGGCTGGAGTGCAATGGTGTGGTCTTGGTTCACTGCAACCTCTGCCTCCCAGGTTCAAGTGGTTCTTCTGCCTCAGGCTCCCAAGTAGCTGGGATTATGGGCACCTGCCACCACACCTGGCTAGTTATTTGTATTTTTAGTAGAGATGGGGTTTCACCATGTTGGCCAGGTGGTCTCAAACTCCTGACCTCAGGTGATCTGCCCGCCTTGGCCTCCCAAAGTGCTGGGATTACAGGCGTGAACCACTGCGCGCAGCCCCACGTGAGCTTCTTGTCTGTACCTTCTGTGTGGGATTTGTAAGCTAGAGGCGAAGGTTGTGTAATGTTTATCATGAAAAATGTTAAACACAGAACATAATGTAGGTTAATATGAAACTGATTTTAAAGGAATAAATGCCAACATTTCTGCAGAATGAATGGAAGCTCGTGCTAGCATCTTACCTGTTGATAAGGAAACGAGTTAATAGTATCACCAGCACATTTCAAGGTGGATAATCACTTGTCAAATGTTGGACAAAGTTTTGCTCACCTGAATGTAGCCCAGCAGGGCTGAGAGAGAAAGCGCTCTAACCCAGCTACAGGTAAAGACGGGAACGGGCCCTGCTGTGAGATGCCCTCTCTGTGCCCCCACTCCAAGGCAGCTACCTTTCTGGTGTCCTTGTACCCCCTGTATACAGTTACCACATCCATGGCACCTGCTTTTTAAAGTTTTGTTTCTCCAGATCTGAGCTGTCCAACCTGAAGGGGTGGAGCTGCCAGCAGGAGCCTTGGCCTCAGGCAGTCACTCCACTGGCTGAGAGGGGAGCGAGCCCTAGCACACCTAGGCCTGCGAGTCTGATATATTAATTTTTAAATTTTTTTTTGAGATGGGTCTCCCTCTATCACCCAGGCTGGAGTGCAGTGGTGCGATCTCGGCCCACTGCAACCTCCGCCTCCCAGGTTCAAGTGACCCTCCTTCCTCAGCCTCCCAACTAGCTGGGATTACAGGTGCCCACCACCACACCCAGCTATTTTTTGTATTTTTAGCAGAGACAGGGCTTCACTGTGTTGGCCAGACTGGTCTGCACTCCTGACCTCAGGTGATCACCCACTTCGGCCTCCCAAAGTGCTGGGATAGTAGGTGTGAGCCACTGCATCTGGCCCAATTTTTTTTTTGAGATGGAGTCTCACTCTGTTGCCCAGGCTGGAGTGCAGTGGCATGATCTCGGCTCACTGCAAACTCTGCCTCCCAGATTCAAGCGACTTTCCTGCCTCAGCCTCCCGAGTAGCTGGGATTACAGGTGTGCACCACCACGCCCAGCTAGTTTTTGTATTTTTAGTAGAGATGGGGTTTCACCATGTTGGCCAGTCTGGTCTTGAACTCCTGATCTCATGTGATCTGCCTGCCTCGGCCTCCCAAATTGCTGGGATTACATGGGTGAGCCACCACACCTGGCCCAAATTAATTAATTTTAAATTTAAAACTCAGTTCCTCAGTTGCCCTGTGTGACAGCTACTCCACAATTCAGCTACTCTGGGACAGAAAGCCGCACTGTCCCAGTAGAATGTTCTTTAGTTGGCACCGACACAGACATTAAGCTCCTTCAGGAAAGGGCCCAGTGTGGCTGGGTCAGCATTTTAGCCACAAAACCTAGGACATTGTAGGTGCTCCAGGATTATTTGCTGAATGAAAAAGTCTGTATTTGTTTCTTGTACGTATGCAAATTGGGAATCAAATGTTAATTTTGTAATCGATACTTGAAATCTGACGAGTAAAAGTTTCATAATACATTTTTTCTCTTTTTCTCCTGTCAGGTATCATGATATTAGCTGGTTTAACCTCAAGCCATTTGAGTCATTCAATCTCCTGAAAATGGGAGACACAGTGGGACCCCTCCCAGGGGCTCTTGGCTGTTGCTGATGGCAGAAACCACGCTTGACCAAGGTTCACTTGTAGCTCCACGGCGTCAGTGCAGCTGGTGTCGTCCTGACCATGGACGGTGCGTCAGCCGAGCAGGATGGCCTCCAGGAGGACAGATCCCACGGTGGCCCCTTGGCTCTCCCCGAGGGCCCCCTGAAGCCCCCGGGCCCAGTGGTGCCACCTGACCAGGACCCACTGGTGCCACCTGACCAGCAGGACAAAGCCCAGCGTAAGTCGTCAGGTTCCTCTGTGTGCTGGTCACAGGAGGACGTGGTGTTGAGGGAGGACGTGGTGTTGAGACCACTGTGAGCTTTTCACTTCAGTCAGAGTATGTTTTAGTAACTGAATGATGCCACCTTTAGATCAGGCACATTCCTGCTAAACAGAACGCCATTTGACACCTGTGGGGCAGCAGCAGTGTTTCCCTGAAGGGATCTATGGGTCTTTGTCGTGTTCCCTGCCCAGAATTCTACCTTTTTTGTTTTTGTTTTTGAGATGGAGTTTCACTCTTGTTGCCCAGGCTAGAGTGCAGTGGCGAGATCTCGGCTCACAGCAACCTCCACCTCCTGGGTTCAAGCGATTCTTCTGCCTCAGCCTCCCGAGTAGCTGGGATTACAGGCGCCGCCACAACCCCCGGCTGTTTTTGTATTTTTATTAGGGTTTTTCCATGTTGGTCAGGCTGGTCGCGAACTCCCAACCTCAGGTGATCCGCCCACCTCAGCCTCCCAGAGTGCTGGGATTATAGGCGTGAGCCACCGCGCCCAGCCCCTTTTTTGTGTGTGTGTGACAGTGTCCTATTGCCAAGGCTGGAGTGCAGTGGCACAATCTCAGCTCACTGCAACCTCCACCTCCCGGGTTCAAGCGATTCTCCTGCTTCAGCCTCCTGAAGTAGCTGGGACTATAGGCGCCCACCACCACGCCCAGCTGTTTTTTGTATTTTTAGTAGAGATGGGGTTTCACCATGTTGGTCAGGCTGGTCTCGAACTCCTGATCTTAAGTGATCCACCCACTTGAGCCTCCCAAAGTGCTGGGAATACAGGAGTGAGCCACTGTGCCTGGCCAAATTCTGCCTTTTTGATTGGTCAATGGCCAAATTTTTAATAGCTAGAATTCAGAACTATTTCAATAGAGATCTAAGGATTACTGAGCACAATTTTATGTTAGCCCCCCGGGGCTATGCACGTGTCAGAGGGAAAGGGTGAGTTAGTTATTCACTCAGTTCTCCTGCCTCTTTCTGGCCAGGAGGTTCAGTGCTTTAAAACAGTAGACTATAGATATGCTAATTTACTATCAGAAATCACAGTCTAATTCCTGTAAAATAATACTCAGGCACTTAGGATGGCTTCGCTGGTCCTTGCTACGAAAACATCAGGTGAGGCAGATAACAGCTTGGAGGCCCAAGGTCAGGGGTTCTGAGACCCACAGCCATGGAACCTGCTGTTAGATCTGCCACTCGGGAGCATTGTGCCCTTGAGCAAGATGCTTGATTAATTGCAGCCTCTACCTCTTCATTTTTCTGTTTCAAAAATTTTATTACTGTTTTTAGAGTCAGGGTGTTGCTCCATTGAGCAGGCTGAAGTGCAGTGGTGTAATCATAGCTCACTGCAGCCATGAGCCCCTGGGCGTAAGCAATCCTCCTGCCTTGGGCTCCTGGGTGTAAGCGATCCTCCTGCCTTGGTCTCTGGGGTAGCTGTGACTACAGATGCGTGTCAGCACGCCTGGCTGATTTTTCTGTTTTTTTGAGACAGAGTTTTGCTCTTGTCTCCCAGGCTTAGTGCAGTGGTGCGATCTCAGCTCGTCGCAACCTCTGCCTCCCAGATTCAAGCGATTCTTCTGCCTCAGCCTCCCGAGTAGCTGGGATTACAGGCATGTGCCACCATGCCCAGCTAATTTTGTATTTTTAGTAGAGATGGAGTTTCCATGTTGATCAGGCTGGTCTCAAACTCCCGATCTCTGGTGATCTATTCGCTTCGGCCTCCCAAAGTGCTGGGATTGCAGGTGTGAGCCCCTGTGCCCAGTTGCCTGGCTCATTTTAAAAACTTTTTATAGAGACAGTCTTGCCGTTGCCCAGGCTGGTCTTGAATTCCTGGCCTCAAGTTATCCTCCCACCTTCACCTCCCAAAGTGCTGGGATTATAGGCGAGAGCCACTGCATGTGGCCAACCTCTTTTTTTGTTGTTTTTTGTTTTTTTGAGACGGAGTCTTGCTCTGTCGCCAAGGCTGGAGTGCAGTGTCGCGATCTTGGCTCACTGCAACCTCCACCTCCCGAGTTCAAGTGATTCTCCTGCTTTAGCCTCCCAAGTAGCTGGGATTACAGATGCGTGCCACCGTGCGTGGCTAATTTTTGTCTTTTTAGTCGAGATGAGGGTTTCACCATGTTGGCCAGGCTGGTCTTGAACTCCTGACCTCAAGTGATCCACCTGCATCGGCCTCCAAAGTGTTGGGATTACAGGCGTGAGCCACCACACCTGGCCTAACCCATTAACTTTTATCTGAAATGCAAGGTTCCCCCTCTCCCAGCAGTGGAGCTCCTGGGTCGTTTGCATGAAAGGCGTCTCAGTGCGTTGGCGGGGTCCCCTTGCTCTGGCTTCCTGTCTGGCACCCCTGCTTTTACTCTGGTTTTTCTTTCAGGAGGCATGACAGTAAGTAGCTGTGTTTGGACTCACATTTGCAAGTGAAAGAAACCCATTTTTAATTTGCCTGAGCAAAAAGCGAATTTACTCTACTGCATGCACATGGGATCCGAGGAATGCCAACCGCTGTCAGAGGCAGGGGTGTTGCCAGGCCTCGAGAGCCACTGGAACCAGGGTCAGAACCCCCTGAGGACCCTCCCTTCCCCCTCACATGTCTTGGTTCTTTGAACTGACCCACCCGCCAGTCAGCAGTTGGGGGCAGGGAAAAGACTGAAAATCACTTCATTGAAAGAAGTCTTTCTTTTTTCTGTTTGATGAGGAAATACGTTTTAGTTTGTGTTGTGGGTAATTTATATATAATCATGTTAGTGGGTGAACTGAGGTAACACGTGGGTATAGAATTGTCACTGGTTCAACCCAGGCCTTTACCCAGCAGGCAGTGTTCGAGCAGAAGCGCAGTTCTGGCTTGTCTCTGCTTCGCGGGTGGTGTTCTGATGACATAATCCACCTCTTTGCCGTAGGGTCCTCGCCTTGGAGGATAGGCTTAGGCTTTGAAATGACTCCAGAATCAGCCTTTGTAAATGTGAGGCTGTGTGACTCTGATTATCACTGCTGTTCTCAGTGCCTGCTAGAAAGATTGTCAGCTGTGTTTTAAGCGTTTGTGGTTTTTGCTTGTTTTAAACAGTCGACTTTCATAAGATTTCTTATTGGTTTTACTTAAATGGAAAGGAAACATTGGCTAGGTGCAGTGGCTCACGCCTGTAATCCCAGCATTCCAGGAGGCCGAGGCGGGTGAGCGGGTCACTTGAGGTCAGGAGTTTGAGACCAGCCTGGCCAACATGGTGAAACCCCGTCTCTACTAAAAAGACCAAAAATTAGCCGGATGTGGTAGTGGGTGCCTGTAATCCCAGCTCCTCCGGAGGCTGAGGCAGGAGAATCGCTTGTATCCGGTGGGTGGAGCTTGCAGTGAGCTGAGATTGTGCCACTGCACTCCAGCCTGGGCACTAGAGCGAGACTCCATCTCAAAAAATAAAAATAAAAAGAGGAAATGTTACTGTCATTACTACATAAATTCTACAGCCAGAGTGGAGGCGTGGAGGGCGAGTTCACCTTACAGGGAGGACATGACACCAGCGGGGCTGTGGGCCTTATCCTGGCCACCCCGCCTGTGGGACGGGGCCCATGGGCTGCTCTTCTCAGAGTGAACGCCTTTGTGGGGTGAGAAGGTACTGTGCTCATGAGTCTGGATCCTCTTCTCTCCTACTCCAGCTGCGTGTCTGAAAAGCGACATCACTTGTTGTTAAATCCACGGTGGTCCAGCGTACTCTGTCTTTCCAGGTGCTGAGGTAAACAGAGCTTCCACGGAAGGAGAAAGCCCGGATGGACCTGGCCAGGGAGGCCTCTGTCAGAATGGGCCAATGCCACCCTCGCCAGACCCTCCGTCATCTCTCGACCCCACCACAAGCCCAGTGGGCCCTGATGCCTCTCCAGGTGTGGCTGGTTTCCATGACAACCTAAGGAAGGCTCAGGGAACTAGTGCTGAGGGCAGTGTTAGAAAAGAAGCTTTGCAGTCTCTCAGACTCAGTCTTCCTATGCAAGAAACGCAACTGTGTAAGCATCCATTCCCGCCGCTTTTCCCACCCTCCATGTTCGTGTCGCTCAGCCCCTTGGGAGCAGGTGCCCTGCGCACTTGCTGTCTGAGCCGTTGTGTGCCTGTGTCTGCCATGTGCCATCCAAGTCCCATGCAGGGCTGTGCGTTTAGCAAAGAGAGCTTCACATTAGAGAGTGAAGATGCAGTTGGAGTCCAGGCTCTGCTACGGTCTGACTGGCAGCGGTGCTGACGCTCTTGCGTTAAAGGCCGGCCTGCATGTCCTGTGTCACCCAGGTGCTTGGTAAGCAGACCGTGGGCATCCAGCCTGTTTTGTTCTTTTAATTAGAGTCAGGATCTTGCTCTGTTGCCCAGGCTGGAGTCCAGTGGCACAGTCAGAGCTCACTGCAGCCTCTGCCTCCCAGGCTCAAGGTATCTTCCTGCCTCTGTCGTCAAGTAGCTGGGACAACAGGTGCACGCCACCACACCCGAGTAATCTTAATTTTTTTTTTTTTTTTTTTTTTTTATAGAAATAGGGTCTCACCATGTTGCCCAGGCTGGTCTTGAACTCCTGGGCTCAAGTGATCGTCATACCTTGGCCTCCCAAAATGCTGGGATTATAGGCGTGAGCCACTGTGCCTGGCCTGCAGTATATTTTTAAAAATTTCTTAAAACTAAATAAAAACAACAAAACCCCCCAAATTACTGAAATCAAACTGCATTTCACATGTGTTTATTTGAAACAATTCTGAAAACTCATTGCCAGCGTTTAAGTTGAGAAGTAGCATGTAAAAAAGTCTAGATTCCTGATTTTTTTCAACTTAGTTTATTTACCTTTGGGGTCCTAAAGTTACAGATGTGTGAGCTCTGGCCCAGGTGCCCGTGTGACAGCAGTGCTGGGTCTGCGTGCACGCCTTTGTGGGATGCCCCGGTCACCTGTTCCTGCTGGCGCCTGGCTCTGAGCCTGTCTCCTGCATCAGTGTTTGGTTGAAACCCTGCTCATTTTACCAACTTGTATAAATATCTGTCTGATGGCCGTAGACCTGCGTTTGCCACTTACGGTCTAGCCATCTGGACCACTTTGCCTCGTGAAAAGGACTAGAGATCTTTTTAGTGATAAAATGTATAAACTAATAATGGTACATTTACAGTGAAATTCTTGGTGACTACTCAGATTTTAGGGATTATTTAGGACAGTAGCTGCTCATCTCCTCAGCATCCACATGTAAGGAGGGTGCCGTGTGTAAAGTGTTGCTGCGTGATTATGCTTCCCTTCTCTGGTCGGCACCCAGGCCATCGGGCCGTGTCTGCTGTTAGCTTAGGAAGGACAAGGGCCACACACTCAGCCCTGGGAAGTGGAGCCCTGGGTTTGTAACTGTAACACGTTGGCACGCACCATGCACCCCTTTCATCACCCAAAATGAACGGTCTGGGTTTTAGATATTTTAAATTCTGGTTTTGGCTAACACGTTATAATTTTCCCCTCCTGTCCCGGAGCATGACCTCGGATTGGAGTCTCGTCTGTCTGGAGACTGAGGTAACCTGCTTCCAGCCCTGGAGGGCGGAGCCTGTGCAGCATTTACTCTGCAGTGAGGCCTGGCGCCAGGCTTCAGCCGTTTGAGTACCGCCAGAGCCTTTTCGTAACGTGGCTTGTGACTGTAGGAGCTGAGATGAGCTGTGCGTCAAAGCGGACCCCAAATGTAACTGCGCAAGGAAATGCACGCGGGGTCTCGTGACCCAGCGGCGGCTGAGCTCCTGTGGCTGGGTACCGCCTGTAACTCCACAGTGCCGGCTTTTCACGTGCTCCTCCCAGCGGGGTCAGGAGAACCTGCTGTGAAGCCAGGGGAAGTTGCAGCGTGGTGAGAGCTGAGCCTGCCTCAGAGTGCTCGGCACGGCTCCAGCTTTGAACCCAGTTCTTTCTGTTGTTAAAAGGCACTTGCTGCCAGGCGTGGCAGCTCACGCCTGTAATCCCAGCACTTTGAGAGGCTGAGGCGGGCGGATCACCTGAGGTCAGGAGTTCGAGACCAGCCTGGCCAACATGGAGAAACCCCCATCTCTACTAAAATACAAAATTAGTCAGGTGTAGTGTTGCATGCCTGTAATCCTGTCTACTCAGGAGGCTAAGGCAGGAGAATCGTTTGAACCCAGGAGGCAGAGGTTGCAGTAAACCAAGATCACACCACTGCACTCCAGCCTGGGCAACAAGAGCGAAACTCCGTCTCAAAAAAAAAAAAAAGGCCGGGTGCAGTGGCTCACGCCTGTAATCCCAGCACTCTGGGAGGCTGAGGTGGGCGGATCATGAGGTCAGGAGACCGAGACCATCCTGGCGAACACGGTGAAACCCCATCTCTACTAAAAATACAAAAAATTAGCCGGGCGTGGTGGCAGGCGCCTGTAATCCCAGCTACTCGGGAGGCTGAGGCAGGCGAATTGCTTGAACCCGGGAGGTGGAGCTTGCAGTGAGCCGAGATCACACCACTGCATTCCAGCCTGGGAGACAGAGCGAGACTCTGTCTCAAAAAAAAAAAAAGTCACTTGCCGTGGTTTCCTGTTTTACCAGGGGATGCCCCCAGGCGGGGTGTACTCGTCATGGGATCACAGACCCAGTGCCTGGCCAGTGTGTCTCCTGTGAGGTGGTTCCCGCCTGTGGTCAGTGTCAGGGGCTCACAGTTCTTTCTTGATCTAGAAATTGTCCTTCCAAACAAGATGGCTCTGCATTGTTTAGGTGTAAAATATATGGGTAATTAAGTACAAAACGACCAAGTTCTTGTGCCTGATTGTTCTGCATCCTGGTATTTGATGAGTTTCCAAATGGCCATTTTCCCACTGCAGGCTCTACAGATTCTTCCCTGCCACTGGAGAAGGAGGAGCAGGTCCGACTTCAGGCTCGGAAGTGGCTGGAAGAGCAGCTCAAACAGTACAGGGTGAAGCGCCAGCAGGAGAGGGTGAGTTCCCTCTCCCGAACAAGCTCATGGAAAGCTTCCTGCCCTAGAGACAGCTGTTGGTCCCACATAACCCTGGGACCTGCCATTGGCTTCTCTGAGCTGCCATGGGCTCAGGGGCCTCTGCAGCGGTTGACTCTGCTCCTGTCGTGTGGGTCCCACCTCTGGGGGGACTCCACAGGAGCCTGGCTTGTGCCCCCTGCCTGGTCCTGCTTCTTTTGCAACAAGCACATTTTATTTCTAAATCTGCCAATTGAAAAGCAAAGAAAGCAAACACAGGTGACCTCAGAGACACTGTGGGTTCAGTTCCGGACCACCACAAAAATGTAAACATTGCAATAGAGCAAGTCCTACATGGTTTTGGTTTCCTAGAGCATAAAGAAGTTATGTGTATACGCTTCTGTAGTTTACTAAGTGTGCAGTAGCACTGTGTCTAAATAAAACGGATGTACCCACATTAATTTGAAAATGCTTTATTACTAAAAAATGCTAACGATCATCTGAGCCTTCAGCAAGTGTAATCTCTGTGCTGTTGGAGGATCTTGCGTCAAGTTTGATGGCTCCTGACTGATCAGGGTGGTGGTTGCTGAAGATTGGGCTGTAGGAATTTCTTCAAACCGCAGTAAAGTTTGCCTTGGTGATTCACTCTCTTACAAAAGATGTCTCTGTAACATGCAGTGCTGTTTGATAGGATTTTACCCATTCAAGTTTTTTTTTTTTTTTGAGATGGAGTCTTGCTCTGTCGCCCAGGCAGTGGCGCCGTCTTGGCTCACTGCAAGCTCCGCCTCCCGGGTTCACGCGATTCTCCTGCCTCAGCCTCCCGAGTAGCTGGGACTACAGGCGCCCGCTATCACGCCCGGCTAATGTTTTTGGTATTTTTAGTAGAGACGGGGTTTCACCGTGTTAGCCAGGATAGTCTCGATCTCCTGATCTCATGATCCGCCGGTCTTGGCCTCCCAAAGTGTTGAGATTACAGGCGTGAGCTACCGCGCCCAGCCCTCCCTTTCAAGTTTTATTGCGAGATTGCAGCAATTCAATCACATCTTCAGGCTCCACTTCTAATTCTAGTTCTCTTGCTGTTTCCACCACATCTGCAGTCAGGTTCTCCACAGAAGTGTGGAGCCCCTCAAAGTCGTCTATGAGGGTAGAAATCAGCTTCTTCCACACTCCTGTTAATGTTGATATTTTGACCCCTCCAGCCATGAATCATGAATGTTCTTAATGGCATCTAGAATGGTGAATCCTTTCCAGAAGGTTTTCAGTTTACTTTGCCCAGATCCGTGAGAGGAATCACTATGACTATGGCAGTTGTACCCTTACAAAGGTATTTCTTAAGTAATAAGACTTGAAAGTCAAAACTAGTCCTTGATCCATGGGCTGCACAATGGATGTTGAGCTCGCAGGCATGAAAGCAACATTCACCTCCTTGTACATCTCCCATCAGAGTTTAGGTGACCAGGTGCATTGTCAATGAGCAGTTAAAAGAAAAAAAGAGCCGGGCGCGGTGGCTCAAGCCTGTAATCCCAGCACTTTGGGAGGCCGAGATGGGCGGATCACGAGGTCAGGAGATCGAGACCATCCTGGCTAACACGGTGAAACCCCGTCTCTACTAAGAAATACAAAAAATAGCCGGGCGAGGTGGCGGGCGCCTGTAGTCCCAGCTACTCGGGAGGCTGAGGCCGGAGAATGGCGTGAACCCGGGAGGCGGAGCTTGCAGTGAGCTGAGATCCGGCCACTGCACTCCAGCCTGGGCGACAGAGCCAGACTCCGTCTCAAAAAAAAAAAAAAGAAAAAAAGAAAAAAATATATATGTGTATTTTGAGACAGAATCTCGCTTTGTCACCCAAGCAGGAGTGTAGTGGTGTGATCTTGGCCCACTGCAACCTCTGCCTCCCGGGTTCAAGCGATTCGCCTGCCTCAGCCTCCTGAGTAGCTGGGATTAAAAGCATGTGCCACCCTACCCAGCTAATTTTTTTTTTTTTTTTGAGAGACGGAGTCTCACTCTGTTGCCCAGGCTGGAGCGATCTTGGTTCGCTGCAACCTCCACCTCCTGGGTTCCAGTGATTCTCGTGTCTCAGCCTCCTGAGTAGCCAAGATTACAGGTGCCCAGCACCATGCCTGACTCATGTTTTTGTATTTTTAGTAGAGACGGGGGTTTCACCATGTTGGCCAGCCTGGTCTTGAACTCCTGACCTCAAATGATTTGCCCACCTCAGCCTCCCAGAGTGTTGGGATTACAGGTGTAAGCCACCGCGCCCGGCCTTGAAGAAAGTTTCTATGTGTATTAAAAAAAAAAAACTGGAGAGTAGCCGGGAAAGTTTTGTTGAGGAGTCTGATGAGGAGGTTCTTGCTGTTTTGTTTTAAACGTGTTGAAGTCATTCACTGAAGAGTGTGCTTCAGACCAGGGGTGGTCGTGCTGGTCACTCGAGTGGGGCCTTGCAGCAGTGAGACCACTGAGGATTGGAGGCCTGGCCGCACCCTGTGTGGTGAGGGCCTGGGGAGGTGGTGCTCTCTGATTGTCAGTGGAGGGAGTATAATCGGTGCCACTGTTCTGAATGGCAATTTTAAGAATGCTGCTTGTGGATTTTAAATGTAATTTTTGTACTTTTGTTTTCTTCTCAGTCCAGTCAACCTGCAACCAAAACGAGACTTTCTAGCACGCTTGATCCTGAGCTCATGTTAAACCCAGAAAACTTGCCAAGGGCCAGCACCGTGGCTATGACAAAAGAATATTCCTTCCTGCGCACCAGTGTCCCTCGGGGGCCTAAGGTGGGCAGCTTGGGGCTTCCGGCACACCCTAAGGAGAAAAAAAGTTCCAAATCAAGCAAAATCCGGTCTCTGGCCGATTACAGAACTGAAGATTCAAATGCTGGGAATTCCGGGGGAAATGTTCCGGTTCCCGATTCTACCAAGGGTTCCCTGAAGCAGAACAGAAGCAGCGCAGCGTCCGTTGTGTCTGAGATCAGCCTGTCCCCCGACACTGAAGACCGTCTGGAGAACGCCTCCCTGGCTGGAGACAGCGTGTCTGAGGTGGATGGAAATGACAGCGACAGCTCATCGTACAGCAGCGCCTCCACCCGAGGGACCTATGGCGTTCTGTCGAAGACGGTGGGCACGCAGGACACCCCCTATATGGTCAACGGCCAGGAGATTCCTGCAGATACGCTGGGCCAGTTCCCCTCGATTAAGGACGTCCTCCAGGCTGCAGCCGCTGAGCACCAAGACCAGCGGCAGGAGGTCAACGGGGAGGTGCGGAGTCGGAGAGACAGCATCTGCAGCAGGTGGGGGGACAGCAGAGGTGGGCGGGGTGGGTGGAGGTGGGTGGGGCAATAGCAGAGGTGGGAGGGGCCGACAGAGGGGGCGGGGCGGGCAGGGGTCGGTGGGGCCATAGCAGAGGTGGGCGGGGCAGGCAGAGGGCCTGACCTTAGATGTTGCTTCCCCAGCCCAGGACTCTCCACACTGGAACAGGGGATACACAGCTTTTCTTCCTGATTCTGTCCTTAGTCTTGACATGAACATTTCATTCATACCAAGTCTGCTGCTTTTTAAGCAGTCGTCTGTGTTATTAAAATATCCACTCTCCTGTTTGCATAGACTTGTCACTAAGCTGCATGATGCCCGTCTCACGTTTCCTAACAGTTCCCGCGTTGTGAGGTGCCAACTGTTGGCAGGAATGTTCATCCGTGCATTCATGCAAGCCTTAGCTCTCTACTTAATTTAAAAAGATTGGGAGAGAGCAGCAGGGGTGCGTGGAATTTGGAGAACATGGAGGAATATGAAGGAAAATCAGGATGGCTCTGGCTCGCACAGGCCTGACCCGTGCTTTTGTCCCCAGCGTGTCCTTGGAGAGCTCTGCAGCAGAAACCCAGGAGGAGATGTTGCAGGTGCTCAAAGAGAAAATGCGACTCGAAGGACAGCTGGAAGCCTTGTCACTAGAGGCGAGTCAGGTAACGGACGCTCTTGACGTCTTGGCGTGCGGCGAAGTCGGAAAGCACGTGTGGCTCCTCTGCTGGGTTCGAGGTTTCAAGATGTGGTTGGGAATCAGCCGCCGCAGCGTGTGTGGCAGCCGAGTGTTCTGCATCTTTACGTTTTTTGTCTATTGTCAGCCTTAGAAAGAGGTGTGAGTTTTCTGCCTCATCAGGCGTGGGTCCGTTTCTCCCTGCATCTCACCAGAGTATTTCCTAGATGTTAGGTGTCTCACAGGCCTTAAGAGTTAAATTCTCTTGGTGGGTTGCACCTTTTTCTGGCACGGTGAACCTTTTTTCTTTGTAGTGCTTTCTGCTTTTTCTGATACTAGTTTTGCTATAGCAGAAAAAGCCACACACGCTGGCTTTGGTTAGCATGTGCCAGAAACATCATTTTCCATCCCTTTTTCAGCTCTCCTTTGTCATTTTGTTGTATGCACTTTACCCATAGCAAAGAACTAGGTATTTACCGTCTGTCGACAGTTGAGTAAATCTGTTCAGTGGGGGTCAGCTGTCTGCTTCTGTCGTGGAAGCGTGAGATTGCACCCAGGCCCTGAGGTGACAGGGCTGAGGGGGCCTCCTGCAGCGAACGGGGCCACAGAGCAGGGCCGTAGCTGCTCACCGCGCCGGGAGCTTGCCTTGCTAAATGCACATCTCATGCTGAAGATGGTGTTCTTGTACAACATGGTCCTTGGACACAAACCTCCTAAAGCTGTGTCTACGGACAAGGTGATTTCGGCTGTTTTGAGGCTAATTCTGGTTGTACAGTCGTCACTTCTCCAGCGTTACAGCGTGAGCCTCCCGTCGCCGGACGCGTTTCCCTTCCTCTGTGTAGCCACTCTCTCGAACGGTGGCTTGCTCTCACTGCACTTTGTCTTCTTACCCTCCTGGGGTCACTGATCGGTGCTTCGGTTGCATCCACACCACCATCGTGAGGGTTGTTTCAGGTGTGGTGGTTGCTGGCCCCTTGCTCTAGGGTATCCTTGAGTTTGTGTTTCCTCAATTGCTTTGGGTGTTTGTTGTCTTGGTGATGTGTGAACTGGATCCCTCCCCGTAGGCCTTAGTGTGGGGGCCGGTGGGGGCCGGTGGGGGCCGGTTGGGGTCGGTGGTGGGGTGATTTTCGCGGGCAATTCTCTGCTGCTCGTGGGGCCACACAGCATTGCCGTGGTCACTCAGGACTGTGCTGTGTCCCGTGGCCCTGGCTGGAGCCCCTAGAGCCACACTTAGGAAGCAGCCACCTTTCCTTGCCTGTGTTTTTTGCCCATTTCCCCCCAGATCCGAATCCACTGTTAATCTCTCAGGGGTCCCTCTACACGTCTGGCATTCTGTGTGTGCGTGCCATATCCATGCCATATCTGGCATGCCCATGTGCACGTTTGGTGTTTTGAACACGTTTCCCGTGTCCTCACAGGAGAAGGGTGCTTCCCCAACGCTGCCCGAGCGCTGCCCTGTGCAGGTGCAGTTGGGCCCAAAACTAGTGCAGCTCCGTGTGCGTCCTGGGCCTGTTTGGAAAGTCGCCTTCTTCTGGGACGGCTGTGCTGGGAGAGTGCCTGGGGTCTCGGGGCAGGGTCCCCTGTCAGGCCCTGGGAGAGCACCTGGGGGTCTCAGGGTCCCCCGTCAGGCCCTGACTGACTCGCCAGTTGTGTTCCTGTTAATACACTGGACGGAAGTGACTCGTTTTCTGAAAGTCATTGTGGTTGTTGGGATCTTTTCAGGCACTTAAAGAGAAGGCTGAGCTACAGGCCCAGCTGGCCGCCCTCAGCACGAAGCTGCAGGCGCAGGTGGAGTGCAGCCACAGCAGCCAGCAGCGGCAGGATTCGCTCAGCTCGGAGGTGGACACTTTGAAGCAGTCGTGCTGGGACCTGGAGCGAGCCATGACCGACCTGCAGAACATGCTGGAGGCAAAAAATGCCAGCCTGGCATCGTCCAACAACGACTTGCAGGTGGCCGAGGAGCAGTACCAGAGGCTGGTGGCCAAAGTGGAGGACATGCAAAAGAGCATGCTCAGCAAGGACAACACAGGTGAGGCCAGGCCCTGGCCACGCCCTCCTCCTTCCCTGACTGGTCCCTGCTGCGCCCTCCTCCTTCCTCGCCACACCCTCCTCCTTCCTCTACTGGTCCCCACCACACCCTCCTCCTTCCCTAGCCATGCCCTCCTTGGCCACGCCCTCCTTCCCTGGCCATGCCGTCTTCCTTGACTGACTGGTTCCCACTGTGGCCGCCTCCTTCCCCGACTGGTCCCTGCCGCGCCATCCTCCTTCCTCTACTGGTCCCTGGCCATGTCCTTCTCCTTCCCCGCCACCGCCCTCCTTCTTCCTCAACTGGTCCCCGGCACACCTCCTCCTCCTCCCCTGACTGGTCCCTACCACGCTGCCACGTCCTCCTCCTTCCCCAGCCCCCGATCCAGGCAGGCGCCCAGCGAGCTGGGGCTGGTGCTGACAGCTCTGTTGGCTTGTGACTATACCTGTGGGGGTTGCATTGGTTTATAATTTACACATAAGGAGGCCACTTTTCTAAAGGAAATACAATTTTTAGTTGAACTTGTGGAATTGTGTACATTTTTGTGTGCACATCCAGGGGAATGAATTAGGTCTGGGAGATCGACCTTGGATCCTGGACTGTCTGCGGTGATCATTTACACGCATCCTGCCTCAAAAGTCCAGTGGTATTTCGGGGGTGTAGAGCTGCTCACTTATTCCACAGAATTGCAGATTCCATTTAAAATATTCAAGAACAGGCTGGGCGCGGTGGCTCACGCCTGTAATCCCAGCACTTTGGGAGGCCGAGGCGGGCGGATCACAAGGTCAGGAGATCGAGACCATGGTGAAACCCCGTCTCTACTAAAAATACAAAAAATTAGCCAAGCGCTGTGGCGGGTGCCTGTAGTCCCAGCTACTCGGGAGGCTGAGGCAGGAGAATGGCGTGAACCCGGGAGGTGGAGCTTGCAGTGAGCCAAGATCGCGCCACTGCACTCCAGCCTGGGTGACAGAGCCAGACTCTGTCTCAAAAAAAAAAAAAAAAAGATATTCAAGAACAGCTCCTTGACTGTCTGTCTGGCAACCTTTTCTCCCTGGATGCAGCGTGTTGGTCCAGCTGCCTCCCTGTAGGGCTCGCCCAGCGAGTACAAGTAGGACGGTGGACCACGGGAACCGTGGCGGGCTTCCCTGTGGCTTGGCAGCACGCATTCTGCCCCCTCAGTCCCCGTCTGGGCCAGTCCCAGAGCCCACACTCCAGTGCCCAGCAGGCACGGAGAAGACTCTGGTTGACCTGCTCAGAGCAGGCGTGGACAGGAACGAGAAGGAGAGGGCGAAGCAGGGTCAGAAGGTTGAAGACCAAAGCCTGGGGGACTGTGGAGTGACCTGGGTCCAGAGTCCTCCCAGGGAGACTGCTCGGTGGCCTCATCTCTCAGGACTTGGGATCGCCTGAGCGAGGGGGCGTTGGTGCAGCCACCGGGAGGGCTGACTCCACGTCAGCCAGTTCGCCCATGAGGCTGTGAGACTGGGTCTTGGATCTGATGACACAGAGGAGGGTGACAAGCTGGCGTCACAGAGGCTGCGTTCCAATACAAGAAAGAGAAAGCCAGCTGAGAGGCAGTAGTACTCCTGTAACCGCTTTAATATTTTAGTCGAGCATTTCGTGATACCCAGTCCCTTCAGAAAAACTATGAAACCCAAAAAGTTCTCAACACTAAAGTAGTTTGGGGCCCTGTGGGTTGCCACGCTTCACTTGACCAGTAATCGGGGGGTAGCAAAACCAGCCTGAACTGTGGTGAGGCTGCCCAGTCCTGACCGGGGGGCGACAGATACCCTTGCTGTTTGTTGATGGCTGGTAGACATCGTTGGGTCGAAGACGAGAGCCTCGGCGTCCGCGACAATTTTCACAGATTTCATAAGTGTGAATTTGCCGACTTGATTAAATTTGTTTGAACCCCAAGCTCAGTATTCATGGACATGTGTGGAGCAGCAGAGTATGTGAGTCATCCTAGGCGCCCGCTGAGGAGGAGAGGATGCTCTGCCTGCCTTCGTGCTCAGCCCGAGCCGGAGGAGTTCTTTCCAGGGCCATGTTTTATTTCTTTTGGGGATAATTTTGCACTTTAAGATGGCCCCAAACACTAATGTTTTTTTTTGGTTGTTATTGTTGTTGTTTTGTTTTGCTTTTGAGACAGAGTTTCACTCTTGTTGCCCAGGCTGGAGTGCAGTGGTGTGATCTTGGCTCACCGCAACTTCCACTTCCCAGGTTTAAGCGATTCTCCTGCCTTAGCCTCCCTAGTAGCTGGTATTACAGGCACGTGCCACCACGCCCAGCTAATTTTGTATTTTTAGTAGAGACAGGGTTTCTCCATGTTGACCAGGCTGGTCTCAAACTCCCAACTTCAGGTGATCCACCTGCCTCGGCCTCCCAGAGCGCTGGGATTATAGGTGTGAGCCACCGTGCCAGGCCAACACTGTCTAGTGTTTTTAAACGCAGAGAGGATGTGAGGTGTTCTGTGGAGATGTACTTCATTTTTTTCTTTTGATTTATTTTTTAAAAATTTATCCTGTTTCTGTTTTTTTAAATTTTATTTTTGTTTTTAAAAATTCATTTGTCTTTGAGATGGGTTGCTCCGTTGCCCAGGCTGGAGTGCAGTGGGGCAGTTGTGGCTCACTGCAGCCTCGAACTCCTGGGCTCATAGGATCTGCCCGCCTCAGCCTCCCAAGTAGCTGGGACCACAGGTGCATGTCGCCCCGCCTGGCTAATTTTGTTTTGAGCGGAGGATCTTGCTGTGTTGCCCAGGCTGGTCTGGATCTCCTGGGCATGGCACCCCCATGCCCCCTGCACCCCCATGTCCCCTGATCCGCCATGCCCGGCCATCATTATTTCCTAGAGAAGCTCTGCTCAGGCTTGTTGGCTAAGTTGCTGTTGGCTGTGAGCTCAGTGTGAATGAGTGGACGCTATGTATTGAATAGGTGTCTTAAATGGAGACGCAGAACGGAAGTTATGTATCGATGAACTGGTGAAGATGCTTTGAGCAGAGGCCCGCAGGAACCTCACCCTACATTTCTCCCAGGAGCAGCGTCTGTCAGCGTCCACTAGTGCCGTGTTCACGGCGACTTCATGGAGTCAGCCACGGGGAATAACCGGAACTGATCTTATTTGGTCTCCGCTGAGAGTCCCGCCTTGTTCCCGCACGCGCGGAGCTGCGGACTCCCCCGTTGGCTGTCACTGGCCTGAGCTGCTGTGCTTGCCCCATTTCAGTGCACGACCTGCGGCAGCAGATGACAGCTTTGCAGAGCCAGCTTCAGCAGGTGCAGCTGGAGCGGGCGACGCTGACCAGCAAGCTGAAGGCGTCACAGGCAGAGATCTCGTCCCTGCAGAGTGTCCGGCAGTGGTACCAGCAGCAGCTCGCCCTGGCCCAGGAGGCCCGCGTCAGGCTGCAGGGTGAGATGGCTCACATCCAGGTACGGCCCCCGTCTACCTTCCAGGGCAGGTCACGCTTCTTGTCTTCGCGTAGAACGGTGCTTTTTCCAAAGATTTTTCTGTTTTTAGAGTTCACAGACGTTTTTGTTTTTAATCTGCTGTCTAGCACACCCTGTGTCCCATGTAGGATGTGTCCCGTGGGCCCCCCCACAACCTTCTGACATGGGAGACCCACAGCAGCCTCTGCCAGCATTTTCAATTCCAAAGCCTGTCTTGCTGGGCACGGTGGTGCATACCTGTAAATTCTCATCTGCCTGGGTCTCAGGACTCTCCCACCCCGGCCTCCCCACTCTGCTGCGATGTCTTACAGGTGTGTGGTGCCAGTGGGGTTCTCTTCCTGGTTGGAGCTTTTCCTTTCTCTGCTGTGTGAGCCCTCAGTGACACACAGGGGCCACATCTTTCCAGCGTCCCTCGCATTTCCTACATACTGTCGGAAACACTTTCCTCTCCCATCCACTCGTTAGTGGGCACAGCCCATGTCCAGCTTGGTCCCGCATATGTGGGAGCGTGTGTCTGTCCAGGCCTGCCCCTTGGCCCACATGCTGGAGACACCCGGACCGACAGGCGAATGGTTCACGTGCACCTCGATCCGAGTCTCAGCACCTAGCCTAATTAGGATGATGTCAGAGATGCTGAAGAGCGCCTTTGGTCAGCCTTAGTCTTTTTGTTTTTGTTTTTTTTTTGAGACTGTCTCACTCCGTCACCCAGGCTGGAGCAGTGGTGTGATCTTGGCTCACTGCAGCCTCAACCTCTCAGACTCAAGCGGTCCTCCTACCTCAGTCTCCTAACTAGCTGGGATCACAGGCATGCGCCACCATGCCCAGCTAATTTTGTATTTTTTGTAGAGACACGGTTTTGCCATGTTGCCCAGGCTGGCCTCGAACTCCTGGGCTCAAGTGATGCCCGCCTCAGCCTCCCAAAGTGCTGGGATTACAGGTGCGAGCCACCGCACCTGGCCTGTTATCTTTTAATTAGCTGTGGAATTTTTTTTTCCAGGTAAAATATTATATATTTATTAAAACTTTATTTCTCAAGAGGGGAATGTGAAATACTAATTCCACCAAATGTTCCTTTTTTGTCTAGATTTACGAATATATACAATAGAAGTTTTCTTCAATTTTTGTTACTTTTTTTTTTTCTTCTGAGATGGAGTCTTGCTCTGTCTCCCAGGTTGGAGTGCAGTGGTATGATCTCGGCTCACTGCAACCTCTGTCTCCTGGGTTCAAGTGATTCTCCTGCCTTAGCCTCCTGAGTAGCTGGGATTACAGGTGCCTGCCACCACGCCCAGCTAATTTTTGTATTTTTAGTAGAGACGGAGTTTCACCATATTGGCCAAGCTGGTCTCGAACTCCTGACCTTGTGATCCGCCCGCCTCAGCCTCCCAAAGCGCTGGGATTACAGGCGCGAGCCGCCGCGCTCAACCTATTACGTGCTTTCTAAGCCAGAGAACCATATGGAAAGCATTTGTTCTACGTACAACATAACTTGGAAACAAGTCAGTACACAGATTAATACAGTTTTTTAAAACTGTGATGCATTTATATGAGGTAGTATTTAAAGAAGTAAGCCATGCCAGGTGTATTTTAGAAGTATAGTTTGGACCAGGTGCAGTAGCTCATGCCTATAATCCCAGCACTTTGGGAGGCCGAGGCGGGCCAGTCACTTGAGGCCAGGAGTTCAAGACCAGCCTGGCTAACATGGCAAAACCCCATCTCTACTAAAAACGCACAAGTTAGCCAGGTGTGGTGGCGGGTGCCTGTAGTCCCAGCTGCTTGGGAGGCTGAGGCATGAGACGTGCTTGAATCAAGGAGGCAGAGGTAGTGAGCCAAGATCGAGCCACTGCATTCCACACTCCAGCCTGGGCAACAGAGCCACACTTTGTCTCAAATAAAAAACCAACAATAAGGAAGTGTGGTGGTGTAGCCTGGACAACAAAAAGAGGAAGCTTCAAAGCGATGGTGGCTCTAGAGCCCTATCTGCTTTTTTTCCGGAGACAGGGTCTTGCCCTGTCACCCAGGCTGCTGGAATTCAGTGTCACAATCATAGCTCCCTGTAGCCTTGACCTCTTGGGCTCACACAGTCTGCCTGCCTCAGCCCCCCAAGTAGCTGGGACATAGTTGAACACCATCACACCTGGCTAATTGTTTAAACATTTTCTGTAAGGACAGGGTCTTGCTACGTTGCCTAAGCAGGTTTTGAGCTCCTAGGCTGAAGCGATCCTCCTGCCTCAGCCTCCCAGCGTGCTGGGATTACAGGATGAGCCAATGCTGGGCCCTCACTGCTTTTTCCAAATACCTTTGGAATCCAGGTTCAGCATTCCTTAATCAGAGTTTTTAATACATTTTTTTGGTACCCAAATGTATCCCTTCATTCCCGGTAACATTCAGAAGGGAGGAGAATTCCAGGCAGGCACTCTGCTTTCATGGTCTCAAAACACAGTCCCAGCAAAGGCTGTCTTCCCTGGCTCTGTGTATCTTCTCCTGAGGTCCTGGGGCCTGTGGCTTCTGTCACGTCTCGCACTTCGTACTCCAGGAGGTAGCATGGAACAGGCGACGCGGGCAGGTCCAGCTGCAGGCCCCAGGCTGTCCTCACATCTCCTTTCAGTGCTACTTCCCTTGGCTGACGCCGTCCTCCTCAGAGCCGTGGGACTGGGCTTTTTCACGAGACACTTGGCCAGGGTGGGCCTGAGCACCTGGGGGTCTGGGCCGGGCCCTAGCTGGGCTGTAAAGGCTGCGTCCCGGGAATGGCACCTGTCAGGCAGGCCCTGGTGTGTGTCTGGCTGGATTTGGTCAGTTAAGATAAGGCTCCTCACCCACAGGGGCTCAGAGATGCCTCGTCAGTGGGGACTTTTGGGTAGGTCCTGCTACAAACCGCAGTCTGATGAGCTACAAACAGCATGATGAGCGCTTACGGATGGCCTGCCCGCCCTCCCACTCGGGCACACAGAGCCCAGACAACGCATATTTTGACGTAGGAAGACGTGTGGTGGGCGGTGGGGCTTATGTGGGAGACATTGAGGGGCAGCCCGTGACCCTCACCCTGGGGCCTCCAGGGACAGGCTGGTCTGCATTTCTTGCTTGAAATTGAGCAACTTTTTACTTTGTGGGGTTTGTTTTTGAAGGTTGGACAGATGACCCAAGCAGGTCTCCTGGAGCACCTGAAACTCGAGAATGTGTCCCTGTCCCAGCAGCTGACGGAAACTCAGCACAGGTCCATGAAGGAGAAAGGACGGATCGCGGCACAGCTGCAGGGTATTGAGGTGAGGCTGCGGCCAGGGCCATGTAAGGTTGGGAGAACATACACATACACAGACGTAGATACGGTGTGTTTTTTCTTACATGTTCTATCTCTCTGTGTGTATCTCTTAAATATTCTCATGGATGGCCTGCAGTGACCGCTCATTAAGGCTTTGGGACCCCCGCTCCTCATCCCTCACCTGTGGGGCTTAGTGCAGTGTGGCTCTTTCCCTGCCAGCCCCGCCTCAGCCTGGGCCCCGGCCATCAGTCATTGCCAGTCAGGGATGGCGGTGGGTACAGAGTAGGTAAGGAGGAAGTGTCCGGTGAGTTTGTGCCTGACAGCCTGTCGAAGCCTAGCGATGAGAGGATTTTCTTTGCTTTCTAAGCACTCAACCTGCATTGCCATTTGACCTTCCAGCAACCACACGCTGTTGAGGTCATGGCCACTGCCTGCCCAGCCATCTCCAGAGGACAGAAATGCAGCAGCCTTGATAGCTGTTCTTTAGCTGTGGGACCCTGGACAATTTCTTAGCTCTCTGAGCCTCGTCTTTTTTTTTTTTTGAGGTGGAATTTCGCTCTTGTCGCCCAGCTGGAGTGCAGTGGTGTGATCTCAGCTCATTGCAACCTCCGCCTCCCAAGTTCAAGCGATTCTCCTGCCTCAGCCTCCCAAGTAGCTGCTATTATAGGCACCCGCCACCACACCCTGCTAATTTTTTGTATTGTAGTAGAGACGGGGTCTCGCCGTGTTGGCCAGGCTGGTCTCAAACTCCCGACTTCAGGTGATCCGCCCGCCTTGGCCTCCCAAAATGCTGGGATTACAGGCTTGAGCCTCATCTTTATAAAATGGGGATAGTGTCACCTACTCGATAGCCTTGTGGAAAAATTAAAGAAGAAGGAACGGTGTAAAACCCCAAGGCAGTGTATGGAGGGAGGTTCTGTGCTGGATGATGCTGGGCCGCTCTCGTTGCCGACCTTTCCCATTGTGCAGGGAGCTCGCCGCAGCCTCACGTGGTTTCTCGTCTTCTGCGACTGCTCCCACCTCTCTGTGGCATCAGCTGGGCCACCCGGCTGGGATGACGGATAAGAATCGTCTTGTGGGCCGGGCGCGGTGGCTCAAGCCTGTAATCCCAGCACTTTGGGAGGCCGAGATGGGCGGATCACGAGGTCAGGAGATCGAGACCAGCCTGGCTAACACGGTGAAACCCCGTCTCTACCAAAAGAAATACAAAAAACTAGCTGGGCGAGGTGGCGGGCGCCTGTAGTCCTAGCTACTCGGGAGGTTGAGGCAGGAGAATGGCATAGACCCGGGAGGCGGAGCTTGCAGTGAGCTGAGATCCGGCCACTGCACTCCAGCCTGGGCGACAGAGCAAGACTCTGTCTCAAAAAAGCGATCTGCAAACAAAAGAATCGTGTTGCGTCAGCCATAGTTCTTCAAGGGCTTAGTAGAGAAGAACTGAAAAGAATTTCAAGTTAGGAATTTGTGTTTTCCTAAGAGGTGTACCCCGATGTGAGGGCTCATCCACAGCCAGGACGCAGGCTGTGTTCACTGCAGGGGCCTCTGCTCTCTTACCTGGTGGTACCAAGCACTGCTCTTGTGAGAGCATGTCTGGGTCTCACTCCCGAAAGCAGGGACCTGTCGCCCACCTGTTGCCACACGAGAAAAGCCGGGGAGGTTCTGCTCACCAGTGGATCTGAGTCCTTCACACGGGGTTGTTGGCCTGGGCTGGACCTGGCCTCGGTCTCCTGGTTGGTGGGCGGCCCAGCTGCTCACCCGGGGCCCTCAGTCTGCAGTTGGTAGACAGGATGGGGACGTGGATGGGGCCCATGCCAGGGTGGTAAGTTTCTCCGCAGAGCACGGGACTTGCTGGCTGCTGTTCACTATTACGGTTTCCTGCCTTTTTAAAAACGCGTTGTTTGCTGGGCCCAGGCTGACATGTTGGATCAGGAAGCAGCCTTCCTGCAGATTCAGGAGGCAAAGACGATGGTGGAGGAGGACCTCCAGAGGAGGCTGGAAGAGTTTGAAGGCGAGAGGGAGCGGCTGCAGAGGATGGCAGACTCGGCGGCATCCCTAGAGCAGCAGCTGGAGCAGGTAAGTCCCTGCAGCCCTTCAGGCTGGACCCAGGCCCCAGGTGATCCCGAGCAGCCAGGACTGCACACAAGGAACCCGGGGGGTCCTCTGCTGTGGGGCCGTGTCTGCTCAGGTGAGAGGTGGGCTGTTGGTCAGATGCTGCTGCTGCTGCAGACCTGACTCTGTGTTTGCCCTGCTGGTTCTTCTGCACCAGGATTGTGTGTGAAAAAAAGACCTTCCATGGTGTCCATCAAAATTACTTGAAACCCGAACAGGAAAAGGGCTCAAAGTAGGGTTGGCACAGCCAACGTTCTCGGAGTGGGGCCGGCGCAGCCATGTGGGCTTCATTCCTTCTCCAGGTGAAGTTGACTTTGCTCCAGCGAGACCAGCAGCTTGAGGCTTTGCAGCAGGAGCACCTGGACCTGATGAAACAGCTCACCTTGACTCAGGAGGCTCTGCAGAGCAGGGAGCAGTCTCTCGATGCCCTGCAGACACACTACGATGAGCTGCAGGCCAGGCTGGGGGAGCTGCAGGGCGAGGCCGCCTCCAGGGAGGACACGATCTGCCTCCTGCAGAATGAGAAGATCATCTTGGAGGCGGCTCTGCAGGCGGCCAAGAGTGGCAAGGAGGAGTTTGACAGAGGAGCAAGACGCTTGGAGGAAGGTACCGAGGAAACGTCGGAAACTTTAGAGAAGTTAAGAGAAGAATTGGCCGTCAAGTCCGGCCAGGTACTGCGTTCTGCTGTGTTTTGTTTCGAATCAGAACCCTCCATGCAGGAGTGATGCTGCTTATTTGGTCCTTCCTTCCTGTCTTTCTTTTCTTCTTCCTTCCTTCCTTCCCTCCCTCCCTCCTTCTCTCCCTCCCTCCTTCCCTCCCTCCCTCCCTCCCTCCTTCCCTCCCTCCTTCCCTCCCTCCCTTTCTCTCTTTCTCTCTCTTTTCTTTCTTTTCTTTCCTGCTGGGTCGCCCAGGCTGGAGTGCAGTGGCACGATCTCAGCTCACTGCAAGCTCTGCCTCCTGGGTTCACGCCATTCTCCGGCCTCAGCCTCCCGAGTAGCTGGGACTACAGGCGCCGCCACCTCGCCCGGCTAGTTTTTTGTATTTTTTAGTAGAGACAGGGTTTCACTGTGTTACCCAGGATGGTCTCGATCTCCTGACCTCGTGATCCACCCGCCTCGGCCTCCCAAAGTGCTGGGATTACAGGCGTGAGCCACCGCGCCCGCCCGTGACTGGCTCTTTCACTTAGCATGATGTTTTCAGAGTTCATCGAGAAGAGAATGTTATTTAAAACCAGTTTTGGCCGGGCACTTTGATTCTTCGCAGGGGGGCTCCTGAGGGACCGCCCTCCATGTTGTAGCGAAAAAGGCTCATTCTCCAGTCGTGCTCTAGTGATAACTAGGATTTGCATGCAGCGTATTCTATATTCAGACAGCAAACCTAGGCCCTCAACAAGCTTTTCCCTATTTCTGGAGTCGACTGCCCCATGTGTGTGTGCTGAGAGCTGTTTGCTGAGATAGAGAAGTGTTTCCACAAACACACGTGTTCCTGAGTCCTGCGTGGGGCCCTCCTAGTGCAGATCCTGTGGGGTGGGTCTGCGTGGGGCCCTCCTAGTGCAGTCCTGTGGGGTGGGTCTGCGTGGGGCCCGAGGCTCTGCATTTCTCAAAATCTCCTGGGCTGAATGGACGGGGCTCCAACAGACTTTGCAGGACAAGGACCAAAGCCTGGGGTCGGCACCCTCAGCCTGTGGGCGCAGCCCAGCACCGGGTTCTGTAAACTGTCACTGGAACAGCCCTGCTTGCCCGCCTGTGCAGAGACTGGAGCTGTGTCTGTGCTGCAGGAGCATTGCTGAGCAGCTGTGACTGACATGCAGCCTGTGAGCTGCAGTCATTTCCTATCAGGCATCTCCAAGAAAGGCTTGCCAAATCCTGGGCTGGAGTGCGCCCTGGCCTCATCCCCTCTCCCACCTCCCTGCCCCTCACTGTGCCTTCATGCTCTCAGTGGTGAGGAGGGAGAGCCCAGGCCTTAGGAACCACCAGTTCCCGTCAGGACACAAATGCTTCTTCCTATAACATCTGTGCAGATGTGTGCCCTCCTGGAGCCATCAGTGTAATGTCTATGTAGATGCATCCCCCTCCTGGAGCCCTCAGTGTAACATCTATGCAGACACATTCACCTCCTATAGCCTTCAGTGTAACAACTCTGCAGATGTGTCCTTTCCTGGAGCCCTCAGTGTAACATCTCTGCAGATGTGTCCTCTCCTGGAGCCCTCAGTGTAGTATCTGTGAGGATGTGTCCTCTCCTGGAGCCCTCAGTGTAGTATCTGTGAGGATGTGTCCTCTCCTGGAGCTCGCTGTAACATTTGTGCAGATGTGTTCCCCTCCTGGAGCCTTCAGTGTAATGTCTGTGCACATGTTCCCCACAGGTGGAACACCTGCAGCAGGAGACTGCCACTCTGAAAAAGCAAACGCAAAAAATAAAGGAACAGTTTCTTCAACAAAAGGTAAAAATGTGTTGTTGATTTCTTCACTTGAAACAAGTGTGTGAACAGAGTTTTGTGTGGTTTAATTGCTTAGCAATTCCAGTGTCATTGGAGTTGAGAAGAAGGTAACAGGTAACATCTTGAGTTCTCTTTAACTCTTTTTTTTTTTTTTGAGACTGTCGCCCAGACTGGAGTGCAGTGGCACAATCTCGGCTCACTGCAAGCTCCGCCTCCCGCGTTCAAGCCATTCTCCTGCCTCAGCCTCCCGAGCAGCTGGGACTACAGGCACTGGCCACCACGTCTGGCTAATTTTTTGTATTTTTAGTAGACACGGGGTTTCACTGTGTTGGCCAGGATGGTTTCGATCTCCTGGCCTTGTGATCCACCCGTCTCAGCCTCCCAAAGTGCTGGGATTACAGGCATGAGCCACCGCGCCCGGCTCTCTTTAACTTTTTTTAAAGGTACTTAATCTGCAAAGTCAAGATGCACTTCCACAGCGGGGTGGGGGTCTTGGCCCCTCAGATCTCCAGGGGCGGCTGTCACTGGAGCGCCTGTCACTGGAGCACAACCCTGTTGTGCTCACTCTGGGGAGCTGTGTGTTGTGCAGTGTTGTTCACACAGGTTGGGTTTGCCATTTAAAATGTCTGAAACATGCACGTGGAGTTCCAGCATTGAAACAAATTATGATTACCCAAAAAGACATGGAATATAAATTTTGTGTCAGTGAAGCCAGTACCTCCTGTTGGATTTTATGGGATCTGAGCAAGGGTGACCCCCGAAGCTGTATTGTTCGTGGTGTTGTGTTTTATTTCTGAGCGAGGACAACCCCTGAAGCAGCGTTGTGAGTGCCGTGTTTTATTTTTTTTTTGAGACGGAGTCTGGCTCTGTCGCCCAGCCTGGAGTGTAGTAGTGCTGTCTCAGCTCACTGCAGCCTCTGACTGCCAGGTTCAAGTGATTCTCATGCCTCAGCTTCCTGAGTAGCTGGGACTACAAGCATGTGCCACCACACCTGGCTGGTTTTTAGTATTTTTAGTAGAGATGGGGGTTTCGCCTTGTTGGCCAGGCTGGTTTTGAACTCCTGACCTCAGGCGATCAGCCAGCTCGGGCTCCCAGAGTGCTGGGATTACAGGCGTGAGCCACCGCGCCCGGCCTGCTGTATTTTATTTCTGAGCAAGGGCGGCCCCTGGAGCAGTGTTGTGAGTCCTGCTTTGTTTTATTACTGAGCCACAAGCAAGGGGAGTACCTGTTGGAAGCAAAGCAGTGCAGTTGAAGGCTGGAGAGAGCCAGACTCCTTGGAATTGAAGAGACGTCTAGGAGGCTGGTGTGACTGCCTCGTGCACCACACACAGACTCTTGTTTAAACAGGCCGTGATGTCACCTGTGGGTAAAGAATGGTGTGTCTCAGTCGATGAAGGCTTAGATTTGATGAAATGTATCTTTACCTCAAAAAAGTTATGTCCCTGGTAAATGGTAAACATTTTTGTTGAAGCCAGCGTGACCCCCAGAAGTCCCCCGCGCCCACCGCCCAGCGTCGGCTCACAGCTTCTGTCTCGGCAGGTGATGGTGGAGGCCTACCGGCGCGACGCCACCTCCAAAGACCAGCTCATCAGTGAGCTGAAAGCCACCAGGAAAAGGCTGGACTCGGAGCTGAAGGAGCTGCGGCAGGAGCTGATGCAAGTGCACGGGGAGAAGCGGGCCGCGGAGGCGGAGCTCTCGCGCCTGCACCGAGAGGCG
This sequence comes from Papio anubis, assembly GCF_008728515.1. Taxonomy (NCBI): domain Eukaryota; kingdom Metazoa; phylum Chordata; class Mammalia; order Primates; family Cercopithecidae; genus Papio; species Papio anubis. Next base: position 127,149,580 of record NC_044984.1, on the reverse strand, counting down.
GCCCAGGTCCGTCAGCAGATGGCCGACCTTGAAGGGCATCTCCAGTCGGCACAGAAGGAGCGAGACGAGATGGAAACACACTTGCAGGTCCGTCCGTGTCGGACTGACTCACTTGATGGGGAGGATTCGGCCAAAGTGCTTGGGGCGCGTGTGTCTGGGGCGGGGCCGAGTGTGGGGCGTGGCCGAGTGTGGGGCGTGGCCGAGTGTGGGGCGTGGCCGGGTGTGGGGCGGGGCCGGGTGTGGGGCGGGGCCGAGTCTGGGGCGGGGCCGAGTCTGGGGCGGGGCCGGGCCTGGGGCAGGGCCGAGTCTGGGGCAGGGCGGTGGCAAGGCGGGAGAGGCTTTTGGAAGAACAGCTGAGAATATGGCCCACTTGGAGCATAGGTCCCAGCGGGGCGGTCAGGTGAGGCCTGGTAAGTCCAGGTGACGATGTTGCATGAAGGGAGGGAGTGAGAAGGCCCCGTGAGGCACCCAGCTTCTCCCCTTTGCCATGAGCTCCCGGGATCCAGTGTGTGAGGACGGCGGCTGTCATGCGTAAAGCAGGGGTGAGTGTTTTGTGGAGACCCCACGTCGGGGCAGGGCACCGGGGCCCGGGGACCCTGGGAGTCCCTTGTGGCTGGGTGCGGAGCTGGGACCGGCCAGAGACAGTCACACTCCTGTGGAAGCTGAGCCTGGGCTGGCTTCTGCACGCAGTGGGTGTCCGGGATGCTGGTGACAGTTTCTCGGCTGCAGGTGGCAGAGCAGGTGAGCCGGAGGTGAGGGGTGAGGGGTGCGGGATGGAGGCCACAGTCCAGGATCCTGTCCAGACATCCAGGCTGAGGAACCAGGAGGCGAGATGAGAAATCGGGAGAGCAACAGTAAATTTGGGGAGGGTCGTTTTGCTTATGATGTTTCTGAAGTTGCCAGAGAGGACCGAGCCAAGGTCCCATTAGGCGGACTGGTTAGCGTGTCTGGCTCATCAGGAGCCAGGTTGAGGCCGGGAGTAGGCGGTGTGGCCGGCACCGGTCAGTGTGGGAAAGTAGGAGCTGATGGAGGAGCGCCGGTCGGTGTCAGAAAATGGGGGCTGATGGATTAACGCTGCTGCCGGGGTGGGGAGGTGGGCCGAGGGCAGCGCCGGCTCCTTGCGTTGCAGGAGGCTTGGAGGACACAGCAGTGGGGCCAGAGCACCTTCAGACCCCACAGCTGCAGGTCTGGGCTGGTTGTGGGGACTCGCCTAGCACACAGAAGCTGGGGAAAGGCTGCGAGGGCAGGAGCAGGTGGGGGACGCAGCTGTCAGTGTTCACAGTGAAGGCTGAGGAGGGCATCCAGGAGGCTCCAGGGAAGGGTCCTGGAGTCTCCAGGGATGAGTCCCAGGGGCCTCTGGGGAGGGGTTCCGGGGGCTCAGGGAGGGGTCCAGGGGCTGTGGGGAGGGAACCCAGGGGCTTGAGGGGAGGATTCCCGGGGACTCTGGGGATGGGTCCAGGGGTCTCCAGGGAGGGGTCCTGGGGTTTCTGAGGAGGGGTCTGGATCCTTGAGGAGGGGTCCTGGGTCCTAGGGGTTAGGAGGAGAGGTCCTGGGTCCACAGGCTTTCCTATGAACTAGTCATGTCCTGTTGTGCTTCTGATGCTCTGGACACAGTGTTTGGAAACGGTTGTTGGTCTCAATAATGAGTGGTTTGTGGCCGAGCACAGTGGCTCACCCCTGTAATCCCAGCACTTTGGGAGGCCGAGGTGGGTGGATCACAAGGTCAGGAGTTCAAGACTAGCCTGGCCAATGTGGTGAAACCCCGTCTCTACTAAAAATAAAAAAACTAGCCGGGTGTGGTGGCGGGCATCTGTAGTCCCAGCCACTCGGGAGGCTGAGGCAGGAGAATCACTTGAACCTGGGAGGCGGAGAGGTTGCAGTGAGCTGAGATCACGCCCCTGCACGCCAACCTAGGCGACAGAATGGGACTCCATCTCAAGAAAAAAAAAGAGTGGTTTGTAAGAAGGTAGATGTCTCTCCCAGGATTTTTCTCAAGGCGCAAGTCCTCCAGGGCGAGCCTGTGCAGTGCCATCGGCAGGGGCGATGGGCTGGAGCCCGGGAGGGGAGACAGGCTGGGGTTTCAGTGCCGCTCCTCATGCCCTCCTTCCCTTCCGAAGTCGTTGCAGTTCGATAAGGAGCAGATGGTCGCGGTCACAGAGGCCAACGAGGTGCTGAAGAAACAAATTGAAGAGTTGCAGCAAGAAGCCCGGAAGTAAGTCCGCATGTGCCCGGGGGAGGCAGGAGAGCCCCGTGGGCTGCTGCTGTTGTGCGGGGACACCCTCCCTGGGAGGTGCTGTGGTGGCCTGGAACGTTAAGGTCCAGGTTTGGAGTCCGTGTGGTTTGGTGGCTGCTCATCTGCGAAATGATCCGAGTTGATTGTGGACTTGCTGAAGCTCCTGTAACAGAAGCTCCCAGGTGTTTTTATGTTTGACTTTTTGTGCAGCAGCATCCCCTCTCCCAGCTCCTACCCTGGGAGACGCTTCAATGTTCATCCTCACACCTCACACTCACATAAACACGAACACACTGACCTCGCCGGCACGCGCCCGTGCATACGTGTGCGCACAATCAGATGCTGTTAGGGGCTGCCTTACCCCAGTGGTGCACAGACCTCGCGGGCACATGCCCGTCAATATGTGCGTGCACACGCAGATGCTGTCGGGCCTTCTTCCTCTGGCGTTGTGCCCTGTGCTGCTTTGCTTCATTTCTGTAGAGATGGGGTCTCACCATGTTACCCAGGCTGGTCTCGAACCCCAGGGCCAAGCAGTCCTCCTGTCTCAGCCTCCCAAAGTGCTGAGATGACAGGCGTGAGCTACCATGCCCAGCTAAATGCATAGTTTTGAGGTATTTTGTTTGTTTTCGAAATGGTCTATTTCTGTTGCCCAGACTGGAGTGCAGTGGTGCCATCCTAGCTCACTGCAGCCTCAACCTCCTGGGCTCAAGTGATCCTCCCAGCTCAGCCCCTGGAGTAACTGGGACCCCAGGTGTGCACCACCACGCCTGGCTAATTTTTAAATTTTTCTGTAGAGATGAGGTCTCAGTATGTTGCCCAGGCTGGTCTCAAGCTCCTGGACTCAGGCGATGCTCCCGCCTCAGCCCCCCAGGATTCCAGGCGTGGGCATCAGTGCTGCTTTGCTTTAATCAGCTGGGTGATTTGCTCATGAATCTGATGGTTGAAATTTTTACCGATATTCAGGAACGTTTCTGTTTGGTAGGAGCAGACCCTTTCTCTGCATTCACAGGGTCGTTCATAAGCTGCCCCAAGAGGAGGGCAGGTCTGATGCTGGTGGTGGAAATGGTGAAAATTCACTGAGTGCTTCCGCTGGCCTGGCTCTGCAGGAACACCTGATACGGACTGATCCTTCGCTGTGTGCAGCCCCCACAGGACAGACACACACTCACCCGGCTTTCCTAGGGCAGCTGGGTTCTGGGGAGAGCGAGGGTGGGGCGTGAGCAGAGGCAGCCTCCTCGTGGCCCAGGGTCTCGGCCACCGAGCCCGTCCTTCAGGAGGGGCTTCTGAGACGCACTGCCTGTTGCCTGCTGTTGCCAACCAGAATGCCAGACGGTCGCGTCAGAGGATAATTCAGCTTCCTCTTGTGTCTCCCTCGTGACACCCCAGGGCCATCACGGAACAGAAGCAGAAGATGAGGCGGTTGGGCTCAGACTTGACCAGCGCCCAGAAGGAGATGAAGACCAAACACAAGGCCTACGAGAACGCCGTGGGCATCCTCAGCCGCCGCCTGCAGGAGGCCCTTGCGGCCAAGGAGGCTGCGGACGCGGAGCTGGGCCAACTCCGAGCCCAGGGCGGCAGCGGTGACAGCAGCCTGGCTCTACATGTAGGTAACGCCGTGCCATCCCCGGCCAGGGTTGCCAGCCCCTCAGTGCGGGGAAGGGCTCTCCATCAGCAGTTGTCCCCTAAAGCCTCGCGGGGCCGAGCTCACGTGGGAGGTGGCAGCTCTCTAAACTCCGCTCAGCATCGAGGTTGCCGGGAGCCCGCAGTGACGGAGCATCGCCCCGCGACCCTCATGAACCCTGCGCGGTCTGCGGTCTGCGGCCTTCACCTGATTTTCCTCAAGAAATGTCCTTGGCTCAGAGAAGCTCAGCTGCTCCCTTGGGGCAGAGGGAGGGCCTGCCCTGGTCCACTCGCGTTCCAGCAGCCTCCGCACTCGCTGAGAAGCAGGAGTAAGGGTGTGGGGTCAGCGTTTGGCAGGGTTCGGGGAGCGTTTAGAGGTAGCCACGCTGCGGTGGCCCAGAACAAGACGGTGCCCTTGCTGGAGGGCTCTGAGCAGGGCCTTCTGTGGAGGCCGCGGCCCTCTGTGCTCTCTTAGCTTACGTGGTAGGCATACCATTCTACCTGAGTAAGTTCATCTGCGTTGTATTTATTATTCTCCAGTTTGTGTCCTTGCACTGACAACTTAGTATTTCTTCTTACATGTGGTTTGTTTCTATTTCCCGTCCACCTAAGAATTTAGGGGTAAGAAGAGACTGTATCATAACATGGGGTTTTCTTGTCAAATTAAATAAACTCGGCCAGGCATGGTGGCTCACACTTGTAAGCCCAGCAATTAAATAAACTCAGCCAGGCATGGTGGCTCTCACCTGTAATCCCAGCACTTTGGGAGCCCGAGGCGGGAGGATCGCTTGAGCTCAGGAGTTTGAGACCAGCCTGGGCAACATAATGAGACCCTATGTCTACGAATAATACAAAAATATTACCCAGGCATGGTGGCACGTGCCTGTGGTCCCAGATGCTTGAGACGCTGAGGTGGGAGGATCACCTCAGCCCAGGAGGGGAGGCTGAAACTGCAGTGAGCTGTGATTTTGCTGCTGCACTCCAGCCCGGGCGACAGAGACTGTGTCTAAAATTAAATGAATAAATCAAGTGCTCCCTCTCACCTGATTGCTTTGTAAACTGTTGGGGAGATTGATTCAGTTGCCATTTTCCTTGGGCTCACTAAGGGCTGGGGTGGGGAGGGCGCAAAGGCCGGGCAGAGCCAGCCCCTCGCCACATCGTTGCAGATGAGGAATAGCACGGCCGCGAGCCAATGTCTTGCGTCCGTCCGGGCTTCACCCCTCGCAAGTGGTGGCTTTTGGCAAATTTCTCACCTTTTTGATCCTCAGTGAAATGAGGTCAAACTGAGGTGAATGAGGACCTCCTCATGTGAGGGTTAAGTTAGGTGGTACTGGAACATGCTTGGCAAGGGCCTGGCACCATCGAGGCAACAAGTGGGCGGTGGGCAGAGCACACCGGTGCCTGCATGTATCCATTCATGTGTGAGGTGTGAGCACGTGTGTGTGTGGTGTGGGGTGCGAACATGTGTGGGGTGTGAATGCATGTGTGTGGGGTGAGCACGTATGTGCATGTGTGAGATGTGAACACATTGTGGTACATGAGCATGTGTGTGCGTGTGGTACGTGTGTGTGTATGTGATGTGTGGTGCGTGAGCACATATGTGGTGTTGATTACACCTGGTGCTGCTTGCTTGCCACAGGTGGTGATTTATAGCCATTATCTGCAGGTCAGATTTTCTTCTGTATTTTTGAAGCATTGAACTGAAGAGATGATTTCGTTTGTCCCAGCTGTCCCCGTGTGTCATCGTGTGCATGCTGTGGTCGGTTAATTCAACTTCTTTAACATAAAGGAAGGTTGTGAGACTGTGTCAGACAGCTGGTGTCTGGTGTGTGCAGCCACACAGCCTCCTGCCTGCAGGTGCCACGGGAAGTGAGGGGGGTCAGGGCCTGTCCCATGACCAAGTGCCCGTTCTGTCTCGGCCCTTAGGAAAGGATCCAGGCCCTGGAGGCGGAGCTGCAGGCTGTCAGTCACAGCAAGACTCTGCTGGAAAAGGAACTGCAGGAGGTCATTGCGCTGACCAGCCAGGAGCTGGAGGAGTCCCGGGAGAAGGTGCTGGAGCTGGAGGACGAGGTGAGGCTTGGCTGTCTGCTGTGGCGGCAGCGTGGGGCACGTCACGTGATCCCTGGGCATGCCACCATGCGTGTGGCCCGAAAAACAAAACTTCACCGTGCGCCTAGCGTTGCTTTTGGTGTTGCCACCTTCTGACCGTCAGCCTCTGGCTCTGTGGCGGGGCAGGCCCTGATTCCAGCCCTCTGGGGAGGATCACTGTGTTACCGTCTCTTTGGTGGAATGGTTACAGAATTCACAGTGCAGCCCTTCTCAGTTCAAATGCTTTGGTTTCAAATAAGAAACCCAACTTGGCCGGGCGAGTGACTCACGCCTGTAATCCCAGCACTTTGGGAGGCTGAGGTGGGCGGATCACAAGGTTAGGAGTTCGAGATCAGCCTGGCCAACATGGTGAAACCTCGTCTCTATTAAAAATACAAAAATTAGCTGGGTGTGGTGGCGGGTGCCCGTAGTCCCAGCTACTCAGGAGGCTGAGGCAGGTGAACTGCTTGAACCCAGGAGCAGAGATTGCAGTGAGCCGAGATCGTGCCACTGCACTCCAGGCTGGGCAACAGAGTGAGACTCCGTTTCAAAAAAAAAGAACTCAGATCTGTCTCAGGTTCAGAGACAGTTCTCACTTCAGCGGTGCTGGTGGCAGCTCAGTGTCCCGGCCCCCTCTCCCTCCCCAGCCCCTCTGGTTCCCGGCCCCCGTCTCCCTCCCCAGCCCCTCTCTGTGGAGCTCCGTCACCCTAGGGCTGCCTGTTCCACTCACTGTGTCCTGTCCTGAAATGGTTTTGCTCGTGCCCACCCTGCTGAGTGGCCTGGCCAGGGCTCAGTGCCTGGACAGGCTTCTCCAGAAGCCCATGGCCCCAGGAGAAGGCTGGGCTCTTGGCCATGGGGAGGAAGGAGAGGGGCCTGGGGAAGTGACTGACCATGACCACAACAGCCTTCATATCATGAAGCAAGCATGGTCCTGTAGTGTCCATTGCTGTTTTTGTTGTTTTGAGACAGTCTCACTCTGTCACCCAGGCTGGAGTACACGATCTTGGCTCACCTCAGCCTCCACTTCCCAGGTTCAAGTGATTCTCCAGCTTCATTCTCCCGAGTAGCTGGAACTACAGGCACCTGCCACCACACCTGGATAATTTCTGTATTTTTGGTAGAGATAGGGTTTTATCATGTTGGCCAGGCTGGTCTCAAACCCTTGACCTTACGTGATCCACCCGCCTCAGCCTCCCAAAGTGCTGGGATTCCAGGTGTGAGTTACCACACCTGGCCCATTGCTGTGTTTTAGTTTTCGATGTTTCTTTTCTTTTTTTTTTTTTTTTTTTTGAGACAAGAGTCTCGCTGTGTTGCCCAGGCTGGAGTGCAGTGGCACGATCTCAGCTCAGTGCAACCTCCTCTCTTGGGTTCGAGTGATTCTCCTGCCTCAGCCTCCTGAGTAGCTGGGACTAAAGGCGTGCACCACGACGATGGCTAGTTTTTGTATTTTCAGTAGAGACGGGGTTTCACCATGTTGGCCAGGCTGGTCTCGAACTCCTCACCTCAGGTGATCCCCCCCCACCTCAGCCTCCCAAAGTGCTGGGATTCCAGGCTGAGCCACCACGCCTGGCCTAAGTGTCTGCTTTTTCTTATTGAAAACACCTGTTTCTGGGGTGTGTGAACTCCACTCACCAGTGCGGGTAATTTCACGGTGACATTGGTATGTTTCAGCTTCAAGAATCCAGAGGCTTCAGGAAGAAGATAAAACGCCTCGAGGAGTCGAACAAGAAGTTGGCTCTCGAATTAGAGCACGAGAAAGGGAAGCTTACGGGTCTTGGACAGTCCAACGCAGCTCTGCGGGAACACAACAGCATCCTAGAAACAGCTTTGGCCAAGAGGGAGGCAGACCTAGTCCAGTTGAACCTTCAGGTATTCAAACTTGTCAAACTCAGGCCAGCAGCGGCGTGAGAGTTGCTGAGGCTGCGTGCATTCCGAGACTCTCCCCCAGATTCAGTCACTTGTGCTGACTCCTAGCCCACCCGGCCTGCAGCCGAGAGAACAGGCTCAGGGGTGACCCACAGGCCTGGGTCCCCGGCTGCTGGTGCAGGGCTGGGCTCTCCGAGGTGAGGCTGGAGCCCCTGTGTGTGCTCAGTTCACCTGTTTAGTTGAGGGGCAGACGTGTTTAATTGAGGGGCAGGCCTGTTTAGTTCACGGGGAGGCCTGCTCAGTTGAGGGGCAGACCTCCCATGCGGGTGTAGCTGAGTTCCAGTCCCAGGTAGTGACGTTGTATGTAGGGGGCACTTAACGAGAGGTTCACGCAGTTCAGAACTGGGACTCGAACACTGACCTGGGTCTCACTCAGCTGCTCAGGCTCCACAGCCTCTCTGGATTGAGGACCAGGCGGGGCATTTCAGGGAAATCCTGGGGGCCACATCAAGCTGCTGGTGTTGACTCTCCCGTCTTAGTTCCATATTTTGCCCTAGTTCCCACCACTTCCGTTCTGTTTGTACCTGGCTGCAACCCCTGATTTATATGTAATTTTTGGGTTCCCAGCCACCACATTCTTTTTTTTTTTCGTTGTTGTTCGTAATACAGAGGCTCACTCTGTCTCTCAGGCTGGAGTGCAGTGGCAGGATCTCGGCTTCCCGCCTCCCGAGTTGAAGCGATTCCCCTGCCTCAGCCTCTGGTATAGCTGGGACTACAGGCGCGCACCACCACGCCCAGCTAATTTTTTATATTTTTAGTAGAGACGAGGTTTCACCATGTTAGCCAGGATGGTCTTGATTTCCTGACCTGGTGATCCACCTGCCTCAGCCTCCCAAAGTGCTGGGATTACAGGCGTGAGCTACCGTGCCCGGCCCATTCTTTTTTTTTTTTTTTTTTTTTTGAGACAGGGTCTGGCTCTTGCCCAAAGTGGAGGGTGGTGCAGTGGCACCATCACAGCTCACTGCAGCCTTGACCTACTGGACTTCAGCAATCCTTCTGCCCCAGCCTCTGGAGCCATGGGGCCCACAGGCGTGCCACGTTCTTGAGTGCAGCCCTGTGGTTGTGCTCCCGCAACCTAGGATTCTGTTTTTGTCACAGATTCTTCAGAGGTGGAGTTTCCTCTGCCTCCCTGCGTGTGCCTGCGCCTGTGATGTGACGTGTACCTCCGCCTGTGATGTGACGTGTGCCTCCGCCTGTGATGTGACGTGTGCAGCCTTGTGTGTTTGCCATTTGACGTCCTTATCTGTCCTGCAATCTGATCTAGGTGCAGGCGGTTTTGCAGCGCAAAGAAGAGGAGGATCGCCAGATGAAGCAGCTTGTCCAGGCCCTGCAGGCCTCACTAGAGAAGGAGAAGGAGAAGGTGAACAGCCTTAAGGAGCAGGTGCGTGCCACTTTCTGGCTCACAGGGCGTTCCAGGGGACGCTCCAGTGCCTAGAAATCTATGCAGAGTCCTTCACACACCAGCCTCCTTCCAGCAGTTACAGAGAGCAAAGGTGCGTTGCAGTTGTCGGTGATGGAGGCTGCAGAGCACCTGGTCTGGTCCTTAGAAGGTGGTGTTAGATTAAATGGCAGTGCAGCCGTGAGGACCTGGGGCCAATGAGCTCCGCATGCATGTGTATTTATATTGTGCGAGGAACGGTGTCCTTTGTGTCTTGTTGCATTGAAAAAGCAAACTTGAGAATAGCATAGGATCCCATTTGTGTTCGGCAGACGAGGGGTGGTTCTGTGGACCCTTCTCTGTGTAGAGAGCTGTCTTGTCTTTTTTTTTTTTTTTTTTTTTGAGACGGCGTCTCGCTCTGTCGCCCAGGCTGGAGTGCAGTGGCGCGATCTCGGCTCACTGCAAGAGAGCTGTCTTTTCATGGCTGGCCCCTGCCCTGCTTCACCTGTGTTCACTGACACATTGGTCAAGTTGCCAGCAGAGGCCCATCCTGACCCCCAGGTGCCCTGTCTGGACCCTGCTCCTCCGTTAGAACGCTGCTTGCTGGCTACCTCTGCCATGCCTGGCACAGAGCAGCTACTCAGCACGCTTGCCCTGTGTGTGCACGTGGGGTGTGTGCGTGCACATGTGTGCCTGGGACGTGGTGTGTGTGCGTGCATTTGATGCTCATGTAAATGTAGAAAATTTCTAGGAGGAACACAAGAAATAACTGGTTTTCTCTAGAGAAAGGCAGGAAAGAACACATCACTTTTCCTTTAAATCCTGTTTGAATTGAACTTGTAAAAAAATTACAAGTTATAATTGCTTCACAATTCAAACATTTTGGCCTAACAGTAAAGCTTCTTTCATGCCTATGACCTGGCTTTGCCACAGCCTTTAAGAACTTTTCTATGATAATGTAATTGAGATAAAAATAAAAAGCTTCTTGATTTTTTTTTTAAAAGGGGTGAAACAATAAAGTTTCCTTATAAATAGAATTAATTTTAACATGTGGCAGGTGGCTGGGCACGGTGACTCACGCCTGTAATCCCAGCACTCTGGGAGGCTGAGGCGGGCAGATCACCTGAGGTCAGGAGTTCGAGACCAGGCTGACCAACATGGAGAAACCCTGTCTCTACTATAAATACAAAATGAGACTGGCATGGTGGCACATGCCTGTAATCCCAGCTACTTGGGAGGCTGAGGCAGGAGAATCGCTTGAACCCAGAAGGCGGAGGTTGTGGTGAGCCGAGATCACGCCATTGCACTCCAGCCTGGGCAACAAGAGTGAAACTCTGTCTCAAAAAAAAAAAAAAATGTGGCAGGAGTATTTTAATAGGAGCAGTTAACAGCTTTCTTTTGGCCTCACAGGCCTCATCCGCCCAGCCGTTTAACCCTTGCCTGGGGCCTGCTGCTGGGCTGTGGTTCAGGCTGGGCTCACACAGTGCCCTAGCTCTCCAGCTTTCACTCTGTGCTTAGGTTTCACTTAATTTTTTTCAGTGTTTTTTTTGTTTTTTTTTGTTTTTTTTTTTTTAAAGACAGAGTCTCAATCTGTTGCCAGGCTGGAGTGCAGTGGCGTGATCTTGGCTCACTGCAACCTCTGCCTCCTGGGTTCAAGTGATTCTCCTGCCTCAGCCTCCTGCGTAGCTGGGACTACAGGCGCCCACCACCACGCCCGCCTAATTTTTTGTATTTTAGTAGAGAGGGGTTTCACCCTGTTAGCCAGGATGGTCTTGATCTCCTGACCTCATGACCTGCCCGCCTTGGCCTTGCAATTAATTTTATTCTTTCTTTTTAAAATGTATTTATTTATTTTATTATTTTTATTAATTTATTTATTTTTAAATTTATTTATTTTTTGAGACGGAATCTCGCTCTGTCGCCTAGGCTGGAGTGCAGTGGCGTGATAGCTCACTGCAAGCTACGCCTCCCAGGTTTACGCCATTCTCCTGCCTCAGCCTCCCTATAGCTGGGACTACAGGCGCCCGCCACCTCGCCCAGCTAATTTTTTGTTGTTTTAGTAGAGACAGGGTTTCACCGTGTTAGCCAGGATGGTCTCCATCTCCTGACCTCGTGATCTGTCCGTCTCGGCCTCCCAAAGTGCTGGGATTACAGGCTTGAGCCACCGCGCCCGGCCTATTTCCTTTATTTTTGAGACCAGACCTCACTCTGTCACCCCGGCTGGAGTGTAGTGGCGCGATCACGCTCCCTGCAGCCTAGAACTCCTGAGCTCAAGTGATCCTTCCACCTCAGCCTCCTGAATACCTGGGACCACTATGCCCTGCTGAGTTTTTTATATTTTGTGGAGACATGGTCTTGCTATGTTGTCCAGGCTGTGAATAAACTGGAAGAAGACTATAAAAACTGTTTAGACCAAAAACTCTGGAATGAATGTTCTCGAATGAATGTTCTCGAATGAATGTTCGTGTTCACTGAACAGACAGCAGCAGCCACATGAGTGTGCCGAGCTCCGGGTCAGGTGGTTCCATCTTTACAAGGACCTTGACAGGCCTGTGGAGAAGCACACGCCAGCAGCCAAGACGTGCACGGGGCCGGGAGTGGATTCACCCACTGCGTCCAGCGTGTCGTGCAGCTGCAGGTGCCATGCAGGGTATGGACAATGTGATTTCCTTCCTCCTAGGTGGCCGCTGCCAAGGTGGAAGCCGGGCACAACCGCCGCCACTTCAAGGCGGCCTCCTTGGAGCTGAGTGAGGTAAAGAAGGAGCTGCAGGCTAAGGAACACCTGGTGCAGAAGCTGCAGGCTGAGGCCGACGACCTTCAGTGAGTGCCCGGCCTCACACACGGCTGTCCTGGCAACGGGCGGGGTCTAATTCATCACCTTCAGCACAGCGAGGGTCATCTATAGTTTGCAAATTGCCGAGTACTTGAGTGTGAATCATAGGAGTAGGGGGCACCCAGCGTCTGTCTCCAGAAGCCTGAGCCTCGCTCACTGCCCCGTGTCCTCCCCCAAGAGAGAGCGCCCAGCACGAGTACTTAGCTTCAGGTCCAAGGCGGGAAGGGGCGGCCCGGCGCGGGGCTGACGCTGTGGCTCTGTGGGCCCCAGGCGCTGTGGTCTCTGGGATCCGTGAGGGGAGCTGGCGAAGGGTGAGTCTCAGACACTTTGTGAGGACTGCCCGAGTGCACATTGGGGCACCAAGCATGGCTGCAGCTCGCAGCACCTGCCGGGATGGATGCCTTCCCCAGGCAGCGTTTCCCAGCAGGAGGGCAGGGCATGCTGGAGGAGCGCGGCAGTTCCCTGCTTTCTTGTTTTTTTACGCTAGGATTCGGGAGGGGAAACATTCCCAGGAGATAGCACAGTTCCAAGCAGAGCTGGCCGAGGCCCGGGTGCAGCTCCAGCTCCTGCAGAAGCAGCTGGACGAGCAGCTCAGCAAACAGCCTGTGGGAAACCAAGAGGTGATGGTTCGCGGGGGCTGGCCTTGCGGGGCTGGACTCACAGGTGTCCTGGGTGACTTCACGCCGTCCTACGTGGGGAGGAATAGTGATGGTTTTCTGAATATGGTATTAAAAGATAAACCAGGCCGGGCGCGGTGGCTCATGCCTGTAATCCCAGCACTTTGGGAGGCCGAGGCAGGCGGATCATGAGGTCAGGAGATCGAAACCATCCTGGCTAACACAGTGAAACCCCGTCCCTACTAAAAACACAAAAAATTAGCCGGGCATGGTGGCGGGCACCTGTAGTCCCAGCTACTCGGGAGGCTAAGGCAGGAGAATGGGGTGAACCCGGGAGGCGGAGGTTGCAGTGAGCCGAGATCACGCCACTGCACTCCAGCCTGGGCAATAGAGTGAGACTCTGTCTCAAAAAAAATAATAAATAAATCAAATGAACCGACACACAGCTAGAGCTGTTTTCCTGGGCAGTAAAGCCGCTTCAATATTGTTGGCCATGTGACTTTCCCCTCTTTAGATGGAAAATCTCAAATGGGAGGTGGATCAGAAAGAAAGAGAAATCCAGTCCTTGAAGCAGCAGCTGGACTTGACGGAGCAGCAGGGCAGAAAGGAGTTGGAAGGGCTACAGCAGCTGCTGCAGGTATCTGTGTGTGAGGCGCTGGGCACAGGCGGGAGCAGCACGTCCTGGGGCGGCCCCTGGTTCCCGTGCCGTGCGGCCTGTGGCCAGGCAGTGCTCCCGGGGAGCTGGCACCCTCGTGCAGTGCGGCGCTCGCGAAGTCACCTGGTCCACGTCACACGGCAGGACGGAGGCGGGGCTGAAGCCTGGGCCGGCTCCGATCCCTTGGCCGCGCTGTGTGACATGGACCAAGAACGTGATTTCATGGAGTCCAGCAAATGGGAGGGTGCATGGGAAAAATTTGCCAATCTGCAATAAACTTCTCGACAAAGAGCTCAGGGTTCGGTCTTGACTGCTCGGGAAAGGAGTATAATTGCCGAGTCCCCCTCGTACATGAGGGGCTTGAGTCACAGTGAGAATTTATTTATAGATACAGGCAGAGGAGCATCCATCAGCCAAAAACCCAAAATCTGGCCAGGCACAGGGGCTCATGCCCGTAGGCCCCGCGCTTTGGGCAGTGAGCTGTGGTTGGGCCACTGCACTCCAGCCTGAATGTCAGAGACAGACTCTGTCTCGAAAACACAAAACAAAACAAAAGCCCACAATTCGAAACTTTGCGAGCGTCAGCATGACAAAGGAGATGCTCATTGGAACATTTCAAATGTCTGGGTTACGGATACTCAGCTGGCAGGTGTGATGCAAATATTCAAAATTCCAAAAGTCGACACACTTCCGGTCCTGAGCGTTTTGGACCTGGACTGGGACCATCGAGATGGCGCCGAGGAGGACACACATGTGCTTAACCTATGAAAATACAAACTCGGATCTTGGCAGGATGTTTAAGATCTGTTAACTTAAAAAATCTGGGCCGGGCGCGGTGGCTCAAGCCTGTAATCCCAGCACTTTGGGAGGCCGAGACGGGCGGATCACGAGGTCAGGAGATCGAGACCATCCTGGCTAACACGGTGAAACCCCGTCTCTACTAAAAATACAAAAAACTAGCTGGGCGAGGTGGCGGGCGCTTGTAGTCCCAGCTACTCGGGAGGCTGAGGCGGGAGAATGGCACAAACCCGGAAGGCGGAGCTTGCAGTGAGCTGAGATCCGGCCACTGCACTCCAGCCCGGGCTACAGAGCAAAGACTCCGTCTCAAAAAAAAAAAAAAAAAAAAAAAAAAAAATCTGACTTCATTTTCCACAGAATGTCAAGTCTGAGTTGGAGATGGCCCAGGAAGATCTGTCCGTGACCCAGAAGGATAAATTCATGCTCCAGGCAAAAGTGTCGGAGCTGAAGAACAACATGAAGACCCTGCTCCAGCAGAACCAGCAGCTCAAGCTGGACCTGCGCCGCGGTGCGGCCAAGACGGTACTCAGGCCCGCGTCCCTCCCGGGGTAGCCAGGCTGCGCTGTAGATGCTCTTGGACAGGAGGCTGGCAGGCATGTTAGTCATTCAGACATAAACGGATGTCCGTTTATGTAGTTTAGTCCACGCTGAGCAGCAGCTGTATAAAGTCAGTGATAATGAGATGTCCTGCTCAGGTGACAGATGAAATCATTTCATTCTGGTTTCATTCATCCAGCAGTGTTTGCCTCATTTCTGAATTCAAATACCACTTTGTTGGCCGGGTGCGGTGGCTCAAGCCTGTAATCCCAGCGCACGGGAGGCGGGCGGAAGTGAGATCACAAAGGTCAGGAGGATACAGAGACCATCCTAGCTAACACGGGTGAAACCTCCTACTGAAAAAAAATACAAAAGCCAGCGAGGCCGAGGTGGGGCGGGCACCTGTAGTCCCAGTTACTTTTCGGAGGCTGAGGCAGGAGAATGGCGTGAACCAGGAGGAGCTTGCAGTGAGCTGAGATCGGCCACTGCACTCCAGCCTGGGCGACAGAGCAAGACTGTCTCAAAAAAAAAAAAAAACAAATACCACTTTGTTACAATGTGCTTTGTAAAGCAGATGAGCAGCTGGTCTGTGACTTGGCAGTCCCTGCTGTGTGCGAAGGGCTGGGGCCCGGGAGCTGTGCCCAAAAGGGAGCCTAAGTTGGAAAACATACTTAATTTCTTAGGGAAATTCCACGTCAAGGCCTTGAGTCTCTGATGGGAAAAGCCTCTGGGAGAGCTGTAAGTCTGTGGCTCGGCCCCGCCCCGCTGCAGACCCAGGACTTAGGTTGTCTCTGTGGCTTGCTGTGGTTTTGTGCCTTAGGAATAAAGGTGTTTCCTCAGCCAGCTATTCTGGAGCTCTGGGACTGCTGTGCTGTCACGGCAGCCAGGACGGTCCCCTTCCCAGAGGCCCCATGTCACCTGCTGGGGAGGCCCGTCTGCCACATGCTGTGCTAGTGAGACTGACCGGAGGGAGGGGACGGTGGGAAAGCTGATCATGTGCTTTTCAAAACAGAGAAAGGAGCCAAAAGGCGAGGCCAGCTCTTCCAACCCCGCCACGCCCATCAAGATCCCCGACTGCCCGGTTCCCGCCTCGCTGCTGGAGGAGCTGCTGAAGCCACCGCCTGCCGTGAGCAAGGAGCCCCTCAAGAACCTGAACAGCTGCCTCCAGCAGCTCAAGTACGACCATATTCTGTGTTGCACTTCAGCTAGTCTTAAAGATTAATGCCCTCTTTAGCTGAGAGGACACTCCTGGTGCCAGCACTCAATGAGTGCCCAGCAGAGTTTGAGCAGGTTTATATAAAGGTGGGGGGACTCATGCACACAGCCTCTGAGGTTTATATAAGGGGGGGACTCACACACAACCTCTGAGGTTTATATAAGGGGGGGACTCACACACAACCTCTGAGGTTTATATGAAGGGGGACGTGGCGCACACAGCCTCTGAGGTTTATGTAAGGGGGGGGGACTCACACACACAACCTCTGAGGTTTATATAAGGGGGGGACTCACACACACAACCTCTGAGGCTTATATGAAGGGGGACGTGGCGCACACAGCCTCTGAGGTTTATATAAGGGGGGGGGACTCACACCCTCTGAGGTTTATATAAGGGGGGGGACTCACACACAACCTCTGAGGTTTATATAAGGTGGAGACTCACACACAACCTCTGAGGTTTATATAAGGGGGGGACTCACACACACAACCTCTGAGGTTTATATAAGGGGGGACTCACACACACAACCTCTGAGGTTTATATAAGGGGGGGACTCACACAACCTCTGAGGTTTATATAAGGGGGGACTCACACAACCTCTGAGGTTTATATGAAGGGGGACATGGCGCACACAGCCTCTGAGGTTTATATGAAGGGGGGACATAGGCCCCTCTGAGGTTTATATAAGGGGACTCACAGCCTCTGAGGTTTATATAAGGTGGAGACTCACACAACCTCTGACGTTTATATAAGGGGGCTGCACACACAGCCTCTGAGGTTTATATAAGTCGGGGACTCACATACACAACCTCTGAGGTTTATATAAAGGTTGGGGAACTCACACACAGCCTCTGAACTCATAGGCGGAAACTGCCTGGAGTTAAACTACCGTGATAGGCCCTGAGAAGCTGGAAGGCCACACGCAGTGCACCTGGCAGCCTGAGGCTGAGTGAAATGTGTAGGGTGGGGCCAGGCGGCACCCCGAGGGAAGGTTACAGAATGGAAGTCACGTGTGCCAGGCCTCAGTGACAGCTTCCACCCTGCCGCCTGGTCAGGACTGGTCCTTGAGCCTGTGTCCTCTTGCGTACGCCCTCGACTGTCCTCTGCACAGTGTAGAGAACAGTGCCGAGAATAGCTGAGCTTCTGTGGTCTCAGTTGGTTTGCGGGTCCCCGAAGCTGCCCAGCTCCACTCAGGTGCTAGCGAGCGAGGCTGCCCACGGGTGGCACGTTCTGCCTGGCACGTGTGTGATCTGGGCCGCCTTCCTTCTGTCCCAGGCAGGAGATGGACAGCCTGCAGCGCCAGATGGAGGAGCACACCCTCACGGTGCACGAGTCTCTGTCCTCGTGGACTCCGGTGGAACCAGCCACTGCCAGCCCTGCGCCCCCTGGGGGTCATGCCAACCCACGTGGCAATGCCCAGAGACACAGTCAGAGCAGGGCTTCCAAAGAAGGGCCAGGACAGTGACTGCTGCGGACTCGCCTCCGTGTACCGCTGTCCGGAATGCTCTCTTATCAATGTTATTTATTCGATTGTGTGGCTGATGTTTTTCTAAGACATGAAATTTAAATTTTGTTTTGCCTTTAACAAGGAGTAAAATATATAACAGAATGAGAGCCAAGGATTAGAAAAACATTCGAAGATTACAATTAGCTTTTCCCATGGAATGACCAAATCTTAAAAGCCTAATAGGCTCTTGGCAAGGAGCTTCGAACGTGTCTGAAGAGTTACTTGTAGGACATGTCTTCCGAGCGGTCACCGACGCTGCTCTCTGCAGGTGACGGGGAGAGGCTGCACGACGGGGTGTGCGGCACCAGCGCCCGGCCAGGCCGGCTGCAGTCTCAGTTCCCTGTTCTGTTCAGTAAGAGCTTTACTTTTCTGCAGAAATGAAATTTTATTTGCACCTTTTTGCTTGTTTTTTTGGATAGCCATCCCACCATAGGATGTGTACGTAGACAATGAAGATCATAACCCAATCTTTTTTTTTTTTTTTTTTTTGGAGATGGAGTCTCGCTCTGTCGCCCAGGCTGGAGTACGGTGGCACCATCTCGGCTCACTGCAAGCTCCGCCTCCCGGGTTCACGCCATTCTCCTGCCTCAGCTTCTCAAGTAGCTGGGATTACAGACGCTCGCCACTATGCCAGGCTAATGTTTGTATTTTTAGTAGAGATGGGGTTTCACCGTGTTGGTCAGGCTGGTTACGAACTCCTGACCTCAAGTGAGCCGCCCGCCTCAGCCTCCCAAAGTGCTGGAATTACAGGCATGAGCCACCGCGCTCAGCCTGTAACCCAATCTTTAGCAAGCGTATGCTCATATTATTTAAGAAGAACCTATTTGTCTTATTATTGATTGCCTTTTGAAAATTTGTTGGGAATAATTTACCTGTAGGATTTAGGGATGTCAGAAAATTCTGTTCTAAGAAATATAATTATTTTATTTACCTTCTAAAGCCAAATATTTTTTTTTTTTTTTTTTTGAGAGGGAGTCTCGCACTGTCGCCCAGGCTGGAGTGCAGTGGCCGGATCTCAGCTCACTGCAAGCTACGCCTCCCAGGTTTACGCCATTCTCCTGCCTCAGCCTCCCTATAGCTGGGACTACAGGCGCCCGCCACCTCGCCCGGCTATTTTTTTTGTATTTTTTAGTAGAGACGGGGTTTCACTGTGTTAGCCAGGATGGTCTCGATCTCCTGACCTCGTGATCCGCCCGTCTCGGCCTCCCAAAGTGCTGGGATTACAGGCTTGAGCCACCGCGCCCGGCTAAGCCAAATATTCTTACACAGAAAGGTCCTCTGTTCTGGTTTTACTTTGTTGCTAAGGGTCTTTCCTTCCTGCCGGTCTCTTCCTCTCAGGCCACTGGTCCTGTGAGATTCCACCATGGCTGGCCACCGGGAAGGGGCAGCTTGGACCCTTAGTCAGGCCTGAAGGCCATCAGGAGGCACAAGGACACTGAGGCCCCGTATCTGATCCGACCTTTGTGGGGCACAGGGAGAGGCCAGAGGGAGAGGAAGGAAGGTGGAGGAGGAGGAGAGCAGGCCAGGGGCTCCCTGCAGCAACTCCTGCCGTTTCTCCTGGAGCCACAGCCAGGTGTAGATAGCAGGTGGTAACAAGCCTCACACTTCTATGCCCAAGTGAAAATCTTTACCAGTGTCTGAGGGAGCGCCTGTACTCGTGCAGTCACCAAGAGAAGTCCTGGGTCCTTTGTGCTTACACCAGCATCATGTGGAGAGCAGAGGCAATTTCCGGGAGAGACAGGCCAGCACCGTGAGGAAGGTGGCTGTGCTCTCCCCAGGTGTCTCAGAAACAGATGCCTTATTTAGAATCAGCACTACGTGTGTGAGATCTTCCGTTTCCCACCCCAACTCCTGAAACATTGCAGACACTGCGAGAGTTGGGGTCTGTAAGTTGTCCCCTAGTTTGTTAAGAAAATCTAAAATAATATTTATTGTATGAGGAGAGAGAGAGAATGGGTCCGTGTGGCCTCCTTTGCAGAGATATGGGTCTGAAACGAGGTTCTGAGTGTCACTGGCCAGGCCAGATGTGCTCATGTCCGTATCTTGTGTCTGTTTTGTGGAGAAAACAGTATGGTATGTTTATGCTACTTGTGTTCTGTTGTAATATACTTTTAGAAGGTTAATTGGTAAGGTTAAGGTAGCATTAACCACAAAGATGTTTGGTATTTAAAAAATATTCTCTAGCAAGTATTAGAACTTCCAAAATATATATATCATTTGTACAGGGTTAATTTTGAAATAATACTTGAAAATTTCATTATAAATATATCCTTTTTATGTTAAGTTGAAGATGTTATTTACTAAATTGTTCTTGTACCATTAGAAAAGAAAAATACAGTAATTTACATTCTTATTTATTTGGGCTGCACTACCCCTTTGTTTTAATATTAAAATCAAGAAATCGGGCCGGGCGTGGTGACTCATGCCTGTAATCCCAGTACTTTGGGAGGCTGAGGCGGGTGGATCACCTGAGGTCAAGAGTTC
The DNA here is from genome assembly GCF_008728515.1 of Papio anubis. Classification (NCBI taxonomy): domain Eukaryota; kingdom Metazoa; phylum Chordata; class Mammalia; order Primates; family Cercopithecidae; genus Papio; species Papio anubis. The sequence goes on along the minus strand of NC_044984.1, from coordinate 127,129,688 downwards.
CAGACCACTCTGGCCAACATGGCAAAACCCTGTCTTTACTAAAAATAGAAAACTTAGCTGGGTGTGGTGGTGCGCGCCTATAATCCCAGCTACTCAGGAGGCTGAGGCAGGAGAATCGCTTGAACCTGGGAGGTGGAGCTTGCAGTGAGCCGAGATCGCGCCATTGCACTCCAGCCTGGGCAACAGAGCCAGACTCCCGTCTCAAAAAAATAAGAAAATTTTTAAAAATTAAAATCAAGAAATCACACACATTCGATGGGGAGCGACTTCTCATGGAAAGTCCTTGAGTGAGCGATGTTCACCGTGTATTTTTTTTTCTCTTAGGACAAACTAATTGTGAAAATACTCAAGGGAAGGTAGCTCTGCGTTTCTCACCCCGCTTTTCCTGCGTGTGCCCTTGGGCGTGATACCTCCCCGGTGCTCTGTGGCCGCCGGTGCCAGGGCCCCCTCTGGTTTGGCAGGGCCTGGCTGCCCTCGCTCTCCACGGTGAGTCTTCTGGTGTTTTCATGCACGGCTTGTGCTTCTGGATCTGAGACCTCTTGTGTTCACACGGACACTGCCTTCAGGCTTCCTTTCTTAAGAAGATGCCTAAAAGAGGAAGTTGGGTTTTTTGTTTGTTTGTTTGTTTTTTGAGACAGAGTCTCGCTCTGTCGCCCAGGCTGGAGTGCAGTGGTGTGACCTTGGCTCACTGCAAGCTCCGCCTTCCGGGTTCAAGCCATTCTCCTGCCTCATTCTCCCGAGTAGCTGGGACTACAGTGCCCACCACCACACCGGGCTAATTTTTGTATTTTTATGGGGGTGGAGTTTCACCATTTTGGCCAGGCTGGTCTCGAACTCCTGACCTCAGGTGATCTGCCCACCTCAGCCTCCCAAAGTGCTAGGTTTAAAGGCGTGAACCACCACCCCCGACTGAAGTTGAAGTTTTAAATTGCCAGCTTTTTCTTTATTGTCGAGGTTTTTTTCTTATCTCCAAGGGACTCTCCCGGCACTTCTACCTCCCAGAGTTACTTCAGTGCGTAAAGTTTGAATTATTTTCTTCTTGTGGGCAGCAGTGGGAATGATGGAATATCCTCATGGAAAAGGCAGTGAAGTCGGGAGTATTGCTTAGAAAACAGGGTCCCCAGAGTATTATGCGGCGTGTTTGTCCCCACGCTGTGTGTCACAACAGGCTTGGGCACTTCACGACGTCACTGGTTGTTTTTCTGACACTCCCAAAACAACGTAACTTGGTTTTCATGTGTTTTTCCATGGTGTGTGTGAGATGGATGCTACGGGTCTTACGGACTCACACCCCTGTTCCCAACCTCTGCACTATGGATCAGGCAGTGATTTTGTTAGGATGTGAAACAGACTCTCCTCAGGTGGGTCCAGCAGGGCCCTGCCCCCCAGAACGCAGTCCATGCCGCACTGTGCTGTGCTAGGGAGTTTGCCCTCAGCTCTCCTTGGTGTAGGGTTCCCACAACATAAGAGTTCTAGTTCCCTGAGGTCTTTAAAAACAAAAACAGAATGTTGTATGTGAAGATTCTCAGAGGGGAGGGGACCAGCAAATCTGAGAGAGAACCGTCCTGGAGCCTCCCTTCGAGGAGCCCTCTGACGTGAGGACTTGAGTGATGCTGTGGTGTGAGGCGTTCTCAGCTCACTGACTGGAAGGTCCAGGCAAATCTCATCATACAGTGATCTCAGGCTCTCACAGGATCCTGAGGGAAATATGTTAGAGGGTCTGGAAAATTCAGTGCTTTTGAGTTACTCATTTTTATTAAAAATTTCCTCACAAAAGAGAGCCCTCAAGTTGTGGCTGTTCTGGGGAAAGGGGTCACCTTGTCTGACAAAGTGTAACTTTAAAAAGCACGTTGATTTTTTACAAATGTAAGTGTGCTTGGGAATTCCTTAAATTTTGTGCAATAAACTATTTTTTGGTAAAGATTTTCATATTCATTGGAAGCTTCATTTTAATATTTATATTTTGTTGTTTGGAGAGTAACTTTTTAATCTCATGTTATTACACACTCTGTTCAACACATGCTTTAAAAGAGAATTCTAGTGCCCTGCCGGTTTCAGACAGGAGTGAAGCCAACTTCTGTGGCTTGTGACAACAGCAGACGCATGGCACCGCCTCCTCCGCCCTTGGCCCACACTTTGCCCGTTGCCATTTGCCAGGAATACAGGAGGGGGAGCGAGCTTCCCGGTGGACCAGGGGAAGGATGGTGGCTGCTCTGTGCGGCGCCGCCTCAGCTGGGCCTCATCATGCAGGTGCTGCCCTCTGCTGGGCCTCCGCGGTGACGGTGGGGTCATGACTCTCAGACCTCAGCAATGTGACTTCCCAGATTCTGTCTTTTCCATCTGTACTTTGATTTTGATCATTAAGAGTTAACCAGGTGTCAACTGGGTGCGGTTGCTCACGCCCGTAATGCCAGCACTTTGGGAGGCTGAGCGGGGGTGGGTCACCTAAGGTCGGTAGTTTAAGACCAGCCCTGCCAACATGGTGAAACCTCACCTCTACTAAACCCAAAAATCAGCCCGGCGTGGTGGTGTGTGCCTGTAATCCCCACTAGTCAGGAGGCTGAGGCAGAAGAATTGCTTGAACTCGGGGGGCGGAGGTTGCAGTGAGCCGAGATCACGCCACTGCGCTCCAGCCTGGATGACAGAGTGCGACTCTAGCTCAAAAAAAAAAAAAAAAAAACAAGGCCGAGACGGGCGGATCACAAGGTCACGAGATCGAGACCATCCTGGCTAACACGGTGAAACCCCGTCTCTACTAAAAAGTACAAAAACTAGCGGGCGGAGTGGCGGCGCCTGTAGTCCCAGCCTTCTCGGGAGGCTGAGCCAGGAGAATAAGCGTACCCCAGAGGCTGGAGCTACAGTGGCGCAGAGATCCGGCCACTGCCTCCAGCAGGTGACAGAAGCGAGACTCCGTCTCAAAACAGTTAACCAGATATAGAGTTTTCAGTTAGACGTTAGTAGACACCACCATGGTTTAAAAAGTACAGAAAAGGGACAGGAAGTGGTAGTCTCCAGGCTTGGCCCTGTGGGATTAATGCACTTTTTCCTGTGACTGCTTTACCCGCTTCTGTACCCAGGGAATTACTACACAGATCGGAGTAAAAATTCCCTGACCACCTTCTGTGGCCTTAACTTTCTGAAATATTAAGGATATAACTTTTTTTTGTTTATAATAACCCTTAAGGGGACATGTTTATATCTGAACGTTTTCCTTTTCTCCATGGAGTTGCTACGTGTTTGCAGGCACTGCACTGACTGGCTGACAGGTGTATTTTCAGCTGTGTCTGTCTCAGCAGCTCGAAGCTCCACGCTGCATCCTGCTACAGAGCTCAGCAGTGGGTGTCAGGAGCGGTTTTGGCAGACACGGATGGGTCACTTCTTCCTGGCTTAGAGTGGCGTCAGGTATTGTCAGGAATTTGGGTTGTCGCTGATGGGAGGCTCAGGATTTAAAAATCACCAGATCACTTGGAAATCTGAGACCTCAGGTAGTATTAGGAAGCAGGCCGGGCGTGGTGGCTCATGCCTGTAATCCCAGCACTTTGGGAGGCCGAGGCAGGTGGATCACTCAAGGTCAGGAGTTTGAAACCAGCCTGACCAACATGGCGAAACCCCATCTCTACTAAAAATACAAAAATTAGCCGGGTATGGTGGCGGGTTCCTGTAACCCCAGCTACTCAGGAGGCTGGGGCAGGAGAATTGCTTGAACTTGGGAGACGGAGGTTGCAGTGATTGAAGTTCGTGCCGCTGCCCTCCAGCCTGGGTGACAGAGGGAGACTCCGTCTCAAAAAAAAAAAAAGTGTACTTGGGCAGTGGCTTTTCTCCTGGACACAGGGCGAGATGTTAAACTGCTGCTGGGCCGCCTCTGCCGATGTTTGCAACGCCCTCTGCTCGCCTGTGTGTGGGGGCGTCCTACAGCCGTCCTCCTGGCTCCACCACTTGCTGCTGGCGACCTTCGCAGTGTCCACGTCTCTAAGGTCTGGACTCCAGTTAAGGGCTGAAATGGTGGAGCTTCTGGGAGGCGTGAAGGCCGATCGGGGGCTCCCGAGGCAGCTGAGGGCTGGCGATGCCTCCGTTACTGATGAGGTGGGAACCTCTAGCCTCGAAGGCAGCGTGTCCTTGGCATTACCAGGATGCTCATCTCTGTAGCCCTCGGCTCAGGAATTTGTGTAGGAGATTTTTGGGCTTTTCTACACATTGTCGGGGTTGGATTCCACCTTCACATGAAATACTTATATTTTTGAGACGGAGTTTCACTCTTGTTGCCCAGGCTGGAGTACAGTGTCTCAATCTCAGCTCACTGCATCCTCTACCTCCTGGGTTCAAGCAACTCTCCTGCCTCAGACTCCCGGGTAGCTGGGATTACAGGCGCCCGCCACCACACACGGCTAATTTTTGTATTTTGGTAGAGATGGGGTTTCACCATTTTGGTCAGACTGGTCTCGAACCCCTGACCTCAGGTGATTCACCTGCCTCTGCCTCCCAAAGTGCTGGGATTACAGGCGTGAACCACCGCGCCTGGCCCACAGTGAAATATTTTTGAGTGTCACATCTAAATGTCCTGAAACGCACAGGACAGTCTTATCTCTGCTCACAGAGCCTCCCAACAGCACTTCAGTTGTTGCAAGATTTCCTTCTGAGCGTTAAATGTGCATTTCTGGAGACTGGATGGACACGTCAGGTTTATCTTCCCAATGCTTTCAAAATGCCCCATCTTCACCCAGAAAACAGACGCCCCCCCCCCCAACCCCACTGCCGCTGCCTGTCTGCATCAGGCAGTCCCTGTGGCTGGGCGTCTGATGGTCACGGTCGCAGCTCCCCTGCCACCTTCATTCCCCGGCATCAGCCCTGGTTCCACCAGGTTCTGGAGTCTGCATTTCCACTACGGGCCGTTATCTCCACCTGAAGGCCTCTGGCGTCCTGCAATTGCCGTCCCTGCCCCTGCATTTTCTCTGCTGAACCACCTGGCCTGGACTGTTTTCCTGACTAAACCCTACTGTATGTAACATATGGCTGGGTTTCCACAAGTGCTAAATAGCCATTGATAACAGACTTAATGGACATGGCTTTTAAGGAAATCCAATTAATATTGAAAAAGAAGGGGAAGAAAAAATTAGCTACTCCCTGCTCATCTAGGGCTTATCCCAGCCCGTTGGGAGTAAATCCTCGAGCTATGAGACTGTAGCTTCCACTGAGTCCCTGGGGCTCACACGGCCCCTGTGTGATCTGGGATCAGAAACGAAGTAGAAGTTAAACTACAACTAGGAATAAAATCAGAATGGCTCTCAGAAAAGGCCGTTGATTCTAGTAAGTTTCATTTTGTTAACTCACGAGAAATCCACTTCTACCTGCAGGAGTTTACATCTCAAATTTTTTCATTTCTACCTAACGTTAAACAGTGGCTAATACAGGGTTGGCTTCAGAACAGTGGAGTTGTTTCCGTGTTTTCCTGTGATTATTCTGTTCTCATTTAACGGGGAGTGGATGCATTAGATGGGGGTGAGGGCATGGCCCTACCAGGACCCTAGCTGCCTACCTGGATTCCACAGAAGTCCTGGTGTCAAGGATGGTGGAGCGGCTGCACCACAGACACTCAACATGGAAACAGGACTGACCAGGACAGCTTCACGGTGCCGAGAAGAAAAGCGCCTTCCGTCTCCGCTAATCACAGCGTCCACCAGCCTGAGAACAGCTCTCCCAGTCCTACCTTCCGTCCCCCTCGGAGGTGAGTAGGGAGAGAAAGGACAGGGATGTGCATTGTAGGCGCTCGCAGAAGGCCGGCTGCGTGGCCGCGTCTGTCACCATCCATTCACTCTCCGCTGCCTTTGCTTAGTCACATGGCCGCTGGATGTGTTTAGGAGACGGGAGCGTCTCCACCGCCCACTGGGAGCTTCTGTTGTTAAGGCTGGAGAGTGCGTGCTGGGTGGCAACAGTCGACTACAGCTGACCATTTAACAAATGAGCTCTCAGTTCTCCCAGAGCTGCTTGGGTTTATGATTCAGATGACAAGATCCCTGTGACGGGCGAGAACCCGGCCACCCCTATAAAGCATGCATATACGTCAAACTTAAATTTATAGTTTATAAAAGTGTATAACAACTCGTTATTAAAGTCCTTCATGTATGGAGGCTCCGTAGCAAGGACTTACGTAATTACCTTTTTATCTATGTATGTATGTGTTTGTGTGTTTGTTTATTTTTGAGACAGGGTCCCTCTCCCCCAGGCTGGAGTGCAATGGCGCAATCTTGGCTCACTGCAGCCTTGACCTCCCAGGCTCAAGTGATCCTCCCTCCTCAAGGCATGTGCCACCACATCCAGCTAATTTTTGAAAATTTTTAGTACAGACAGTGTATCGCCATATTGCCCAGGCTGGTCTCTACCTCCTGGGCTCAAGCGATCCTCCTGCCTTGGCCTCCCAAGGTGCTGGGATGATAGGCGTGAGCCACTGTGCCCAGTCAGATAGATACTATGATTGTCCTCATTTTACCAATGAGAAACCTGAGGCACAGGGAAATGATTCACCCACAGTTACCCAGAGGCAGGCAGCAGACCGGACACCCACCCAGGTGGCAACCCAGAGCCTGTGCTCTTGTCACCACACGATAGCACACGTTCATAAAGGGTCAAAACTGGGAGGCGCTGAGCACAGAGATCTGTCCTCACAGTACCTAGAAATCAAAAACAACAATGGCAGGTTTCATTCGAACAAGGTACTCCTTATTCTTTTTTTTAAAACTTAGGCATATTTTAAGCATACAGTTTGATGAGTTTTTCTTCCCATTTATGAACCTTGTAGCCAAAACTTTGATGAGTTTTAACAAATATGTGCCTTTATTATCAACCCAGACGAGATACAGAGTATTTCCTTCACAGGAGAAAGCTCCTTGTGCCCCTTTCCATTTAACCCCCCCAGTTAGTCAGCTGCTGTTCTGAGTTCTCTCACCACAAGCTTTGCTGTTAAGACATAAATCGCAGCTGGGCGGGGAGGCTCACGCCTGTAATCCCAGCACTTTGGGAGGCTGAGATGGGCAGATCACCCGCGGTCGGGAGTTCGAGACCAGCCTGGCCAACATGGCAAAACCCTGTCTCTACTAAAAATACAAAAATTAGCTGGGCGTGGTGGTGCGCACCTATAATCCCAGCTACTCAGGAGGCTGAGGCAGGAGAATTGCTTTTACTGGTGTGGCTGGCAGGGTGCGGGCAGGCGGTGAGGTTTGCAGTGAGCCGAGATCACACCACTGCACTCCAGCCTGGGACACAGAGTGAGACTCCATCTCAAAAAAAAGACATAAATGGAATTATATAGTATGCACTCTTGAGTTTGGTTTCTTTTTCATGGTGTACTTTTGAGACTCAGCCATGTCGTTCCTGAATAGTATATAACCATGTGATAATGATAGTATGTGCCTATGACAATTTCACAATCTATCTACCCACCTACTGACATACTTTTGGGGTGTTCCTAGTTTGAAGCACCATACTTTTTTTTTTTTTGAGACAAGAGTCTTGCTCTGTTGCCAGGCTGGAGCGCAGAGGTGCAATCTCGGCTTACTGCAACCTCTGCCTCCCTGGTTCAAGCGATTCTGCTGCCTCAGCCTCCTGAGTAGCTGGGGTTACAGGCGTGCGCCACTACACCCAGCAGTAGAGATGGAGTTTCACATGTTGGCCAGGATGGTCTCCATCTCTTGACCTTGTGATCCTCCTGCCTCAGCCTCCCAAAGTCAAGTGATTGGCCTCCCAAAGTGCTGGGATTACAGGCGTGAGTCACTGCGCCCGGCCCTCTTGAGCCTCTTGTAAGTAAAGTATATAAGGCTCTGCCCCCTGACCTATCACCTCCCACAGGCCCCACATCCTAATACCATTACCTTGGGGGTTACGGTTTCAACATACGAACACTGGGGAGAGACACTCAGAATACAGCAGAGGTATATGTTTAACTTTGTAAGAAACTGCCTCACTATTTTCCAAAGTGGTTAACTCAGTGTTTGCTCTTGCCAGCAAAATTTGATATTGCCAATTTTTAAATTTTAGCCATTCTGGTGGATTTAAAGCAGCATCTCATCGTGGTTTAAATTTCCATTTCACCCATCTTCAAATGTACTGACCCTTTATTCTGTAGTGCCCAACCAACCATTAGTACCATCCAATGATATTTTTTAAGAGATGGGGTCTTGCTATGTCGGTCAGGCTGGCGTGCAGTGGCTATTCACAGGCGAGATCACGCTCACAGCAGCCTCGAACTCCCGAACTGAAACTACCCTCGCCCCTCACCCTCCAGAGTTGCTAGAACTACAGACCTGAGCCACCTCGCTCAGATCAATTATGTTTTTAACCAAGGATATCAATTATATTTTTCAGGTCTTTCATTTTCATTTCATAATATCTAAAGTAGGCAGGGTGCGGTGGCTCACGCCTGTAATCCCAGCACTTTGGGAGGCCAATCACTTGACGTCAGGAGTTCGAGACCAGCCTGGCCAACATGATGAAACCCCGTCTCTACTAAACATGCAAAAATTAGCCGGGCGGGGTGGCGGGCGCCTGTAATCCCACCTACTTGGGAGGAAAGGCAGGAGAATCGCTTGAGCACAGGAGACGGAGGCTGCAGTGAGCAGAGATCGTGCCATTACACTCCAGCCTGGGCGACAGAGCAAGACTCCGCATCAAAAAAAAAAAAAAAAAAAAAAATCTAAATTGTATACAGGAAAATCCTCCTCCCTTTTTCGGGACAGGGTCTCCCCATTAGGTTGGTGCAAAAGTAACTGCGGCTTTTACCATGACTTTCAAAATATTTGCCCAGGCTGGTCTCGAACTCCTGGGCCGAGGGGATCCTCCCGCCTCGCCTCCCAAGGCGCTGGGACTCCGGACGCAGCCGCCGCGCCCGGCAAAATCCAAGCTTTCGACTGCGCGTCAGGGTCGCTTGGTGAAGAAGCGGGAAGCTCCGGGGGCCTCCCCAGCGCCGGCCGCCCGTTCTGCGGGTTCGCAGGAAAGTGAGAAGCGCCTCCTCACTCCAGCTCCAGGACGGGGCGGCGGCCGCAAACGGTCCTGGGGCCCGGAGCTCACGAACCCGGCGGAGCCCGCTTCGTTCTCGAAGAGGCGCAGCGCCCCGCGGAGGCCAGGCCCGGGCCCGGGAGGCAGTAAACAAGCCCCGCCCCGGCCCCGCCCCGGCCCCCGCCCACACATTACCCTCTCCGCGCCGCGCAGTTCCCAGGACCCCGCGCCGGGCTGCCCGCGCCCCGCCTGCCGCGCCCGCCCGTCCGCTAGCCCGTCCCCGCCCGCCTGGGGTCCAGGGTCGGGGCCACCGCGGCGCCCTCGCCGGACCTTCGTGAGCGGGGCCGCCGCCCGTGTCCCCCGCGCCACCCCGGCCGCCTCTAGCGTGGCGCCGTCAGGCAGGGCGCGGGCAGCCCGGCGCGGGGTCCTGGAACGGGCGCGGCGCAGGGTGCGGGCTCCTAGGCGGCTGCTGCCCGGGCTGCGGCGATGCTGTGGCCGCGGCTGGCGGCGGCCGAGTGGGCGGCGCTGGCCTGGGAGCTGCTGGGCGCCTCGGTGCTGCTGATCGCTGTGCGGTGGCTGGTGCGGCGGCTGGGCCCGCGGCCTGGGGGTCTGGGCCGCAGTGGGACCCCAGTCCCTCCGCCGCCCGCGGCCGCCGCCCCCGCCCCAGGTGAGGCCCAGGCGGTCGCTGGGCCCCTGCATCCCGGTCCCTTCCCCGCCCCGACGCCCTCCCCGGGACCCCGTCCTGGGCCGCGCCCCTCGAGCTCCCGGTGCCGGCAGCAGTTGGGCGAGGCCGCCGGGAGAAAGGCCATTCCTTTCTCCCAGGGCCGCTCGAGAAAGGCCATTCCGGCCGCGGAAAGGGCAGTTGCGGGGAACCTGGCTTCCCGGGGCGGGGGCGGCAGGGGCCACGCCGGGTTCGGGGATGAGACCTTTCTGGGCTCGGGAGCGGCCTGCGGGGAAGGCGGCGGGAGCCCGGCGAGGCGTTAGCGGAGAACCTTGCTGCGGTCGATGGAGACCTGGGGAGGGATGGCCCAAAGCGGGGCGGCGCGGGTAGGAAGCCCTGGGTCCCGGATGTGTTTGGAATGTGAAACCCCTGCGGTTACTGGTCATTGAACAGGAGGCAGAGACGGAAAAGGCCTATGTGACTTAGGGGTTTGGGGCGGGAGGAAACGGGAGAAGGTGTCCATTTATTGCTTTGGGGTAGACTGTCGGGTCTGGGTGATGTGGAGAGCGGAGGTGGGTTTTGGTCATTTTAAGTTTGAGGTAACTGATACTGTGAACTGGGTGTTTCACCTCCATCCGCTTTTCATGGCCTACAACTCCTGAAATCCCGGGGACCTCCAATGTGATGTCTTTTGTAGGCTGAGTGGACTGGTGGTCGGCAGCCCTTAGGGAGCTTCTGGATGGGACTGGTCGCAGGAAAGACCAAGGCTGAGTTAGAGGTTCTGGGGACTTTCAGCCCCACCCGCAACCTCCGGGGAGGGGAGAGGGCTGAAGGTTGAGCTGATCACCGATGCCTGTGAAATGAAGTTTCTGTAAAAACCCAAAAGGGCTGGGTTGAGGGAGCTTCCAGATAGTACGTGGGGATTCCTGGAGGCGGTGCCCAGAGAGGCCTTGAATTTTCAAGCCTTTCCCCCCGGTTTTACCGCACGCATCTCTTCACCTGTATTCTTTGTAATCTTTATCCTATGCTGGTAAATGTAAGTAAAACATGTCTCTGAGTTCGGGAGCCGCTCTAGCAAATTAACACAACCTGAGGAGGTTACCCGGTTACACCCAGTCGGTCCGAAGCGCAGGTCAAACAACCTGGGCACTGGAAGTGGGGGACAGTCTTGTGGGACTGAGCCCTTAACCTGTGGGGTCTGCTCGTATGTCCAGGAAGATGCTGTCAGAGTAGATGACTGAGTTAGGATGGAACTGCACAGACGACACCCAGCCTGTGTCCACTGCAGAACTGATGACCTGCGTGATTCGTGGCGAGAAAACCGCCACGTATCTGGCGTCTGAAGCATGTTGCGAGAGTCTAGTGGGAGAAACTGAGTTTGTTTTTACTCTAAATTGTCAGACTGTTAGTCACTGAGAAGCGGTGCTTTCTAATGATTGAGTGGGGATTCCTGTCGGGTTGTGTGAGTTTGTGTCCTAGCCCTACCCACTTTCTTTTTTTTTTTGAAATGAAGTCTTGCTCTGTCGCCCAGGCTGGAGTGCAGTGGCAGGATCTCGGCTCACTGGAAGCTCCGCTTCGCTGGTTCAAGCGATTTTCCTGCCTCAGCCTCCCGAGTAGCTGGGATTAAACGTGAATGCCAACAAGCCCGGCTAATTTTTCTATTTTTGTTGCTGCTGTTGTTTGTTTTTTGAGACAGAGTCTCGCTCTGTCGCCCAGGCTGGAGTGCAGTGGCGTGATCTGGGCTCACTGCAACCTGCGTCTCCCGGCTTCACACCATTCTCCTGCCTCAGCCTCCCGAGTAGCTGGGATTACAGGTGTGAGCCATCGCGCCCGGCCCTACCACTTATTGCTGTGGCCTTAACCTGTCTGTTTTCAGCCTGCTCGTTTAGGAATAGGGATTATAGTAGTACCTAGTTAAGATTTTTTGGGAGTTGGGTAAGTGCAGCACTTGGTATGTGTTAAGCACCTCTGAGTGCTCTGTTACCGTCACCACCAGCATCATCCAAGCAGAGCTACGGACAGGGTGGCTGGGGGTGGTGTTTTGGGAGGGGCTGAAATTAAAAAATACTGATATTACCACAAGTCAACAGAGATTTAGAGAAACTGGGTCTCGTGCATTGTGAGCGGGGATGGTAAGTGGTGCAGCCACTCTGGGAATCAGCCTGGCAGGTTTTTAGGAAGTTAAATCTGCTCTGCATTCCTGAGCTTTTATTAGAGAAATGAAAACGATTTTCACACAAAAACCCGTATTTGATGTTCATAGCAACTTTATTTGTAATTGCCAGAAACTGAAATAACTCAAATGTCCCTCTAGAGGTGGACCCCGGGGTGCCACTCCGCTGCAGTGCACTCTGCCACGCAGGTGGATCTCAAGGGCATTATGCTGACTAGGAATAGCCAATCTCAAAAGTTGCATACTCGGCTGGGTGCCGTGTCTCATGCCTGTAATCCCAGCACTTTGGGAGGCCGAGGCAGGTGGAACACGAGGTCAGGAGTTCAAGATCAGCCTGGCCAATGTGGTGAGGCAGCCTCTACTAAAAATACAAAAAATTAGCTGGGCGTGGTGGCAGGTGCCTGTAGTCGCAGCTAATCGGAAGGCTGAGGCAGGAGAATTGCTTGAACCCGGGAGGTGGAGGTTGTAGTGAGCAGAGATCGTGCCATTGCACTCCAGCCTAGGTGACAGAGCAAGACTCTTATCTCAAAAAAAAAAAAAAAATTTTTTTGGAGACTGAGTCTGGCTCTGTCACCGGGCTGGAGTGCAGTGGCGGATCTTAGCTCACTGCAAGCTCCGCCTCCCAGGTTTCACAGCCATTCTCCTGCCTCAGCCTCCCAGCTGGGACTGGCCTCCCACTGCCCTTGACTAGACCCTGTGTTACAATGAGACGGGGTTTCACCGTGTTCGCCAGGATGGTCTCGATCTCCTGACCTCGTGATCCGCCCGTCTCGGCCTCCCAAAGTGCTGGGATTACAGGCTTGAGCCACCGCGCCCGGCCTAAAAAATTGTTAATGTAACATTACCCAGTCTTCAGACCTAGCTGTTTCTCACATCTTTAACCATCGATATGTCAGGGACCATGTGATCATACTGATACTTCCAATTTCAATGCAACGTCTGTGGGTTTATTCTTTTTTTTTTTTTTTTTTTTTAAGATGGAGTCTCACTTTGTTATCCAGGCCAAGGCTCACTACAACCTCTGCCTGCCCAGTTCAAGCGATTCTCCTGCTTGGCCTTCTGAGTAGCTGGGATGACAGGTGCACGCCACCAGGCCTGGCTAATTTTTGTATTTTTAGTAGAGACGGGGTTTCACCATGTTGGCCAGGCTGGTCTCAAACTCCTCACCTCAAATGATGTACCCACCTTGGCCTCCCAAAGTGCTGGGATTACCGGCATGAGCCACCATGCCCAGGCCCCTGGGTTTATTCTAATACAAGAGTCAGCAAACTGATCCAAACTGGCCCCCATCTATTTTCCTAAGTATAGTAAAGTTTTATTGGAATACAACCATACCCTTTTGTTTGTGTGTATCTGTGGCTGTTCTTTTTTTTTTTTTTTTTGGAGACAGGGTCTTGCTCTGTTGCCCAGGTTGGAGTGCAGTGGCACAAACAGGGCTCACTGCATCCTCAAACTCTTGGGCTTAATTTATCCTCCTGCCTCAGCTCCCCAAGTAGTTGGAAGCACAGGTGTACATCACCACACTCAGCTAATTTTTAAAGTTTTTGTAGAGAGGGTCTCGCCACATTGCCCAGGCTGGTCTTGAACTCCTGGACTCAAGTGATCTTCCCGCCTCGGCCTCCCCAAGCGCTGGGATGACAGGTGTGAGCTGTCACACCCTGCCTGTGGCTGTTCTTGAGCACTTACACGGCCTTTGGCTCATAGAGTCTGAGATGCTTACTCTCTTGCCCTTTACAGGAATCATTTGATGAAACCCTGTTCTCACTCCCACTTTCCTTTCTGTCATGGAGAGTCCTGGCTCTCATCAGCCACCATGTATTCAAATGATTTGCTTTACCCTGGAGTCCACAGAAAATAGCTGTAGGTGTGCTAACTTACAGCATTGTGAAAACACCTACTGCTTAGAGGCTGTTCACACTGTAATGGTCACACTTCTTTTTGTCTTTCTCCTTAGAGCACTTTAGTCACTCAGTTTTCCAAAGTTATGTAGGTTAGCTTCCGGTGTGTTACTCACTTGTAAACCAGTTAGGTTCGTTTCTTCTGGCTGATACTCCATTTGGGTGTCCCCCATCTTTTTGTTTATTTACTTATTTGTTTCTTTTTTTTTGAGATGGAGTCTCGCTCTGTCGCCCAGGCTGGGGTGCAGTGGGGCGATCTCCGCTCACTGCAACCTCTGCCTCCTGGGTTCCAGTGATTCTTCTGCCTCAGGCTCCCAAGTAGCTGGGATTACAGGCGCCTGCCACCGCGCCTGGCTAATTTTTGTATTGTTTTTAGTAGAGACGGGGTTTCACCATCTTGGCCGGGCTGGTCTGGAACTGCTGACCTCGTGATCCACCCACCTTGGTCTCCCAAAGTGCTGCGATTACAGGTGTGAGCCACCTTGCCCGGCTTTACTTATTTCTTGAGTATGTCAGTCACGAACATGTTTTTAAAAGTCAGAACCCTATGGAAACTTAAATTCAGAAATATTACTCCCCCCCATCCTTTTATTTGTTGTTGAGACAGGGTCTGATTCTGTCGCCCAGGCTGGAGTGCAGGGGTGCCATCTCGGCTCACGGTGGCCTCCACCTCCCAGGCTCAAGTGATCCTCCTGCCTCAGCCCCCTGAGTAGCTGGGGCCATAGGGGTGCACCACTATGCTTGGGTAATTTTTTTTTCAGATGAGGTCTCGCTCTTGTCCCCTATGCTGGAGTACAGTGGTGCGATCTTGGCTCACTGCAACCTCCACCTCCCAAGTTCAAGCAATTCTCTTACCTCAGCCTCCCGAGTAGCTGGGATTACAGGCATGTGCCACAATGCCCGGCTAATTTTTGTTTTTAGTAGAGACGGGATTTCACTGTGTTGGCCAGGCTGGTCTCGAATTCCTGAGGTGATCGGCCTGCCTTGGCCTCTGAAAATGCTGGGATTACAGGCATGAGCCACCGTGCCTGGACTTTTTTTTTTTTTTTTTTTTTTTAAGAATATAATGGGCTGGGCATGGTGGCTCATGCCTGTAATCCCAGCACTTTGGGAGGCCAAAGCAGGCGGATCACCTGAGGTCGGGAGTTCGAGACCAGCCTGACCAACATGGAGAAACCCTGTCTCTGCTAAAAATACAAAATTGACTGGGCATGGTGGCACATGCCTGTAATCCTAGCTACTCAGGAGGCTGAGGCAGGAGAATCGATTGAACCCGGGTGGTGGAGGTTGCAGTGAGCCGAGATTGCGCCATTGCACTCTAGCCTGCCTGGAGACATAGTGAGACTCCGTCTCAAAAAAAAAAAAAAAAAAAAAAAACGCTCACGCCTGTAGTCCCAACACTTTGGGAGGCCAAGGCAGGCAGATCGCCTGAGGTCAGGAGTGCAAGACCTGGCCAACATGGTGAAACCCCATCTCTACTAAAAATACAAAAATTAGCTCGGCGTGATGCCGGGTGCCTGTAATCCCAGCTATTTGGGAGGCTGGGGCAGGAGAATCGCTTGAACCCAAGAGGCGGAGGTTGCAGTGAGCTGAGATGGTGCCACTGCACTCCAGGCTGGGTGACAGAGCAAGACTCTGCCTCAAAAAAAAAAAAAAAAATTGGTGGCATTATAGTAAGGAGAGAGTTTGTATGAAAAGTGGAATCCTGCCTGGGAAAAAAGAAATAAATTTTTTTTTTTTTTTTTGATCTGGAGTCTTGCTCTTGTTGTCTAAGCTGGAGCACAATCTCGGCTCACTGCAGCCTCCGCCTCCTGGGTTCATGCCATTCTCCTGCCTCAACCTCCCGAGTAGCTGGGATTACAGGTGTCTGCCACTGCACCCGGCTAATTTTTTGTATTTTTGGTAGAAATGGGGTTTCACCATATTGGCCAGGCTGGTTTCGAACTCCTGACCTCAGGTGATCCGCCCACCTCGGCCTCCCAAAGTGCTGGGATTATAGGCATGAGCCACTGCGCCCAGCCAAGAAAAAAGTTTTTAATGAAATAAACTGATGCCATTAAATAATGAACCCTGGTACCTGCCACCCAGCTTCAGCAGGTGTTAGTATTTTGTGACTCTATTTGATTTTTTTGTCTTGGGCCTAGGTGAAATGACAATGGATGCTGTGTTGGCTCGATTGAAACTTCTGAATCCAGATGACCTTAGAGAAGAAATCGTCAAAGCTGGATTGAAATGTGGACCCATTACGTCAACTACAAGGTTCATTTTTGAGAAAAAATTGGCTCAGGCTTTACTGGAGCAAGGAGGAAGGCTGCCTTCTTTCGATCACCATGAGGCAGGTGCCACAGCTCTCAGCCAAGACACACAAAGGATTTTGAAGTCAGCTGAAGGGAACCCAACTGATCAGGCTGGTTTTTCTGAAGACAGAGATTTTGGTTACAGTGTGGGCCTGAATCCTCCCGAAGAGGAAGCTGTGACATCTAAGACCCGCTCAGTGCCCCCCAGTGCAGTCGACACCTATGGAACTGCAGTGACTGCGTCTAAGGAACCGCCCTTGTACTATGGGGTGTGTCCAGTATATGAGGACGTCCCAGCGAGAAATGGTAATGGGGACGTGTGTAGGATTTCCTCACACAGATAGCATATATGCAGAGGGCGGGATGACATATGAAAATGGAAAAGTACAGATAAAAAAAGAAAAAATCCAATCACCACCATCTCATCACCCCGGTTAACCATTGTTAATATTTTTATGTAGAACTTTCCTGAAATATTTGTGAGTCTGCGTGAGAAGTGTTAAAATTGGTTAGGGAAATTGGATTCTGTGAGATATGCTGGACTGAGATATTAATATTAGCTGGCCGCTGCTCTTGGTTAGGAGCTTTGTTGATTAGTCGCCTCCCCCTTTTTAAAATGCATTGTAACCTGCACACCTTTTATGTTAATGAATGCAAATGGCCAATGAATGCATAAATTTTCAGCATCAAAGTTTTGTAATTTTATTTTATTATTTATTTAGTTATTTATTGTTTGAGACAGAGTCTCACTCTGTTGCCCAGGCCGGAGTGCAGTGGCGCAATCTTGGCTAACTGTAACCTCCGCCCTCTGAGTTCAAGTGATTCTCCTGCCTCAGCCTCCTGAGTAACTGGAATTACAGGCACCTGCTACCGCGCCTGGCTAATTTTTTGTATTTTTAGTAGGGATGGGGTTTCACCATCTTGGCCAGGCTGGTCTTGAACTCCTGACCTTGTGATCCACCTGCCTCGTCCTCCCAAAGTGCTAAGATTACAGGCGTGAGCCTCTGCCCCCGGCCATTTTATTTTTTTAATTTATTCATCTGAGACATGGTCTTACTCTGCCACCTAGGCTGCATTGCAGTGGTACAGTGACGTCTCGTTGCAGCCTCAACCTTTCTGGCTCAGGTGATCCTTCTACCTCAGCCGCTTGAGTAGCTGGCTCCCAGGCATGAGCCACCACACCCAGGTGTTTTTGTCTTTGTTTTTGTTTTTTGAGACAGAGTCTCGCACTGTTGCCTGGGCTGGAGTGCAATAGCGCGATCTCAGCTAACTGTAACCTCTGCGTCCCGGGTTCAAGTGATTCTCCTCCCTCAGCCTCCCAAGTAGCTGGGAACTGCAGGTACCTGCCACCACACCCAGCTAATTTTTGTATTTTTGGTAGAGACAGGGTTTCACCATTTTGGCCAAGCTGGTCTCGAACCCCTGACCTCGGGATCCGCCCGCCTCGGCCTCCCAAAGTTCTGGGATTACAGGTGTGAGCCATCGTGCCCGGCCGATTTTTGTATTTTTTATAGAGAGAGGGTTTTGCCATGTTGCCCAGGCTGCTCTCCAACTGCCCTCAAACGATCCACCCACCTTGGTCTCCCAGCGTGCTAAGGTTACAGGCACATACCAGCACGCCTAGCTAATTGGGTTTTTTTTGATGTTTGGTTTTTTTTTTTTTGAGACTGGGTTCTGTCTCTCACCCAGGTTGGGGTGTAGTGATGTGATCTCAACAACTCATTGCAATGTCTGCCCACCAGACTCAAGCACTTCTCCCACCTCAGCTTGGGATTGCTGACACCATGGGCATGTGCCAGTGTGCAGTCATTTTTTTGTATTTTTGGGAGAGATGAGATTTCCCCACTTTGCCCAGGCTGGTCTCCAACTCCTGGGCTCAAGTGATCCACCAGGCTTGGCCTCCCGAAGTGCTGGGATTACAGGCGTGAGCCACCTCGCCTGCCCACACCTAGGTAATCATTTTTTTTTTTTTTTTTTTTTTTTTTTAAGAGAGTGGGTCTCGCTTTATTGCCCAGGCTGGTCTTGAACTCCTGGCTTCAAGCAGTCCTCCCACCTGAGCCTCCCAAAGTGCTGAGATTACAGGTGTGAGCCACTGTGCCCAGCCCAAGAATTGTAATTTTAAACAAGATTTAGCATTGGGGGAAAAAAAAAAGAGAGAACTCAATATTGACTGGAATGCCGGAAATTGCACACTGTCATTAGTATTGTTGTTACTGTGATATCATTTGTGGTGATACCTGTGAGTAGATAATTGGTTAAACACCGTAAATAGAATGGAATATTATTCTTCCATAAGATCTTTTTAAAGAATACTTAGTGGCCAGGCCAGTGGCTCACGCCTGTAATCCCAGCACTTTGGGAGGCCAAGGCAGTCAGATTACAAGTTCAGGGGTTCGAGACCATCCTGACTAACATGGTGAAACCCCGTCTCTACTAAAAATACAAAAAATTAGTAGGGCCTGGTGACGGGCGCCTGTAGTCCCAGCTTCTCAGGAGGCTGAGGTTTCAATGAGCTGAGATTGTGCCACTGCATTCCAGTCTGGGCGACAGAGCTAGATTCCGTCTCAAAAAAAAAAAAAGAATAGTGACACTGGGAAATGGTCATAGTGCAGTTTTTATTTTTGTCATTTATTATTTATTTGTTTACTTATTTTTTGGTACAGAGTCTCGGTCTTTCACCAGGCTGGAGTGCAGTGGCGCGATCTGGGCTCACTCCAACCTCTGCCTTTTGGGTTCTAGTGATTTTCCCGCCTCAGCCTCCCAAGTCGCTGAGTGTGCCACCATGCCCGGCTAATTCTTGTATTTTTAAAATAGAGATGGGGTTTTACCACGTTGGCTAGGATGGTCTCTATATCCTGACCTCATGATCCGCCCGTCTCGGCCTCCCAAAGTGCTGGGATTACAGGCTTGAGCCACCGCGCCCGGCCGGTCTCTATATCTTGACCTCGTGATTCGCTTGCCTCGGCCTCCCAAAGTTCTGGGATTACAGGTGTGAGCCACCTCGTCCAGCCTTATTTTTAATCTTTATTATTGTAAAGGTTGCTCGTTACAATCACTTATAATGTGTATGTTCTATAAGTGGCATCTAAAGTAAAAGCCAGATTCTCTCCTCTGGTCTCAGATCTCACTGCTGAGAAGTAACTACTTCACTGCTTTCGTCATGATTGATCCTGTTATTATTTATATACATGAACGTTGTTTTTATTTTTAAGATGTTTTAGAACATGATATATAACGTGTGTTTTTGAATGTAATATAAGTGCAGTTTTTTTTTTTTTTTGGAGACAGAGTCTCGCTCTGTCACCCAGGGTGGAGTGCAGTGGCGCGATCTTGGCTCACTGCAAGCTCCGCCTCCCGAGTTCAAGCGATTCTTCTGCCTCAGCCTCCCAAGTAGCTGGGACTACAGGCGCCCGCCACCACACCTGGCTATTTTTTGTATTTTTAGTAGAGACGGGGTTTTACCGTATTAGCCAGGATGGTCTCGATCTCCTGATCTTGTGATCCGCTCACCTCGACCTCCCAAAGTGCTGGAATTACAGGCGTGAGCCGCCATGCCCGGCCTGTTTTCATTTTTATAAAAACGAAAGTAGAAGTACAGAGTCACAAGGTAGACTTTGTTTTTCTTTCTTTCTTTCTTTCTTTTTAATGAGATGGAGTTTTGTTCTTGTTGCCCAGGCTGGAATGCGGTGGCGTGATCTCGGCTCAATGCAACCTCCACCTCCCGGGTTTAAGCAATTCTCCTGCCTCAGCCTCCCGAGTAGCTGGGATTACAGGCGTGCGCCACCATGCCCGGCTGATTTTCTATTTAGTAGAGATGGGGTTTCTCCGTGTTGGTCAGGCTGGTGTTGAGCTCCCAACCTCAGGTGATCCGTCCGCCTCAGCCTCCCAAAGTGCTGGGATTATAGGCGTGAGCCACTATGCCTGGACCATGGCCATTTTTATCCAGTAGTGGACAGTAACCATTCCTCTCTTTTTTTTTTTTTTGAGACGGAGTCTCGCGCTGTGTCACCCAGGCTGGAGTGCAGTGGCGCGATCTCGGCTCACTGCAAGCTCCGCCTCCCAGGTTCAGGCCATTCTCCTGCCTCAGCCTCCGAGTAGCTGGGACTACAGGCGCCCGCCACCACGCCCGGCTAGTTTTTTGTATTTTTAGTAGAGACGGGGTTTCACCATGTTAGCCAGGATGGTCTCGATCTCCTGACCTCGTGATCCGCCCGCCTCGGCCTCCCACAGTGCTGGGATTACAGGCTTGAGCCACCGCGCCCGGCCACCATTCCTCTCTTATATTGCTCAGAAATTTTTGTCTCCTGGCTAATAGTTTGTATCTTATGTATTTACGATGGTCTCATACAAAACTTGATTGTGATAGTTCCACTACAGAGCTTTCATATTTTTATATAATCAGAATTATCTTGTTTTGGATGGTTTCTTGGCATGTTTAAAAAGGCATTCCCAGCCGGGTACAGTGGCTCATGCCTGTAGTCCCAGCACTTTGGGAGGCTGAGGTGGGCGGATCACCTGAGGTCGGGAGCTCAACACCGGCCTGACCAACATGGAGAAACCCCGTCTCTACTAAAAATATAAAGTTAACCGGGCGTGGTGGCAGGTGCATTGTAATCCCAGCTACTCGGGAGGCTGAGGCAGGAGAATCGCTTGAACCTGGGAGACCGAGGTTGCAGAGAGCCAAGATCGCACCACTGCATTTGAGCTTGGGCAACAGAGCGAGACTCCATCTCCAAAAAAAAAAAAAAAATAGGCGTTTCCTGTTCAAAATTGTGTTTAAAGTTCTCTCTTGTTCTTGGCTGACATCATTATAGTTTCTTTTAATTTGCCTTTTAATAATTTTTATTTAGATCTTTATATGAAATTTAGTTTTTAGGATAGAATCTTGCCATATAGAATTACATATGTGAACATAATATGTATCATGTTACTCCCATGCATATACGCACACAATTGAGCTTGTTAACTGTGTTATTTTGGCTAGCTAAGGCCCTTTTTCTTCAAGATTAAAGATCTGGGCCGGGCGCGGTGGCTCAAGCCTGTAATCCCAGCACTTTGGGAGGCCGAGGCGGGTGGATCACGAGGTCAGGAGATCGAGACCATCCGGGCTAACATGGTGAAACCCCGTCTCTACTAAAAATACAAAAAAAAAAACTAGCCGGGCGTGGTGGCGGGCGCCTGTAGTCCCAGCTACTCGGAGGCTGAGGCAGGAGAATGGCGTGAACCTGGGAGGCGGAGCTTGCAGTGAGCCGAGATCGCGCCACTGCACTCCAGCCTGGGTGACACAGCGCGAGACTCCGTCTCAAAAAAAAAAAAAAAAAAAAAAAAGATCTGAACTAAGCCGGGCGACTGGGTAGCAGACATGGAAGCCGATGATGAAGCCCAGGGTGGACCAGGTGACAGCTGCTCGAGTCACTCATCTCTGATTTTCCTTTGTTACTTTTCCTACCCAGAAAGGATCCATGTTTATGAAAATAAAAAAGAAGCATTGCAAGCTGTCAAGATGATCAAAGGGTCCCGATTTAAAGCTTTTTCTACCAGAGAAGACGCTGAGAAATTCGCTAGAGGAATTTGTGATTATTTCCCTTCTCCAAGCAGACCGTCCTTACCACTTTCTCCTGTGAAAACAGCGCCGCTCTTTAGCAATGACGGGTTGAAAGGTAAATCATGCAGCAGTTCATATCTTGATGTTCCTGTCACATAGATCCCACCCTGTTTTGTGCCTTCTTTCCTCGTATGTGGTAACTTGTTTTCTCCATGGGGGTAGAGTCGATGGCGTCTCAGTGGACCAGGAAGCCACGCTAGCTCTGATGCTGACATGCCAGTAACTAGCATCTTGAGTGGAGAAGCTGAAAAGAACGCTGTGGCTGCTTCCATCTGTCCCCACGTCTCTCCTTGCTGCCTGTTGGATTTTTTCTTTTCTTTTTGTAAAGAGACAGGGTCTTGTTTTGCCAGCCTGGAGTGGAGTATGGTGCTATCATGGCCCACGGCAGCCTCAAACTCCTGGGCTCAGGCAATCCACCTGCTTTACCCTCCCAAATAGGGAGAGAAATAGGCGTGCGCCACCACACCCAGCTAATTTAAACTTTTTTTTTTTCTTTTTGAGACGGAGTCTTGCTCTGTTGCCCGGGCTGGAGTGCAGTGGTGCGATCTCGGCTCACTGCAACCTCTGCCTCATGGGTTCAAGTGATTCTCCTGCCTCAGCCTCCCGAGTAGCTGGGGTTACAGGTGCCCGCCACCATGCCCAACTAATGTTTGTATTTTTAGTCACCATGTTGGCCAGGCTAGAATTTAAATTTTTTGATGGAGATAGGGTCTTGCCATGTTGCCGAGGCTAGTCGAATTGCTGGCATCAAGTGACCCTCCCGTCTCAGCCTCCCAAAGTGCTGGGATGACAGGCGTGAGCCACTGTGCCTTTGTGAGCCACTGTGCCTTTTTGGATCCTGAGAGCAGTCTCCTTCCCCACCTGAAGCTATACCTACTTCTAGGACTAGGGCATCTGCAAAAGTCGGGCTCGTCTGTAGGAACTGTCCAGCCCGAAGTCTGCCTCCTCTCCATCTCCTAGCTCAGAACTTGGGTTTTGTGTGAAGAGGCTCTTCACAGTCAGTGTGGGGTAGAGCCTCTGCCTTTACCTTTCGTCTGGCCTCAGCTCCTGCTCCCTCTCCCAGCTCACAGTTGTCTGGGCTTCTCTGGCGGGTTGGTACTCCAGAGGAATGGTGCCCCCTCTCCCTCCAGTCATCTGCCTGTCCTCAGTCAGCCTTATACAGGTGCTTCCTGGATGGAAACCAGAGTGGCTTCTAACAGGTACAGATTTCCTTCTTTGCAATTTGTGAGAATTCCTCAGAAGGAAATCACTTTAAGACAGAAATCATGCCGGGCACGGTGGCTCATGCCTGTAATTCCAGCACTTTGGGAGGCCAAGGTGGGTGGATCACTTGAGGTCAGGAGTTGGAGACCAGTGTAGCCTACATGGTGAAACCCTGCTTCTACCAAAAATATAAAAAACTGGCTAGGTGCAGTGACTCACACCTGTAATTCCAGCATTTGGGGAGGCTGAGGTGGGTGGATAATCTCAGGTCAGGAGTTTCAGACTAGCCTGGCCAACATGGTGAAACCCTGTCTCTACTAAAAATACAAAAATTAGCTGGCCGTGGTGGCAGGTGCCTGTAATCCCAGCTACTTGGGACGCTGAGGCAGGAGAATTGCTTGAAACCGGAAGGCAGGGGTTGCAGTGAGCCACGATCACACCACTGCACTCCAGCCTGGGCGAAAGAGCAAAACTCCGTCCCCACAAAAAAAATCAGCAGGGTGTGGTGGCTCCTTAATCCTGTGATCCTTTGCAGCCACACTGTGCACATCGAAGGTCTTGTGTGATTGCTGGGAGTGTTCCCTTGCCCACAACTGCCGTTATTCCTCCTCCACCTACTGACCAAGGTTTCAGAGTTCACTGGCCGGGTGTGGTGACTCATGCTTGTAATTCCAACATTTTTGGGAGCTGAGGCAGAAGGATCCCTTGAAGCCAGGAGTTGGAGACCAGCCTGGGCAACACAGTGAGACCCCATCTTTAAAAATACATTTATATATACGGATATAAGCCGGGCGTGGTGACACACAACTGTAGTCCCAGCTACTTGGGGGGCTGAGATCACTTGAGCCCAGGAGGTCGAGGCTGCAGTGAGCTGTGATCGTGCCACTGCACTCCAGCCTGAGTGACAGAGCCAGACCCTGTCTCTGAAAAAACACAAAGTTCACCAAACTTGGCCTCATTCACAGAGCGTTTCCCAGCAAGCTTGCGGCAGGGTCTGGCTGCTCTCCTCCACTTGCTCTGCTCACAGGGGCGTGCTGGCTGCCGTTACATGCTGGGGCTGGTGGCCGCAGGCCCATCTCGTCGTTTCTCACCTGTGCCTCCCAGTTGGCCCAGAAGCCTGTGTGGAAAGCTCCTTATCCCTCATCATAGGGTGCATGAGTGACTTGGTGAAACTAATCTTTCTTAAATTCTGTCTCTTACCGACAGATGGTTTGTGCTTGTCTGAATCAGAAACAGTCAACAAAGAGCGAGCGAACAGCTATAAAAATCCCCGCACGCAGGACCTCACCGCCAAGCTTCGGAAAGCTGTGGAGAAGGGAGAGGAAGACACCTTTTCTGACCTCATCTGGAGCAACCCCCGGTATCTGATTGGCTCAGGGGACAACCCAACTATTGTGCAGGTAGGTGTGCAGCCTCGCTGGTTCCGTCGGGTAGGTGCATGGCCTGGCTGGTTCCATCGGGTAGGTGCGGTTCTATCGGGTAGGTGTGCGGCCTGGCTGGTTGCATCAGACGGGTGCGCGGCCTGGCCGGTTGCATCAGGTGGGTGCGCGGCCTGGCCGGTTCCGTCGGGTGGGTGCGCGGCGTGGCTGGTTCCATTGGGTCGGTGTGCGGCCTGGCCGGTTCCATCGCAGCACTCGCGACAGACGTGTCCACGTGTCACAGATGGGAGCTCAGTGCCTGCGGGTCTCTTTCAGGAGGGGTGCAGGTACAACGTGATGCATGTTGCTGCCAAAGAGAACCAGGCTTCCATCTGCCGGCTGACTCTGGACGTGCTGGAGAACCCCGACTTCATGAGGCTGATGTACCCCGATGACGACGAGGCCATGCTGCAGAAGCGCATCCGCTACGTGGTTGACCTGTATCTGAACACCCCCGACAAGATGGTGCGTGCCCACCCTCCACTGACGCTTTCTTTTTTTAATTGTTTAAAATTTCTTCCCCAGAAGAATGCTTTATTGACCAGTTACTCATTGGTGTAATAACTTTGGGGAAAAGACACATAGTTACACCCCTGCAGCCTGCCTTCTCACCACGTCCCATGGGACAGAGGGCACCGAGTGCTGGGCTTCCCTGGCCCCTGCGTCTTTGTCGTGTGTGCAGTGCTGTCCCCAAGGGTGTCTGAACTGTCTGGGGACATGGTTGTCAGAGGACATTTGCTCTGCTGAACAGGATACCTTGAGCTGAGCAGCCTTTCTCCTCCTGGGAGTGGCAGAGCTGGGCACACCACAGGCAGGCCCTCAGTGTCCTGCCAAGAGCCACTGAGGCACAGAGCTGCCCCTGCAGACCACGGCGCCTAACATGCAGGACTGTGTGAGAAAGAGACTGCTGGGGTGTGACTGCTTAGAAATAGGAACGATCTTCCTCGCTCTTGAGAAAAGGCGACAGCAATCCTGGCCAATGCCCACACCCCACCCTCCACCTGACCTGTGGGATCGTTTCATCCCAAGTGCAGCAAGCAGGCGAGTTGGAGTCACTGATGAGTGCCCCCCCAGGCTAGGCCCATGCAAGGCAGCACTGTGAAGGGGGCACAGCTCTTCTAAAGGGTGCTAAAGACAGGCTTTTCCTTCTCTTGGCCCCTCCCACCCCCAGGAGCCCAAGAGTCCTTCAGGGCAGAGTAGGGAGCCAGGGGAGCTGCTCTGCTTGAGAAGAGAAGCAAGTTTTATACACTGGGATGAAGCGTATTAGTCAAATCAACACCCCAACTGGAACAGGCGGTCACGCAGGCCAGGTGTAAAATCCCACACAGTGCTCACAGCTGTTAAGCAACCCTCACTTATATATTTATCATAAACAAAGCATAAGGCAATGTGAGGCTTGAATTTCAGCTTGAGTCTGAACAAATAATATTCTCTCATTAGGAGGCTTAAGCTGCTTTGCCTAATTTCAATTTTTGAAAAGTCCATTGCTTAAAAAAAATAACGAATTTGCTTTTCGTTAAAGCTAGATTAGTGCAACAATTAAGCAGTTGTCGATAATCAGTTTACTTTCTGGGGGGTCTCAGAAAATGGACAGTTTTGTTCAACATTTCAAGATAAGAAGCTCGTGGAACAGATAGGGCTTTCTGGGCAATTGCACTCCTTCTGCGAGGTAGGGAAGGAGGAGGTCAGAAACGCCACTCAGCGCGTGCGGCTCTTCAATCCTTCAACATTCTGACGGGCTAACCTGATTTTTTTTTTTTCTTTTTTCTTGAGATGGAGTCTTGCTCTGTCTCCCAGGCTGGAGTGCAGTGGCGCAATCTCGGCTCACTGCAAGCTCCTCCTCCCGGGTTCAACCGATTCTCCTGCCTCAGCCTCCTGAGTAGCTGGGACTACAGGCACCTGCCACCATGCCTGGCAAATTTTTTTGGTATTTTTAGTAGAAACGGGGTTTCACCGTGTTAGCCAGGATGGTCTCAATCTCCTGACCTCGTGATCCGCCCGCCTCGGGCTCCCAAAGTGCTGGGATTACAGGCGTGAGCCACCGCACCTGGCCACTAACATGATTCTTAAAGGGAGCCTGGGCTTTGGCTCAGTGTTTCAAATCCTCCGCCCTGTCCACTTCCTGTACCCCTAGGAAGGACAGCACAGTTATCTGTTTCAACTACAAACTTTAGTGTAAAACTGGGTACACGACTGTTTAAATTCATGTGGATGGCCTCCCAGCACTTAGGGAGGCTGAGGTGGGCAGATCGCTTGAGCCCAGGAGTTTGAGACCAGCCTGGGCAACATGGCAAAACTCTGTCTCTACAAAAAATTTTAAAAAACAAATTAGCCAGGGGTGGTGGCACATGCCTGTAGCCCCAGCTACTCAGGAGGCTGAGGTGAGAGGATCCCCTGAGCCCAGGATGCAGAGGCTGCAATGAGCCGAGATGGCACTACTGTACTGCAGTCTGGATGACAGAGCAAGACCCTGTCCCCACCACCGAAAGGGGCATGGTTTTCAGTGGTTGAACAATGCATAAGTAAGAATTCTTAAAGAATTGATGTATTTTTGTGAAGGAAAGCCCAGTGATAGCTTAGAGCCAGGAATTATAAACTCTTAGTAAAACCCGGGAGTGTGGAATGTCGTGTTGTGGTGGGTAGAAGAGAGTGTCAAAGAAGCATATTGTGGGGAGGCATAATTTTGTTATTTGGATAACAGAGTGAATATGATATGTTGAGCTGCAAAAAAAAAATTTTTTTTTTGAGACGGTGTCTTGCTCTGTGCCCCAGGCTGGAGTGCAGTGGCACAATCTCAGCTCACTGCAACCTCTGCCTCCCAGGCTCAAGCGATGCTCCTGACTCAGCCTCCTGAGTTGTGGGACTGCTGGCATGCAGTACCACACCCGGCTGATTTTTGTACTTTTAGTAGAGACAGGGTTTCACCATATTTGCCCAGCTGGTCTTGAGCCCCTGACCTCAAGTGGTCCGTCCGCGTTGGCCTCCCAAAGTGTTGGGATTACAGGCATGAGCCACTGCGCCCGACTGAGCTGCAAAATTGAAAAGCAAGAATAATTTTTAAATCAACAAGAGAGAAAAGGGGGAGTGTTGACATTTTGTCAAGCCAGCAAAATTATAGAAAGGGGTGAAAGTGAAAACAGTGGTTACCAAAAAAGCAATAGTGTACATGAACTAGGAAAGGGGGAGTAACATCACAGTGTGTCAGTTATGCTGAGTGTGAGCAAACTGAGTAAGGAAATGAGGTTCAACTAGGAATACATGTTCTTATTTTCACGCAGTATTCACAGAAAATGTGCATGTGTGTGTCCAGAAAGAAAACTTAGTAAATTACTGAAATTAGATATTTCAGGTTACATTTGTTTATTATAACCCCCGAAAGTAGGAATCGTTAAAGCGTGGACCAAAAATAACTATTGAGAAAGTACCAGGGTTTTTGGAGAGATCACATCCCAAGATTACGGTGTGGGTGAGAAGCAGGGCTGGAGAGAAGGTCAGCCAGAACTACAGGAAGTTACCCAGCAAGAACAGGCAGAAATCGGGGTGGTGAGGTTTGCCGAGTACAGAACAGGTTGGAAAGGGCCGTTGTGTAGTGGGGAGAATGGTGGGCCAGAAGGAAGCCGTTCTGTTGCGCGTCCTTTCTGTGTAGACCATCTGCCCAGATGCACGGCAGAGGGCCTGGGAAGCGGGAGGGGGGCGGTCATGTTTCTGAAGCAGAGGACCCGGAACCTCAGTCCTGTAAAGTAGAATGTGGACCAAGAAAGGCCTGAGGGCCGGGTGCCGTGGCTCATGTCTGTAATAACAGCACTTTGGGAGGCCGAGGCGGGTGGATCACCTGAGGTCAAGAGTTTGAGACCAGCCTGGCCAACATGGCAGAACCCTGTCTCTATTAAAAATACTAAAATTAGGGCCGGGCGCGGTGGCTCACATCTGTAATCCCAGCACTTTGGGAGGCCGAGACGGGGGGATCACGAGGTCAGGAGATCGAGACCATCCTGGCTAACACGGTGAAACCCCGTCTCTACTAAAAATACAAAAAATTAGCCGAGTACAGTGGTGGGCACCTGTAGTCCCAGCTACACAGGAGGCTGAGGCAGGAGAATGGTGTGAACCTAGGAGGCGGAGCTTGCAGTGAGCCGAGATCGCGCCACCACATTCCAGCCTGGGTAACAGAGTGAGACTCCGTCTCAAAAAAAAAACAAAAAAAAACACCAAAAACTAAAATTATCCTCACCTGTAATCCCAGCTACTAGGGAGGCTGAGGCAGGAGAATCACTTGAACCTGGGAGGTGAAGGTTGCAATGAGCCGAGATTGCGCCCCTGCACTCCAGCCTGGGCGACAAAGTAAGACTTCTTTATCTCCAAAAAAAAGAAAAGAAGAAGGGCCTGAGGGTTGGAGAACACAGAGCAATCATTGCACTCGAGGAGGGGCCAGCAAACTGCAGCCCAGGAGCCAGCTCAGCTGCCATCTGTGTGTGTAAATAAGGCTTTATTGGAACATAGCCACACTCATTTGTGGATTTGTCTGTGGCTGCTTTCCTGCTACAAGAGTGGAGTTGGGTAGCCGTGGCAGAGACAGGATGGCCTCAAAAGTCTATAATGCTTGCTGTCTGGTCCTTGTGCAAGAAAGCTTACCAGCCCCTGGACAGAAGGATGGGGTGCAGGCAGCGTGGTGGTGTATTCAAACATCCAGACCTTTTTGGGGTCGTGTGAGCGAGTCGTAAGGGTTATTACCTCTAGTGGGTGATGGTAGGGAGGGATCTGGAGAAGGACATTTGTGGGTGACCTAGGCTGTGTTGCCAAGGAGTGGAGGCGGGGGTGTCAGTGCAGGCCACAGGGTCCATGATGAGTTTTTGTTCCCTGTGCAGAAGCTTAGGGGTGGCCGCCATGGCATACGATACCACCAGACACTTTACAGCCAGAATCTTGGTAATCAGAGGTGACGTGAGGAGGCGTTTCTGGCTCTGCTAGGTGTAAATGAATTCTGTTTTCTACACGGTGAAGTGGAGCTGCCTGTGGGATGTCCAAGTGAGGTGCCTGGGAGGGAGTTGGCCCTTCAGGTCTTGGGCTCAGGGGCACTGTTGACCATGAGGCCTGCTGGTCTATAGGCCACATTTGAAGGTGACATTGAGACTGCCCAGAGTATAAGGAAGGATCAGAGGTGCAGCTGTGGGAGCTCCAGGCAGATGGTGTGGAGACCTGCGACCCCATGGGGGAGGGAGGGCGTGACGCGGTGTCATGGACAGAGACCTGGGTTCCCAGTCGGGGCGTGGTGCGGCATCGTCAGCAGTGAAGAGAGTTTCGTAGTCGGGGCGTGGTGCGGCATCGTCAGCAGTGAAGAGAGTTTCGTTTACTGTGGTGTCATGTGCCACAGAGACCTGGGTTCCCAGTCGGGACGTGGTGCGGCATCGTCAGCAGTGAAGAGAGTTTAGTTTACTGGGTGTCACATGCCACAGAGACTTTTCTTTGAGTACAGGCCAAATTCGTGGGCTTTGCTTTATTCCGATTGTGGTCCCCATCTGTGTATTTCATTTTCTGGGCATGTTTTACATGACGTTGTACTGGGCCCTGTACTGGTTAAAGCTGCTGTTCACTGTTTATGGAGAATTTAAGCTCCTCCAGGGCCTGGGCACCCGGGTCAGTGTGCTGAGCTCAAGCCTTGGCATGAAGTGGGTATGTGCTAGAATGCCAGTTATTTTTCTGTTATAAAAGTAGCGTCTTATATGGCCTTTTTGTTTGTGAGTCTTTTAAAAAAAAAAAGTAGAAGCCGGGTGGGGTGACTCACGCCTGTAATCCCAGCACTTTGGGAGGCCAAGGCGGGTGGATCACCTGAGGTCAGGAGTTTGAGATCAGTCTGGCCAACATGGTGAAACCCCGTCTCTACTGAAAAAAAAAAAAAAATTGATGTGGTGGCAGGTGCCTGTAGTCCCAGCTACTGGGGAGCCTGAGGCAGGAGAATCGCTTAAACCCAGGAGGCAGAGATTGCAGTGAGCCGAGATCACGCCAGTGCACTCCAGCCTGGGCAACAGAGTGAGACTCTGTCTCAAAAAATAAAATAAAATCAATCAATAAATGTATAAATAATCTATTTTCATCTTAGAGCAACCTTATGAGACACGTGTGAATAATTGTGCTTCCTCTGCACCTTTTTTCAGGGCTATGACACACCGTTGCATTTTGCTTGTAAGTTTGGAAGTGCAGATGTAGTCAACGTGCTTTCGTCACACCATTTGATTGTAAAAAACCCAAGGAATAAATATGATAAAACACCTGAAGATGTAAGTACTTATTAAAATGCAGTTACTATCTGGAGTTAGAAATGAAAATACACAAATTGACAGTCTGTTATCACAGGCACAGAGAAGCCACAAGGAGCTCTGTGTGAGTGTGTTTGCCTTATGGGACATGTTAGAACCCTGGCTGTTGGGTCAGATGCACTTTGTGAAGATGATGCATCTGTAGAACCAGGAGGGAAGGAAGTGACCCGGTTTGCTGATTTTATTTTCCTAAAACTGGCAGTCAGTTGCTTTGAACAGCTCACAGTCTTTTATCAAGTTCCCTTTCTGAACACGTCAGTTGACCAGAGTCAAAGAGAACAGAGGTAATGATGGTGGTGGTGATGGTGATGGTGATGACGGTGGTAGAATGATGGTGATGGTGGTGGTGATGGGGATGGCAGTGAGGATGTGATGGTTGTGATGGTGATGATTATGGTGGTGATGGTGCTGGTGAGAATGATGGTGGTGATGGTGATAGTGATGATGGTGGTGATGATGGTAGTGGTGAGGATTGTGGGAATGGTGACGGTGAGGAGGATGATGGTGGTGATGATGATGGTGGATGGACAGGGATGGATGGTGGTGGATGGTGGATGGTGGTAGTGGAGAATGGATGATGGTGGAGGCAGGAAGGTGGAAGGGAGGATTGTGGAATGGTGGACAGTGAGGATGGATGGATGGTGGTGGATGGATGGATGGTGGACAGGGAGTGGTGGAGGAATGGTGGTGGATGGAAGGAAGTGGTGATGGTGGTAGTGGTGAGGACTGTGGGAATGGTGACGGTGAGGATGATGATGGTGGTGATGGTGATGAGGTGATGATGGTGATGGTTGTGGTGATGAGGATGATGGTGGTGGTGAGGATGGTGATGAAGATAGTGATGGTGATGATGTGATGGTGAGGATGAAGATCGCAATGATGATGGTGGTGTTGGCAGAGGTGATGGTGATGGTGACGATGGTGGTGAGGATGACGATGCTGAAAGCAGCTAAATTGTATTCAGCTCAGTGTGCACCAAGCGCTGTGCTAAGCTTCTCACACATACGTACTCATCTGACCCAGAAAAGCGTGGTCAGTCAGGCCTCATCATGACCCTGAGCAGCTGAGCAAAGTGCACCTTACAGAGGGCAGAAGTACGTTTTGTGCCCGCAAATTGCCAGACGTATCTGGACCTTCTGAGAACTGAAAGACAAGTTTGATGTTTCTGTGTATTACAGCTGTGAGCTGTCCACGGTCTAGCAGCCCTTTAGAAATAAAAGCTGTAAGAATCTTCCGGTGGCAGTGGCCTCTCCTACACCCCCTCTGTAACTGCTGTTATTGCATAAGCAATACATCCACTTGCCATAGAAAATTTAAAATACTGCTTGACCAAAAAGAATAAAATTCACCAGAAAATTCTACAACTGAGAAATTGCCATTATTTTGCATATGTATGATTTAATTTGTGTGTGTGTGTGTGTGTGTGTGTGTGTGTGTGTATGTGTGAGAGAATATCTGTACTTATTCAGCATAAGAATGGCATTTGGTAACTAAAAACTCCTGGCATTTTATTTTAATTTTTTATTTCTATTTTTTTATTTATTTTTTGAGACGGAGTCTCACTCTGTCTCCCAGGCTGGAGTGCAGTAGCACGATCTTGGCTCACTGCAAGCTCCGCCTCCCAGGTTCACGCCATTCTCCTGCCTCAGTCTCCTGAGTAGCTGGGACTACAGGCGCCCACCACCTCGCCCGGCTAATTTTTTGTATTTTTAGTAGAGACGGGGTTTCACCGTGTTAGCCAGGATGGTCTCGATCTCCTGACCTGGTGATCCGTCCGCCTCTGCCTCCCAAAGTACTGGGATTACAGGCGTGAGCCCCCGCGCCTGGCCTAACTCCTGGCATTTTAAAAAGCATTTGACTTTTTAAAGCTTACAATCTGGTACAGACTCAAAAATGTGGTTGTTTTCCTAGTTTTAGTCAGTTTCTCTCACAGGCTGGCTCCTTTCCTTCCTTTTATTTGAAGGTTGTTGGTTTTTCTTTTTTTTTTTTTTTTTTTTGAGACGGAGTCTCGCTCTGCCGCTCAGGCTGGAGTGCAGTGGCCAGATCTCAGCTCACTGCAAGCTCCGCCTCCCGGGTTCACGCCATTCTCCCGCCTCAGCCTCCCGAGTAGCTGGGACTACAGGCGCCCGCCACCTCGCCCGGCTAGTTTTTTTGTATTTTTTAGTAGAGACGGGGTTTCACCGTGTTCGCCAGGATGGTCTCGATCTCCTGACCTCGTGATCCGCCCGTCTCGGCCTCCCAAAGTGCTGGGATTACAGGCTTGAGCCACCGCGCCCGGCCGAAGGTTGTTGGTTTTTCTGTAGTTTCTAGCACAAGTTTGTATTTTGCTGCAGTTCTCCAAGGCTGAGAAATTTGATTTCTGTAGTGGCAAAAATAGAACATTCTCGTTCCGTGTTAGTTAGGGGCTCCACCTTGACCCAGCCTCACAACAAGAAGCTTATGTATGATGAGGCTTCTGGTAAGTGAAACCCAGACGCCTGAGAAAGTGAGAAACGCGCTCCTGCTTTTCCTGGACGGTGCTTGTGTGTTTTCCTCTCCTTAGACGGTTAGAAATGCAGAATAGACGAAGAAAAGTAAATCCACCCGTAATCCCAGAGGGTGTTCTCTGAGCTGTCCCCTTAGACTTTAGAAAGACTACACTCTTCACACATTTTTTGATTGTGAGCTTTATTAAATCTTTAGCACTAAGATACTATTCTGCTTTACTAACTTTAAAACTTACTTTTCTAAAATCATTGTAATGATAAGGAAATATTGCAATCAAATAAGATTTGGACACACTTTTTATTCAATAGGTGATTTGTGAAAGAAGCAAAAATAAATCTGTGGAACTGAAGGAGCGGATCAGAGAGTATTTAAAGGGTAAGACGGGGAGTTGGTGCCTGGATCGTGGGGTCCGTGGTGGGAAGGGCCTTGGAGTGTTGGGGGAACAGAGCAGAGCTTTGCTTTCCTTAGCCCCCAGGGCGTGTGCCGGCTCCCCTCGGAAGCCTCTTCTCGGGATCATCCTTTCTTCTGAGCTCTCCCAGCTCACTTGCCCCCTCTTTTCCTATTATCCCTTCTCTGAAGTCTAGTATCTGTTCCTTGAGCTTTCTGTGAGAGAACTTTTTTGAGGTTGTGTGTCGCTGCCTGTTCTCGTGGCCTCACCCCTGGATCCACAGGTCTCTCCCACAGCAGCTTCATTGTGATGGCTTCTCTTCAGGTAGAGCCTGCAGTTGACAAAGAACAGCTCAGGGAGAGGCAGGGCCCAGAGCTCCTTGGTTGTGTGGCTGGCCTGGCTTTTGTGTGTCTGCCTGTGTTGGGGTGGGAGTCGTCCCTGGGGTCACTCCCTGGGGTCGCCCCGTCACCCTCTGCCTGTGTTCGGGTGGGGGTCGTCCCTGGGGTTGCCCCGTCACTCCTTTGGTTCCGAAGCCGCCGCCTTCCTCCTCCAGCCCGGCTCCTGCCTTGGCTCTGGGATGTTCCCTCCCCACTCGCCTCTGGGAGAGGCTTTACTTTCTGGACCGCCCTCCTGTAGTCAGCAGCTTCCAGTTGGCCCCTGTGCCTCGCGGTTTGTAGGTGCCAGGCGTGTGAAAATGGCTGGTTTCAGAGATGGCTTTTCCCTGCCGTCTTCCTCTGTTCTCGTGAATTTTGGAAGATGACACGTCTAGAAGCGCCTCTTCTTTGCTGTCTTAGCTCGAAGTCTGGAGCTTCTGCTTGCTGGTGAGATTGAAGCAGACGCTGAGGTCCTTTCGCCCTCCTGCCTGTTTTTCTCTGTCTCGGATTCCATTCCTGTCTAAAACTCTGTCTCCATTTAAAGCAGGGTCTGCAAATGACTGCTTTTAAAAATAAAATTGTATTGGCACAAAGCTATGACCACCATTTGTACACTGTCCGGGTTCTTTCCCAGCACACAGTGACTTGTGGCCTACTGAGCCTAATTATTTACTGTCTGACCTTGTATGGAAGTGTACCAACCCCACTCTAAGGTATCAAGAGCCTCTGCTTGTCCCCGATCTCTTCCCATCCTAAGTGTAATTTGTTAATTATACTTCTTCTGCGTGTGTAGCTGTGCACAGGACATGAATCCTGCATGCTGCTAGTGCTGAGAGTTCCTTCTCAGGGCCATTGAGGCCTCGCTCCAGAGGCCCAGCTGGAACTTTTGGAGGCCCTTGGAACACGCGGCTGTGTTGCCAGAACATCCTGAAGAACTGAGAGTCTGCTCTGGATTTTCAAACCACATTGTCAGAAATGCTTTGCAACCCAGACATTAGGCGTCGCTTCACGATGGTATTGAGGAAGCACTTCTGTCCGAGAAGTCCTTGCCTATGTGTGATAGTAAAACACTGTTGCCTCTAAGATCTGCCGCAGCAGCTGTTTGCTGAGGAGAAGGCAGCACTGTGAGATTCATGTTCCTGTGGGCTGAGCTACACAGCACCTCCAGAGTGCCTGCACCTCCTTCCTGGTCCTTCTGAGGCTCGTGCAAAGCCCAGGCATGGTCAGCGTCTGTGGTCACGCTGGGGCCTTGGTCACTAGCTTCACATGCCACAGAGCCTGCTGCAGGGCTGGCTGCGTCCTGCATCCCACCCTTCCCGCCACTCAGAGAGACCCACGCTTGTGTGAAGATGAGGGGCTCTAAAGTGTTATGAGGGACAAATAGGATCAGAAAGCCAGGCACAAAACCGTCCAGAGACCGTGAGTTCCATCTGTAGACAGAAATTGTTAAAAGGGACTCAAATCAATATGCCAAAAAAGTAAACGTTAGTATTTTATGAGTAAATTATAGGTAAATTCTACCGTATACTTACCATGCACCGTATACTGTATATACTGTATGTCTTCTTTTCATGTACCACTAAAAGAGGGAAAAAAACTGCCATTACCTGTAAAATGCCAACGTACATATGATGCATTCAAATATAAGATATTAAAATGTAAGATAGAGTATTTGAGTTACCCTGATTTTCAGTATGGAAAATTAGTACTCTTGAGTAGAAATTCTTCAGTACCTTCAGTACTCTTGAATGGAAATTACCGTACTTTTTCTTAACTTCCGTTTTAGGTTCAGGGGTGCATATGCAGGTTTGTAATATCGGTAACTTGCATGTCACCGGGGTGTAGGGGGTGGATTATTTCACCAGGTGATCAGTGTAGGTTCGATCCTGTCCCTCCTCCTCCCTCCTTCCACCCTCAAGCAGGCCCTGCTGACTGTTGTTCCTTCTTTGCGTCCATGTGTCTCAGTGTTTGGCTTCCTCTCATAAGCGAGAGCTGTGTTTGGTTTTGTTGCCTGTGTCAGTTCCCTTAGGGTCACAGCTCCAGCTCCATCCATGTGGCTGCAGAGGACATGATCTTGTTCTTAATATCCTGTGGTCGATATGTACCACATTTTCTTTATCCAGTCGACTGTTGATGGGCATACAGCACTTTTACAATTAGAAAAAAATTAAAAGCATAAAAACTATGATAAGCGCCGGGCACAGTGGCTCATGCTTGTAATCTCAGCACTTTGGGAGGCCGAGGTGGGCGGATCACGAGGTCAGGAGATCGAGACCATCCTGGCTAACATGGTGAAACCTCGTCTCTACTAAAAATACAAAAAAATTAGCCAGGCGTGGTAGCGGGCGCCTGTAGTCCCAGCTACTCGGGAGGCTGAGGCAGGAGAATGGCGTGAACCAGGGAGGCGGAGCTTGCAGTGAGCCGAGATCGTGCCACTGCACT
The DNA here is from genome assembly GCF_008728515.1 of Papio anubis. Taxonomy (NCBI): domain Eukaryota; kingdom Metazoa; phylum Chordata; class Mammalia; order Primates; family Cercopithecidae; genus Papio; species Papio anubis. The sequence continues at coordinate 127,093,443 of NC_044984.1, read as the reverse complement.
CCAGCCTGGGCGACAGAGCAAGACTCCGTCTCCAAAAAAAAAAAAAAAAAAAAAAAACAAACTATAATAAGCCTTTAACATAAGAAATTCCCAGGCGTTCCTGAGCAGCGTGACTGTCTGTAAAGGAAGCCTCTTGAGTCCGGGTCTCCAGGGTCTGTGTTTGAAAGCAGGACGAGGTGGTGTGTGGCCTCCATGCAACCTACAGAACCTCATGACACTATCCTGTGTGACTTTATTGCACTGTCCCGTGGGACCTGAGGACACTACTTTTCCTTGTGCTTTCCATACTTCACATCCAAGTGCCGTGTGATGCCAGATCTGTTGAGAGATGCGTATTCAGTGATGCAAACTGTAAACTAGAACAGAGGCAGGACTGAGAAGCGAGGAGGCCGGGCACGGCAGCCCACACCTGTGATAAAATACCACAGAGGCAGAATTGAGAAGCGAGGAAGCCGGGCACGGCGGCCCACAGCTGTGATAAAATACCACAGAGGCAGAATTGAGAAGTGAGGAGGCCGGGCACGGCGGCCCACACCTGTGATAAAATACCACAGAGGCAGAATTGAGAAGCGAGGAGGCCGGGCACGGCGGCCCACACCTGTAATCCCAGAACTTTTGGAGGTGGAGGTGGGATGATCGCTTGCATCCAGGCATTCGAGACCAGCCTGGGCAACAGAGCAAGACCCCATCTCTACAAAAAGTAAAAGATTAGCCAGGTGTGGTGGCGCCTGTCGTCCCAGCCACTCAAGAGTATGAGGTGGGAGGATCACTTGAGCCTGGGAGTTGGAGGCTGTGTAAGCCATGATCATACCACAGCACTCCTGCCTGGGTGACGGAGTGAGACTCTCTGAAACTAAGAGGGGAAAAAAGGAGAGAAGGAATAAAATAAAACTTTTTTTTTGTTTTTTGAAACAGATTCTCTGTCGCTCAGGCTGGTGTGCAGTGGCGTGATCTCGGCTCACTGCAGCTTCCACCTCCTGAGTTCAAGTGATTCTCTTGTCTCAGCCTCCTGAGTAGCTGGAATTACAGGCGTGTGCCACCACACCCAGCTAATTTTTGTATTTTTAGTAGAGATGGGGTTTCATCATGTTGGCCAGGCTGGTCTTGAACTCCTGACCTCAAGTCATCCGTGCACCTCAGCCTCCCAAAGTGGTGGGATCATAGGCGTGAGCCACCGCACCTGGCTGGAATGAAATATAACTTATTTTTAAAATGTATTAAGCGCCTATTGTGTGCTAATCTTATTCACTCAGGTCTGACCCCTCAGTCCTTTAACTACCTGGGGCTTCCTTTTCTTTTCTTTCTTGTAGCAGTGGAGGAAAGTGAGGCTGGTTAAGTGAAGTGAGCTCTGAGACCTCGTGTGACTTTGTTTCCATTGCATCCATTTGCATTAAGTGAAGGGAGCTCTGGCGCAAACCAGCCTCTGCCCTGTCCGTTGGATCCATTTGCAGAGGCCTTGGCAAGGGCTTGTGTGACCCCCGTGCTGATCACCCAGACCTGACCTGCGGAGGGGGCAGAAGCCTGCAGCCAGTGCTTGTCTCTTCCCTCAGGTCACTACTACGTGCCTCTCCTGAGAGCAGAAGACACTTCTTCTCCAGTCATTGGGGAGCTGTGGTCCCCAGACCAGACGGCTGAGGCCTCTCACGTCAGCCGCCATGGAGGCAGCCCCAGAGACCCAGTGCTGACCCTGAGAGCCTTCGCGGGGCCCCTGAGTCCGGCCAAGGTGAGCTGCTGTAGAAGCTTCTGGAAGCGGTGCCTGGCTGTCCCTATACTGCAGTTCTGAGTGTTCCAGCCTGTTGCCTTGTGCGTAGTCTCAGGGGCCATGTCCTGTGGAGCCCCAGGGTTGTCCTCATCTCAAACCATCCACCAGTGAGTGGTGGTGAGAACATTGGCCAGAGAAATGTGTGTTCTTGGCTCTCTGGCTTGCTCACCAGGGCCGATGTGCTGGGAGCCACACGTCTCAACAAAGCAGATATTCCCTGGGCCAGCCGCGTCCTGTGTGCGCGTCACCCTGTTCTTTCTGTGTCGACGGCCCATCTCAGGGCACCTTGCTGGTGTAGCGAGGCTGCCCATTGTGACTAGGAAAGCTCCATCTGCACGTCCACCTGACCACGTTTCCCCACGGCTGCAGCCCCCACTGGCTTCCTCTTAGACGAAATGCTCCAGGCCAGTCCCTCTCCTGGAAGCCTCAGCCCCCGGTTCATCCCCGATGTTCGGAGAAATCCTTGATGATGGTGTTGGTGGGCCAAAGGTTGTACACGTTTTTTTATTTATAATTGACAATTCAATTCTTTCTCCTATTGAAATATTTCACATACTGACTTGTACATATAATCCTGTCCTGAAAACTTTCTAAATAAGTTATGATGAAAATGGCTCCAGGCCGGGCGCGGTGGCTCACGCCTGTAATCCCAGCACTTTGGGAGGCCGAGGCGGGCAGACCACGAGGTCAGGAGATGGAGACCATCCTGGCTAACACAGTGAAACCCCGTCTCTACTAAAAAATACAAAACGTTAGCCAGGCATGGTGGTGGGCGCCTGTGGTCCCAGCTACTCAGGAGGCTGAGGCAGGAGAATGGCGGGAACCCGGGAGGCGGAGCTTGCAGTGAGCCGAGATCACACCACTGCCCTCCAGCCTGGGCGACAGAGCGAGACTCCGTCTCAAAAGAAAAAAAAAGAAAATGGCTCCAAAGTTAGGTGGTATCAGGTAGGATTAGGTCAGATCCATAAAGCATAAAGCCCTAGGAAGAGTGACTAAGAAAGATCAATGCTGGTTTCTTCTCCTGCGATGGGAGCAGTGTTAGATGTGTGTCGGTGTGGCAGCTCCAGGCCGTCTGCTGTCCTCAGGGTGAGGCCTCATGCTCGGGCCCTCCTGGTTCTGAACCTCACAGCCCTGGGCTGCAAGAAAGGAGATCGCCTCCCCTCCCCCAGGTCAGAGTGCAGCCATGCGGCCACTCAGCCATGCCACAGGTGGGCATGTGGCCCAGGGATCTGCTAGTGAAGGGGAGATAAGGAGGGGCGTCAGGAGACAGGCAGCTGCTGCGATTTCCCCAGCTGAGGGGCGCGGTGCCTGGCACGGCTCAATACATTTTTTTTTTCTTCATAGGCAGAAGATTTTCGCAAACTCTGGAAAACTCCACCTCGAGAGAAAGCAGGCTTCCTTCACCACGTCAAGAAATCAGACCCAGAAAGAGGCTTTGAGAGAGTGGGAAGGTACTGAAAGGCTGAGCCGTGGCACCGTGGGGCACGCAGTTGGTCGTGTTTTCATTAATGACGGAAAATCAAATCACAGCTTCTAAGTTCCAATTCCCAGGAAGCCTTTACTGGGAGACTTGGTTCTTTTCATGAAGGTCTAATTCCTTGTGGATGTTGGACACGCTGCAGTTGTTGTTGCAGAATTCTAGCTTAAGCCAGTTCCATCCCACACCTGGGGGATGTCTGCAGTGCCTTCTTTCCTTTTCTAGTTGGAGTTCTTTATTGATTCTGGGACATGTTTCTAAGGAGCCTTAATACTTTATAGAAGGTACCGCATAATGGTATGGATTCCTTGGGGAAAAGAAGTGCACAGCCACAAAGCTAAATTGTGTTGTAATCAAATAAAGCTTCGTGGTATTGTTTAGAATATTTTTGCAAAATACGTGCCCGTTGTCAGGTGTACAAGTGGAACCCAGAAAGGACCTTCAGGCTTTCGTGTGCCTGGCCATGACTAGAACCATGGGCAAGTCCACAGGGCTGTTCCATGATCACGAACACGTCCGTCTGTGGGAGCTGAACTGTGTGACCTGGGTTGCTGGCGTGAGGGTCTGTCGGGCTGAGGCCTCCTTCCTTCCCGCGGCCGGTTCACAGCTCATGAGAGCTCTGCCGGGTCTTGCTTACCCTGTGAGGAGGAGTGCGGTTTCAGAAAATGCGAAGTGTGATTTTAGCCGCCAGTTAAGGATAAAGTAAAATTATAGCCATGATTGCAGACATTGCTCTGGTACTTGAAGCTTTAGTGGCTTTTTTCTGTGTAGTTCTGAGTATTTTTTCTGTTGTCGTAACTGGTTAATTGTGTTTTATTTCTTACAGAGAGCTAGCTCATGAGCTGGGGTATCCCTGGGTTGAATACTGGGAATTTCTGGGCTGTTTTGTTGATCTGTCTTCCCAGGAAGGCCTGCAAAGACTAGAAGAATATCTCACACAGCAGGAAATAGGCAAAAAGGCTCAACAAGAAACAGGAGAAAGGGAAGCCTCCTGCGGAGATAAAGCCACCATGTCTGGTAAGCACCTGCAGGCGTGGCCATGGCAGCTGGGACGGGTCCCCCTGTGGCCGGGGTCTAAACACGTGCAGACGTGGCCATGGCAGCTGGGACGGGTCCCCCTGTGGCTGAGGTCTAAACACGTGCAGACGTGGCCATGGCAGCTGGGACGGGCCCCCCGTGGCCGGGGTCTGACAGGATACACACATCTGTTTCTCATTTCTGTCGGTGTTTTTAATGTAGAGGTCTGTCTGGTACTTTCCTTTAGGTTAATGTTTTTTGAGACGGAATCTTGCTTTGTCACTGAGGCTGCAGTGCAGTGGCACAATCTTGGCTCACTGCAAGCTCCACCTCCTGGGTTCAAGCGATTCTTCTGCTTCAGCCTCCTGAGTAGCTGGGACTATAGGCGCCGCCACCACACCCGGCTAATTTTTGTATTTTGTTTTAGTAGAGACGGGGTTTCACCATATTGACCAGGCTGGTCTTGAACTCCTGACCTCGGCCTCCCAGAGTGCTGGGAAGGTTAATGTTAAATGGGGTGTGTGTTGGGGAGGATATTTGAAAAATAATGACATCGCTTTCAGCAGTATTGCTATTTCTGCTTGTTTTTTCATTACCCAAAATCTAATATGTTTCATTCTGTGCCATTTTCTCAAAACTCGTAATAGCTGAACTCCACTGGCTGAGACTATGATATTTTAGATTTGGCATATTTTCAGGAAAAAGGCAAAGAGGAGTGCACACCAGAATACCGGTGCGTATCAGACACCGGGACGCAAAGCGCTTCACGCGGTGCGTATCAGACACCGGGACGCAAAGCGCTTCCAAAGCACGGATGCAGTGAATGGAAAGATCATGATGGAAGAGGTTAATCTACACAAAATCTAAAAGTGATTCATAAAAACATCAATGATGGCCAGGTGCGGCGGCTCACGCCTGTAATCCCAGCACTTTGGGAGGCCGAGGTGGGTGGATTGCTGAAGCCCAGGAGTTCGAAAGCAGCCTGAGCAACATAGTGAGATTCCGTCTCTATTTTTTAAAAAAACAAATTTACTAATAACTAGAGATTTGAATCTGCTAAAAAAGCAGATATACAGTTTAAACTGTGTGTGTGAGTGTGAGTGAGTGTGAGAGTGTGTGTGTGAGTGTGAGTGTGTGTGTGTGAGAGTGTGAGAGTGTGTGTGTGTGTGTGAGAGAGTGTGTGTGATTGTGAATGTGTAAGGTCAGAATAGAGCCATTAGCCCACAAGACACTTCATTTATAAAACAAACTCCCTGGAATGATAGAAAGAAAATGAAAATGACTGACATACATTAAACTAAGAAGCAATGAATCTTGGAAAGTCACCTGTGACTCTCAACCATAGAACTAGAGAGAAGTCAGTGCAGTGGTTATACGGGAAGCACTGAAATCTGACCTTGCTGTGCTGTAGCTGACGGTGGCACAGAACTCCCTTCTATGAAGTGGCCTCACTTCCTGTGTTGTCTTGTGACTATGTACATTTTAATTAATAACTATTACATAAAGTTGACTCATTTCCTAAGTAGCACGAGCCACAGCTCAAGTGTTCTGGACCCCCTTGTGGCCAGGGTCGTCATCGTGAACACCACATGGGACATTTCTGTTGCCTGTCGGACAGGGCTGCGCCCAGGAGCTCTTCTGTGTTGTCTGCACAGCTAACGCGCAGCAGTGCTACTTCACGGAGTTGTTCTGGACAATCTTCTGGGATCCTGTGGGGCTCTGTGACACTCGGAGCCCCTGGGGTTGCAGTAGATCAGAGCTGGAGTGAGGACTGGAGGGCAGCTAGGGGTGCAGGGCGGTCATCTCACCCATCACCTGGGCGGCCCTTGGCCTTTCATTTCCCTTCCTTTGAAAGAAAAGAAGTCAGCCTGGCAGCTTTTTTTTTTCCTCCTTCCCTGAAGTAGGGTCTCACTCTGTGGCACAGGCTGGGGCATCACAGCCCACTGCAGCCTCCACCTCCTGGGCTCAAGCGATCCTCCCACTCGAGCCTCCCAAATAGCTGAGACTACAGGTGAGTGCCACCATGGCAGCTAATTTTTCTATAGAGAATGGGGTTTCGCTATGTTGCCCAGGCAGTCTTGAACTCCTGGGGTCCGGCGACCCCCCTGCCGTGTCCTCCCAGAATGCCGGGATTGCAGGTGTGAGCTTCCGCGCCTGGCCCAGCAGCCTGATTGCATCTGCAGGGTCCTGTTTGCCCTTTTCCAGGGAGTCGTGTGGGTGGTTTTCCATTGTGAAATCTGATGAGTAGGATTTGAATGTAAGAGTTGCGGTTGCTGGGGTCATGGCGGTTGGTCACGGACGGAGCGGAGCAGCTCCAGGGCTTCCTGTCATTCCTGTCACTGAAGTGCTCCTTGTCCTCCTCACAGGCAGCAACTCCATTTCTGTGAGGGCGTTTCTAGATGAAGATGACATGAGCTTGGAAGAAATAAAAAATCGGCAAAATGCAGCTCGAAATAACAGCCCGCCCACAGTTGGTGCTTTTGGATACGCGAGGTGCAGCATCTTCCCCTTGGAGCAGGAGGCAGACCTCATAGAAGCCGCCGAGCCAGGCGGTCCACACAGCAGCAGAAATGGGCTCTGCCATCCTCTGAGTCACAGCAGGACCCTGGTGGGCAAGAGACCAAAGGCGCCCCGTGGGGAGGAAGCCCATCTGCCACCTGTCTCCGATTTGACTGTTGAGTTTGATAAACTGAATTTGCAAAATGTAGGAAGTAGCGTTTCTAAGACACCAGATGAAAATACGAAAACTAAAGATAAGATCCTGACTTCAAGAATCGATGCAGTAGAAAGAGACTTGTTAGAGCCGCCTCCTCCCGCAGACCAACTCGGGCCTGGCCGCAGGAGGACAGAAAGTGAAATGTCAGCCAGGATCGCTAACATGTCCTTGAGTCCCAGCAGCCCCGGGCACGAGGGTCAGCTGGAGGTCACGAGGGAATCGGCCAGGCGGCTTTTCCTTTTTGGGTAGGCTTGTGTTGCCCTGTGCACGCCTGCGGTGCTGTTTCCGAACCTGCTCCTTTCCCACTCACGCTTGCTTGCTTTCTGTTTTTGAGATGGAGTCTCGCTGTGTCGCCCAGGCAGGAGTGCAGTGGCGTGATACCAGTTCACTGTAACCTCCACCTCCCGGGTTCAAGTGATTCGCCTGCCTCAGCCTCCCGAGTAGCTGGGACTACAGGTGTCTGCCACCGCACCTGGCTGATTTTTCTTTTTTTTTTTTTTTTGAGACAGAGTCTCGCTCTGTCGCCCAGGCTGGAGTGCAGTGGCCGCATCTCGGCTCACTGCAAGCTCCGCCTCCCGGGTTTACGCCATTCTCCTGCCTCAGCCTCCCGAGTAGCTGGGACTACAGGCGCCCGCCACCGCGCCTGGCTAGTTTTTTGTATTTTTTTAGTAGAGACGGGGTTTCACTGTGTTAGCCAGGATGGTCTCGATCTCCTGACCTCGTGATCCACCCGCCTCAGCCTCCCAAAGTGCTGGGATTACAGGCTTGAGCCACCGCGCCCGGCCTGATTTTTCTATTTTTAGTAGAGACAGGGTTTCGCCATGTTGGCCAGGCTGGTCTCGAACTCCTGACCCCACGATCCACCTGCCTCGGCCTCCCAAAGTGCTGGGATTACAGGCGGGAGCCACCACGCCGACCCCCACACAAGCTTTCGTGTGGACTTGCCATGTGCTTTCAGTTCCTGTCTCTGAGTCTAGCTTCTAGACGTTCTTTCTGGGTCTTCTTCTGGTTGGACTGTGGGTGATCCTAGTGTTTGCTGTTATTTCCTAGGGATGTGCCTGCCACTGGTGTGAATGATCTCTTCTAAGAATTAAATTCTTTTAGGAAGAAAAGCCATCTTGGGGTCAGTCTCAGTCTAACGGGATAAATGTCCCTAACCTTCTATTACTGAGCACTGAGGGTGCAAATATGCAAAACTGCATTTTAACAGTGGGTGGAGGCCGGGCGCGGTGGCTGAAGCCTGTAATCCCAGCACTTTAGGAGGCCGTGGTGGGTGGATCACGAGGTCAGGAGTTCAAGACCAGCCTGGCCAAGATGGCGAAACTCTGTCTCTACTAAAAATACAAAAAATTAGCCGGGGGTGGTGGCGGGCGCCTGTAGTCCCAATTACTTGGGAGGCTGAGGCAGAGAATGGTGTAAACCCGGGAGGCGGAGCTTGCTGTGAGCCGAGATGGCGCCACTGCACTCCAGCCTGGGCAACAGAGCGAGACTCCGTCTCAAAATAAAAAAAAAAAGTAGTGCTATTTTAGAGGTCTTCATGTTTTTACCAAAGATGTTTTTGCTTCTTGTATTGTGGTTTCTAGAGAGGAGCCGTCAAAACTCGATCAGGATGTTTTGGCTGCTCTTGAGTGTGCAGATGTCGACCCCCATCAGTTCCCAGCCGTGCACAGATGGAAGACTGCTGTCCTGTGCTACTCACCCTCGGACAGACAGAGGTACATGGGGCCCGGACAGCCTGTTATCCGCAGGGCAGCTGTTGGAAACTGGCTTCTGCAGGGTCCAGTTCCAGTTCATGCGGAAGTACCAGTGGCTCTTCCTAATGCTGGCAGGCCCGTTAGCCAGGCTGTGGGTTTGGGTGTTGTGGCTCTCTGCACACAGGACAGATCTCCAGTTGGGTGGAAAAGCTGAACGGGTCAGCTGCTGACAAGCTGAGGGCTAGAGGGGTGGAAGCAGCAGGGTTTCTACTCAGATCACACAGGATTCTCCTGGAAACCCCCATGAGCTTGACTCTCCCAGTCGGTGCCAGGGTTTAGCAGTGCCAGGGTTCAGCAGTGCCTCTCTGCCTGGGCGTGTGTGCCCACGGGACCAGGGTTCAGCAGTGCCTCTCTGCCCGGGTGTGTGTGCCCACGGTGCCAGGGTTCAGCAGTGCCTCTCTGCCTGGGCGTGTGTGCCCACGGGACCAGGGTTCAGCAGTGCCTCTCTGCCCGGGTGTGTGTGCCCACGGTGCCAGGGTTCAGCAGTGCCTCTCTGCCCAGGCGCGTGTGCCTGAGTCCTGGGCCATTATTTTCCCACTCTCTCGCTGTTCATCTCCTGGCCTGCCCGTCTGCTAACAGTTCTTTCTTGCTTTCCGCAGTTGGCCCAGTCCCGCGGTGAAAGGAAAGTTCAAGTCTCGGCTGCCAGATCTCAGTGGCCCTCACAGCTACAGTCCGGGGAGAAACAGTGCAGCTGGGAGCAACCCCGGGAAGCCGGGCCCGGGCAGTCCTGGGCGCTACAGCCCCGCGCACGGGAACCAGCTCCGCAGGATGGCGCGCCTGGCTGAGCTTGCCGCCCTGTAGGCTTAGCGCTGGGCTCTCGGTTGGTTCTTCAGTTTTAAAGAAGGAAGGGTCATATGTTTGTTGCTAAACTGTCACAAAGGAATATATTCTGATTAAATTATTATTAATCCTCACTTTGAGGGTGTGAGAATTTTAGAAGATTTAAATGTTTTATATAAAACTTGGATTTCTGATATTTTGGAAGTTAGAAGTTAATGAAAGCAAACTCAGATACCAATTTTCTGGAAAATGTCCATGTGGTAGTGGTGGACTTTTTAGGTGGCAGTTTCTAGGTCTGAAATGTAGCAGAGGAAAGGGTGCTGAGGCAGTTGCAGGCAGACAGCCAGGTACTCACCACAGCATCCAACAAACGCTGTGGACAAGGAGGGACTTGGCGGAGGCGTGAGCACTGATGTCCCCGCGCTGCCTGCGCTCACCAAGATGAACTGTTTGCCGCCTTGTCTTTTCCTGGGCTGGGGCAGGGGGTGGCATGATGCTGGCAGAGTCCCTGTTAGTTCGCCTGTGGGTCTCATGGTTCAGACAGAGTGAGGTGGACGGCTGGGATCAGGGAGCCCGGAGTGCGCCTCAGACTCGCAGCAACTGTTATAATTTGGGTTGTTTGGAATATTTAAATTACTGATCGGAAGATAAAAGTGGCTTTTCTCTGTGGGAAGTCTTGCAGCCCATAGGAGCGGTGCCAGGAGCCACGCAGAGCTCAGCAGCAGTGGAGCCAAGGTGTTCCGTTTCCTCAGCACGCGAGCCTTCACTGCCTACTTCGTTCAGGTGCCAGTGTAGCAGTAATACAATCTGTACATTGTTCTGTTTTGAAGTTTATTCTGAGGCTTTTTTGAGCGTAAATGATTACACGATAAAGTTATCCTTTATTTTGGCTCATTTCAGTGGGGATCTCCTTTATAAAGAGTGTTGCGTTCAGAGGTTTAAGTCCCATTTGGGTTCCTTGCCGTGTTGATTGTAGCCTTCACCTTGGCTTGAATGAAGGTCTGTGTTCAGAATGTGTGAGGAGCTGCCTAGGTGCTCAGGAGGTACTAACTGGAGGTCGGTTTCTTCCTGGGTGTTACGGGCACCTGCTCACACAGTTGTTACTCTGTGAACATTTCCAGTGTTTCATCCAAAATGAAAACCCACCAATGCTTTTGCTAACTTCAGTGCCTTTTATAAAAATCATTTTTAAATTTCCTGAACTTGCTTTTTGAGAATATAGTGATAGTAAGTAGATACAAGATTGTTTTTGTTTGTAAAAATTCTGAATTGAAACTTTGTTTTAAAAAAAAAGGCTTATTTCTTTCATATGACGATATAGGTGAGGAATATTGGAATCAAGATTTAAATGTTAAAATCTGATTTTGTTACACAGGGTGTCTTCATTTGTTTTGTAGCAGACAAGACCTAGACACCAGACAGACAACACATGCTGTTCTAAGCAGCAGCATTTTAAAAGGCATCTTGGTTCTCAAAAGAAATCAGAATATGGATATTCATAGTGATGATCTGTTTTCTCTAAAATCTTACCATATTGTCTGTATATGGTTGTAAATTCAAATAGAAAGTAAAAGGTTTTGGCCCTGATTTTGTATATAGGCCACTGCTCCTGATTTCCCAGGTCTTAGGCCGCCTTTGACTGTTTCTCCGTTTGTTTGTGGGAGGCGATTCCAGACCCAACGAAGGCATTCTCGTGTGTCCCGGGGCTTTATGTCCTTCACAAAACACTTAATGAAATGCATTACTTCAGAACCACGTGGTAATAATCCTAAGCTTCTGGAAAGATCCCTCACCTGTGCCCAGGCACACGGCACTGTTTTGGTGGCACGGCTGTCAGCCTGGGCGCCCTCAGATTCGCTTGCTGGTTTTAGGCCCCTTTCTGGACTAAGTTGTGAAAGACTTTCTGGCGTCCGTTAAAGGAGCACAGATTTTCTTGTTGCTCTTGGCAGTGGGAACCTTGGTGACATTAACAGTTGCTGTGGTGGCTTTGGTTGGAAAGTGCCCTGCTTCAGCGTGGTGGCAGCTGTGAGGAAGGCGCCCGGGGAGTCTGCTGCTCGTTTCTGGGGTAAAAGCAGCCATGGTGCTGCATACCAGCCGTGGGCGTGCCAGCGGCGCCATGGCAGGGACCACAGCTGGGTCCTCCAGAGTCGCCTGGATGTTTCCAGAAGCCTGCAGAGCTTTTCCAGGAAGGGCTGACGGCAGAACCCTGGTTGGGGCCTGGCTGCGCGTGCAGGGCGCGGGCGTCTGCTTGTCATGGTTGGAAACCCTGTGACTGCTCCAGCTGCAGACTGCCCTGCCAATGCTCCTTCCTCAGCTATCTCAAGAAAAGGCTTTGGGATAAACGTTGGCATGACGGCCCCTGGCAGCTGGCTGCCATTTGGTGGCATGCCATTCCCATCAGTCTCACTGAGGCTTCTTGTGTGCAGTTTTCACTTTGACCAGAGTGAGGGTATCGTTACTAACATTTGAGAAGTCTTCAGTCTGTCTTCAGCCTGTCCCAAAGCGGGGGACAGTATCCATCATTGACGTCACTGGACCCCTGTAACTGGCCCAGTCCAAAGCCCCCCCAGCCTTCCCCTCACACGGCTCCCTCTGTGCGGGCGTTCACAACATGCACACTCGTGCGCTGAAGATCCCTGGGGTCTTCAGATCCCCACTCCCCAGTCTCCTGCCTGCCCCTGCCTGCCTCTCCCCAGCCATGCCTGCCCTGAGTCCAGCATTCAGAAATTAGACCCCCACCAGCAACCAGCCAAACCAGGCGCCGTCCTCACGTTGCTAATCTACGTCTGTCCCCAATGCAGAAGACTGGAAAAGGCCCAGTAAGAACCACTTAGACAGCAGGTGTTCTAGAAGGGAAACGTCTACCAGGCACAGTGGCTCATGCGCTTTGGGAGGCCGAGGTGGGCGGATCACTGAGGCCAGGGAGCTCCAGACCGGTCTAGCCAGCAGAGTGAAACCCCTCTCTACTAAAAATGCAAAAATGAGCCAGGTGCAGTGATGCACGCCTACAGAACGAGCCACTTGGGAGGCTGAGACATGAGAATCGCTTGAGCCGGGAAAGCAGAGGTTGTAGTGAGCCAAGATCATGGCACTGCACTCCAGCCTGGGTGACAGAGCAAGACTATGTCTCAAAAAAAAAAGTTTGCTGGGAATTTACTCTAGAAAAAGAAACTAAAAGTTATTTAAAGTTTCATATTCAAGAAACTTCGGTAATCATCTATGGCCATACTACCCTGAACACATCCAGAGTCTCTGATCTTGGCAGATAAGCAGGGCCTGGTTAGGACTTGGATTGGAGGCTGCCTGGGAATACCAAGGGCTGTAGACTTGAAAAACAAGAATACAGGTTATCATTGCCGTGTGCTCTTAAAGAATGAGTCACACACTGAGTTTGTGGCTTAACTTTTCAAAATCCTTGACTTCAAATCTGATTTAAGCAGCATCATCAGGTTTTCTTTCCTTTTGGGGATTTTTTTTTTTTTTTGCGTAAGCATTTCGAAGACTTCTGGGTCACTGGTTTCTTGTGATGCACTGAAAACTGCTCACGGTCCCCCTTCCGCTTCCCCCTTTAGACCTGGGAGTCTGTCCAGATCTTCACGTGGGTGGGACTCAGGTCTGTGACGTGAGTGACGGGAGTAGCCACGGGCTGGGTGGGGGTCAGGGCCAGCTGATGTGTGGTCATTCCACGTTGCAATGAGCTTCTCCGCCCAGCAACCCTGTGCCTGCTCTGAGCACCGCCTTGGTGCCAGGCGTGCTGGCCCCGCTCCCACCTCCAAGCTTTCCCACTTTACAGAGGAGCCGGGGCCCAAGCAAAACAAAGGCTTAGCCCTGCAGCGCCGCCCATCCCCAGAGGCCCCGCCTGGGACTGTGGTGTGGGCGCCTGTGCAGCTGACTGAGAGCATCCCGGACTCCTTCCGCGAGAGCCTTGCTCCTGTCTGAGGTCAAGCGTGAGCGTGCCTGGTATTTGTTTTTGAAGTCGGTGCAGCCCTGGCTTATCAAACTGTTTCTAGACAATGGCGTTTGGTTGCTGTGGCTGTTGTCTCCACAGCCACTGGTCAGTCTTGCCGTCCTGGTCAGGAATTCGGAGAGGGCCCAGGCCGCTGGCAGAAGTCCTCTGAGCAGGCAGCTGGTGTGACACAGGCAGAGGTGTCAAAACCATGGGGAGACGGGACCCTGTGCAAAGGGTTCTGGTGGCACCATCGTTTCTCACACTGCAAAAGTTTCCTTTTTTTCCCTTTTTAGATGGTGTCTCGCTCCGTTGCCCAGGCTGGAGTGCAATGGCGTGATCTTGGCTCCCTGCAAGTTCTGCCTCCCGGGTTCAAGCGATTCTCCTGCCTCAGCTTCCCGAGTAGCTGGGATTACAGGTGCCCGCCACGCCTGGCTAATTTTTGTATTTTTAGTAGAGACGGGGTTTCACCATGTTGGTCAGGCTGGTCTTGAACTTCCACCTCGTGATCTGCCCACCTTGGCCTCCCAAAGTGCTGGGATTACAGGTTTGAACCACCGTGCCTGGCTGAAGTTTCCTGTTTTTAACACAGTCACTAGTCCTTTTAAGAAAAACAGTAAAATTTTATTATGCAATCATTTCCAAAGTAGACAGAGAAATAGATCAGATATCCCAATCGTATCGACTACAGAAAATAGTCACAACCACTTCATAGAAATTTTAGTTTTTCCTAAATTAACACAATATCTGGGTACACACAACACGTTTAAATGTTTTAATCCCCGGCTGGGTGCGGTAGCTCACGCCTGTAATCCCAGCACTTTGGGAGGCCGAGGCGGGCGGATCACGAGGTCAGGAGTTCAAGACCAGCCTGGCCAACGTGGTGAAACCCCGTCTCTACTAAAAATACAAAAATTAGCCGGGTGCGGTGGCGGGCGCCTGTAATCCCAGCTACTTGGGAGGCTGAGGCAGGAGAATCACTTGAACCCAGGAGGCCAGAGGTTGCAGTGAGCCAGGATCCCGCCACTGCACTCCAGCTTGGGCAATAAGAGTGAAACTCCGTTTCAAAAAAAAAAAAAAATTGCTTTAAGTCTCCCTTGGTTGCCCAGGCTGGAGGGTAGTGACACAAATCACAGCTCACTGCAGCCTCCAACTCCTGGGCCCAAGTGATCCACCCACCTCAGCCTCCCAAGTAGCTGGGACTATAGATGCCCACCACCATGCCCAGCTAACTTTTGTATTTTTAGTAGAGACAGGGTCTCGCTATGTTGCCTTGTCCAGGCTGGTCTTAAAACTCCTGGGCTCAAGAGATCCTCCCACCTTGGCCTCCCAAGTAGCTGGGAATACAGGTGTGAGCCACTGTGCCCATCCAGAAAATCTTTAATTGACAAATATTTAAATGACAAGAGGGTTTTAAGAAATTAAAAGGATGTATGAGGTGAAGTGAGTTGTGAACAGAACCTGGGTGCCCTCATCCGTGTGCCTCAGTCACCCTCGTGCCTGACTGGCTTTGCCAACGGAGCATGGACCCTTGGCACGGGTCAGCTGCGGCTGCGAACATGGTAGTCTGGGTCAGGCCTCATTCAGGTCCCCACAACAGGCCTGACTTCTGCATGAGAGGTCTTCGCCTTAAACCCCACGCCATCCTGGGGGTTCCTTGGTCAGGTATGAAACCCTGTATAGAAGTCAGGCTGTCTGATCCCAACTCTCCCCTTCTCAGCCTGGCCACAAGTCACTCCCCAGATGCAGCATTGTAGGTTTCTACTTTTCCACCTGTCTCCTCGGGAACAAAACGTAAGTGCGTGCGGCCTGTGCAGGGAGGACAGAGGGAAGGAGAGGCCAGAGCCCTGCGGTGCCCTCACGACCGGGTGATCTTGTCGGGAGGCATGAACCCCGTGTCCCCGAGGGTCCTGAGCGCAACTCGGCCATTGGGTCGGATCACCAGGTGGGTGATGCTGCCGTTGTTAAGGGACAGCCGGAGCCAGCCTTCGGGAGGGAACTGCAGCGCTCTGGGGAGAGAGGGGGAGAGAGAGAGAGAGAGAGCACGTTAGAGCCGGGGGCTCTGTCCTTAAAACAGGCTGGGCTGGGCCAGGCCAGGTGCGGTGGCTCACGCCTGTAACCCCAGCACTTTGGGAGGCTGAGGTGGGAGGATCACGAGGTCAGGAGATCGAGACCATACTGGCCAACACGGTGAAACCTCGTCTCTACTAAAAATACAAAAAATTGGCCATCTGTGGTGGCGGACGCCTGTAGTCCCAGCTACTCGGGAGGCTGAGGAAGAAGGAGAATGGCGTGAACCCGGGAGACGGAGCTTGCAGCGAGCCGAGATCACGCCACTGCACTCCAGCCTGGGCGACAGAGCGAGACTCCGTCTCAATAAATACATAAATAAATAAATAAAAACAAACGGGCTAGGCCAGAGCCAGGGGACTATGTTCTTTTTTTTTTTTTTTGAGACGTAGTCTCACTGTGTCGCCTAGGTTGGAGTGCAGTGGCCATCTCGCTCACTGCAAGCTCCGCCTCCTGGGTTCACGCTTATTCCTCACCACCTCCGAGTAGCTGGGACTACAGGCTTCCGCCACCACCGGGCTATTTTTTGTATTTTTAGTAGAGACGGGTTTCACCATGTTAGCCAGGATTATCTCGATCTCCTGACTCGGGTGATCCACCACTGCCTCCCAAAGTGCTGGGATTACAGGCTTGAGCCACCGCGCCCGGCCGGGACTATGTTCTTAAAACGGGCCGGGCTGGGGCAGGGGAGGTCTGTCCTTAAAACAGGCTGGACTAGAGCCAGGGGGCTCTGTCCTTAAAAGAGGCTGGGCCGGGGGGCTCTGTTTTACAAACGGGGGCTGAGCCCCTCAGTAAGAAGTTTCAGAGCAGCCTCAGGGCTGGGTACACATAAGCTGAGCTGCTCCTATCTTCAATCGGGGCTTCTCGGGGAAGATCTGGCTGGGATAGACATGAATTGAGCCATCACACTTGGGGACCTGCGCACTTCAGGACAGGGGCCCAACCCCAACTCAAGATTTGCACAAATCAGAAAAACGCTGACTTCTTACGAGTAAACACAATTTAATTTCTGCTTTTCCCGTATTAAAAAAAAACGCAGGGAGCAGCCAGTTAGTGGAACAGGTCCCTTTCTGGGAAAGCGAAGAACGGAGATGAGATCTATCCGCCGTGGCATCTTGATGCACTTCTTAGGCGCAATTCGCATTTGTGGAAAAGCCTGGTGTTGCCATCACCGCCTCTGAGCCACCCACCACCCCATCTCTGTGGGTGGCATGGCCACCCTCAGGCTGCTTCCCAAGCCTCCTCAGGGCTGCCCTGCGGCGCCGGCCGGAACAGCAGTGCTTTTCTCTAGGTGTGAAATTATTTTGGCCACAACCAGCACGGTGGCTGCCTACCTGCATACGATGTAGCGGATGACGTTGGCGTGACAAATAAAGATCTCATAACTGTCCTCCTCCTGCCTGGCATCTGCACGGTGGATGTAGTTCCGGAAGGCAGCCTCGATCCGGGCTCCGTCTTCGTAATACTGCTGGGGGCAGAGTGAGGAACAGTCAGTGTGGAAGTACACGGGCAAGGCGGACAGACCCCATCGCTGCCCGGGGAAGCCCGTGGGATGGCCGGACACGTGGTGGACGGTGAGCCCCGCAGGGCCGCTTTGCCCAGGAAAGGCAGGGGTGACGCAGCTGCTCCCTGGGGAGGTTTTTACCACAGCTTCTGGCTTCCAGTGAGATACAGGCGGGTCTGGCTCGATGGGGGCGCCTTCCCGCAGCAGGTCTGTGCTGACTTTGCAGACACCTGGGGAGAAGCACAGTGAAGCCCTGGGTGCGGCGGCCCTGCCAGTGGAGATGCTGTGACCTCCCAGTGGCCAGGAGCTCAGGCCGGGGCCCTGCCGCCAGCCGTCCACTGCTGCAAGCACGGAGGCCCCGCACCCAGCACTTACCTGGCAGGTGCCGGCTGATGATATCAGTGGTCTCTATGGCGCGCGTCATAGAGGAATGGACGATTTTATTAAACTTCAACCCCAAGCTTGCGAGGCGGAGCCCCGTGAGTTCAGCCTGCTCTCGACCTGGAGGGTGAAACACCTCAGTGCCGCACCCGCACCCCCTCCTTCACCCACAAACACGCCCTCCTCCACCCACAAGCACGAGCCCGCGTCAGGCAGCAAGTGCATCCCATGGCTCCTGCTCTCCCTAGGCTTGGGCCTGAGGGGCTGGCACTCAACTGTCTTCACCCCCATACAGGAAAAAAAAAGCATCCAATTCCATCAATGGCAGGAAACCGGACAGTAGCTGGTGGTTTCTGAGTCCCCTCATCACCTTCACTTAACTATGCCCAAAACCTGAGCCTCAGGGTCCACCAGGCACACGCCATGACGGAGGCCAACACAGCAGGACCTAAACACCCTGAGCTGCTACACGGGGGCCGGACACCAGTGCAGACACCTTTTCTCTTGTGAGCTTTGGCATGCAGGTGGAAAGGCCCTCGGGAAGGCTGAGTCCACTGGATGCAGCCACAGCTGCGTCTCTCACTCCACTTTCTTTGTATACAAGCAGCCGGGACAGTTCTGGGGGCTGAGGGAGGCATCTGTGGAGGACAGCCCTGCACATTTTTACCATTTGAACTTTTAATATGTGCATGAACAGACACTATCCCATTTAAAGAACTTTTCAAAGTGTAAACTCTACCTTAGCCTACCCCACATTTCCTTCTCTAGGCATCTCTCCTACAGATCCACCTGCACAGGAACACAAGGACAGGGTGGAAGGACCCTCCTGGGTGCTGTCTATGCAGTGTCTGCCAGTGGGGACAGGCGGGATTGTGTCGCTCAGTCCTGCCTGTTCAACGGGGCATTGAGAGACAGATGCCAGGCTGAGCGCGGTGGCTCACACCTGTCATCCCAGCACTTTGGGAGGCCAAGGCGGGCGGATCACGAGGTCAGGAGTTTGAGACCAGCCTGGCCAATATGGTGAAACGCTGTCTCTACTAAAAATACAAAAAAAAAAAAAAAAAAAAAATGCCACCTGTGGTGGCGGGCACCTGTAATCCCAGCTACTTGGGAGGCTGAGGCAGGAGAATCGCTTGAACCCATGCAGTGGGCCATGATCACATCTGCACTCCAGCCTGGGCAACAGAGCAGGACTCTTGTCTCCGGAAAAAAAAAAAAAAAAAAAGCAGACGCCAGGCAGCAGGCCTGTGAGTGCAGAAGAGAAGGGTCTTTGGCAGCAGGTCCAGGTGAGCAGCTGAGTGCACAAGCTATGTGGCTTTCCAAGGCGTCAAGCAGGCACAAAACCCCTGCTAGGATATGCACCGAATTTGGTCTCATGCAAACAAGATAGGTCCGACATTTGCTAAAAGGTAAGGACTTTTTTTTTTTTTTTTTTTTTTTTGAGACGGAGTCTCGCTCTGTCACCTAGGCTAGAGTGCAGTGGTGCAATCTTGGCTCACTGCAACCTCCACCTGCCAGGGTCAAGCAATTCTCTTGCCTCAGCCTCCTGAGTAGCTGGGATTACGGGTGCCTGCCACCGCACCTGGCTAATTTTTGTACGTTTAGTAGAGACGAGGTTTCGCCGTGTTGGCCAGGCTGGTCTCGAACTCCTGACCTCGGGTGATCCGCCTGCCTTGGCCTCCCAAAGTGTTGGGATTACAGGTGTGAGCCACCGCGCCTGGCCAAGGTAAAGACATTTTTAAAAGCTTGTCTTCTATCCAAGTTCAGCGGACAGTTACTGGTAATGTCAATGTGTGATTCAGGGGTGATGGCCTCAGACATGGGCCCCAGGAGACCCAGTGCCCCAAACACTTTCAAGAAAGCTGACTGGTGGGGTCTGCGGAGGAGCTGCATCACATAACCAAGGCACCAGCAGAGGATATGCACCTGGCCACATCCCCAAGGGCGTCCGCGGAGGGTCTGACCTGGCCACATCCCCAAGGGCGTCCCTGGAGGGTCTGACCCCGTCACCTCCCCAAGGGTGTCCCCGGAGGGTCTGACCCCATCACACACCCAAGGGAGTCACAGAGGGTCTGACTCGCCACATACCCAGCGGGGTCAGAGTGCGGTCCTTCTCCAGGGAGCCATCCACATGGTACTGGGAGTGCCTGATGAGGAAGATGTGCCGTGTGGCCTTGGCTTTGTAGTGGTCCAGCTTGGACGCCAGCTCTTCTTCCCCAGATTCCACATTCCTCTTCCGCAGGTTGATCAGAGACAGCGGTTCTCGCCTGATGTTGAAATACAAGATAGGTCCTTGTGACCTCTGTTCCCAAGTTTGAGTTTTTCTGACAAGATGTTATTTCCAGATTGTCAGACTATTTGGGAAGAGCATGGAGAGAAGACAAGGACCTCGGCACAGCCCTGGGGAGGCCTCTCTGAGCATACCGCTACTCTCCCTCCCAAAAAGCTAGTTCCAGGCCTGTTCTGCGTTATGTGCTGGAAAGCAAAACAGATAAGCAAAGCCCTGTGCATCTTCTCTAATAAGGAGAGGCAGACAGTGAACAGCAGGAGACAGACCACCCAGAATGCACCTGTGGGTACGGAAACGCCAGGCTAGGAAGGAGGACAGCGGCTATGGGTGGGCAGGGGGAAAGTGTCCGTGGGACCAGGACAGCCTCCCTGACCATGATGCTTCAGCAGAGCCTAGAACTGCAATGCCCAACAGCAGCCACCAGCTATGAGGATGTTTCAATTAAAAATTTAAGCAACATTAAATAAAATTAAAACATCATGTCCTCAGTCATACTAAACACATTTTAGACCCTCAGGACCGGGTGCAGTGGCTTACACCTGTAATCCCAGCATTTGGGAGGCTGAGGCGGGCAGATCAGCTGAGGTCAGGAGTTCGAGACTAGCCTGGCCAACATGGTGAAATCCCATCTCTACTAAAAATGGAAAAAATCAGCCGGGCTTGGTGGCACAGACCTGAAATCCCAGCTACTTGGGAGGCTGAGGCAGGAGAATCGCTTGAACCCGGGAGGCGGAGGGTGCAAAGAGCTGAGATTGCACCACTGCACTCCAGCCTGGGCGACACAGCCAGACTCCACCTCAGAAAATAAACAAACACTCAGCAGCCACATGGGATAGTGACTATCACATCAGACAGTGAGGAAGAAACCATTCCCATTATGAAGTCCTGTTCCGGAGCTGCTGGAATCTGAAAAAGCGGATCCCAGCATTTTGGGAGGTCAGGGTGGGCAGATCACTGAAGCCCAGGAGTTCAAGACCAGCCTGGGCAACACAGGGGGGCCCCGTCTCTACAAAAATATTAAATTAAAAAGTTAGCTGGGCAAGGCGGTCCGCAGCTGTAGTCCCAGCTGCTCAGGAGGCTGAGGTGGGAGGATCACTTGAGCCTGGGAGGGAGCCATGATCTCGCCACTGCAGTGCACTGCACTCCAGCCTGGGCAACAGAGCAAGACCCTGTCTGAACAGCAACAAAAAAAGTTCAACACGGCAGAGCTGGGAAGAGCAAAAGTGGAACGTGCTGGTATTTACTCAGAGACAGTGGCAGAAAAGGAAGTTGTGGAAGGGTATGGTCGCGACTCAAGGGCTCTGTTCGGGCTGCGCTGACCTGGGGGCCTGTCATAAACCAGGCCAAGACTCAAACTGGCAGGTATGGGGGAGTCAGGGTGAAAATATTTGGGAGCTATAGGCACAGAGACAGGAAGCCGTGCACTGCAGGAGACCTCCAGGAAGAAGTGGGAGATTTCACCAGATGAGGCTCTGGAACTTTACAGCGTGGACACATGAGACTCAAGAGGAAACACGCTGTCTTCTAGCACCTTCCTGTAGTTGCTCATGCCTTCTGTCTGTACGAGTCTTTCCCAGCCCACAAGGCCCAATTCACTTCTCCCCAGACATGGCAAGCAAATACAGAACACCTGCTTAAAAGAGAAAGGCTGGGCTCAGTTCCCGGTTCTACTTCAAGTTTTTTTTTTTGAGACAGTGTCTCCCTCTGTCGCCCAGGCTGGAGTGCAGTGGCACAATCTGGGCTCACTGCAGCCTCCACCTCCTGGGTTCAAGTGATTCTCCTGCCTCAGCCTCCTGAGTAGCTGGGACTACAGGTGTGTGCCACCATGCCTGGTTAATTCTTTTGTATTTTTAGTAAAGACAGACTTTCACCATGTTGGCCAGGCTGGTCTCAAACTCCTGACCTCAAATGATCCGCCCGCCTCAGCCTCTCAAAAAGTGCTGGGATTACAGGTGTGAGCCACTGCACCCAACCTACTTCAAGTTCTTTAACCTTAATCTCTTTCCTTAAAAAGGCCTAAGAAATTCAGAATATTTTACTGATTTTTAAAAAAGAATTTAATGGGCTGGGCATGGTGGCTCATGCCTGTAATCCCAGCACTTTGAGAGGCCGAGGTGGGTGGATCACCTGAGGTCGGGAGTTCAAGACCAGCCTGACCGACATGGAGAAACCCCCTCTCTACTAAAAACACAAAATTAGATGGCGTGGTGGTACATGCCTGTAGTCCCAGCTACTCGGGAGGCTGAGGCAGGAGAATCGCTTGAACTCAGGAGGCGGAGGTTGCAGTGAGCCAAGATTGCGCCATTGCATTCCAGCCTGGGCAACAAGAGCGAAAATCCATCTCAAACAAAAAAGAAGAAAAGAAAGAAAAAGAATATAACTCCAATCTAATCATGAGAAAATCTTCAGACAAATCTCAACTGAGGAACCTTCTATAAAACTCCTGACCAGGACGCCTCAAACAGTGATGATCATCGAAACAAGTCTGAGAAATTATCACCACCAAAACGTGCCTGAGGAGGCATGAAGATTGCTTGTCATGTGGGATCCTAGAACAGAACAGCAGGTAAAAGCTGAGGAAATCTCAGTGAAGCATGAACCTTAGTAATAATGTATGGGTTACGGCTCATTAATTTTGATATATATACCACGCTTAGTGTATGATGCTAATAATAGAGGAAATAAGGTTAACAAAAGAAAAAAAAGTAATATAAAGTACTTAACACAACCACAGTAGTAAGTATAATTCTGTGCCCCTTTCTCAGAGTACTGAGTATAAGGAGCAGTTAGGACTGGGCAAACCATCCTTGCCTCGAGAGCAGTCCTGGCCGACAGAAACAATGCCAGCAACATGTGAAAATTATAAATTTTCTAACAGCAACATTAAAAAGAAACAGGTGAATTTCGATCATACTTTTAATTCAATATGCTAAAAATACTATTTCAACACATAACCAATGTTAAAAACCTGCACTTTTTTTTTTTCCTTTGAGACAGGCTCTGTTGCTTAGGCTGGAGTGAAGTGGCGGGATCTCGGCTCACACTGCAGCCTGGGACCCCTGGACTCAAGGGATCCTCCTGCCTCAGCCTCCCGAGTAGCTGGGACCACACGCGCGCGCCACCTCGCTCGGCTAACTTATTTTGTAATTTTTGTAGAGATGGGGGTCTTCCTATGTTGCCCAGGCCGGTTTCAACTTCCTGGGCTCAAGCGATCCTCTGGCCTCGGCCTCCCAAACGCCCGGATTACAGGCGTGAGCTACTGCACCCGGCCGTGCTTAAGTTTATTTATTTTTGTTTGTTTGTTTTTGTTTTTTTGAGACGGAGTCTCACTCTGTGGCCCAGACTGGAGTGCAGTGGCGCGATCTCGGCTCACTGCAAGCTCCGCCTCCCGGGTTCACGCCGTTCTGCTGCCTCAGCCTCCCGAGTAGCTGGGACTACAGGTGCCCGCCACCTCGCCCGGCTAGTTTTTTTGTATTTTAGTAGAGACGGGGTTTCACCGTGTTAGCCAGGATGGTCTCGATCTCCTGACCTCGTGATCCGCCCGTCTCGGCCTCCCAGAGTGCTGGGATTACAGGTGTGAGCCACCGCGCCCGGCCTGCTTAAGTTTAAATGGACGTAAACTAAGCATTCCCTTCAGGAATCACACGGGCCATATTTCAAACGCTCATTAACCGCACGCGGCTCGCGGGCGCGCTCCTGCAAACGCCCCTGGAGGAGGCCCGGCTTCCACCCCAGCCTCGCCCCGGCCCGCGCTCCGGCGACGGCACCCAGGACGGACTCGCAGGGGCGGAGAGAAGGGCGACGATGAGGCGGAGCTCGGCCCACAGAAGCCGGCGGAAAGGGCCCGCCGCCCCCAGAACCCTCAGCGCAGAGCGGCCCCGGAAGGCGGTTCCTTCGCCGGGGGAAGCGGACGGCGACCCCAGATCCCGACTCGATCGCAACCTTGAACCTGGTCCCGATCCCGACCCTGGTCCTGGTCCCGATCCCGATCCCAACGGTAACACCGGCCCTGACCCCCATCCCGACCCCAGCCCCGACCAGCCCCGCGCGCACCTGTCCCAGTTGGGGTCCCAGACGCCGGGGCCCGGCCGCGCGCCCCCCGCCCAGGCCGGCGGCTCAGCCGGGCGTGGCTCCGCGTCCCCGCCCGCGCGCGGCTTCCCTACCGCCACGGCCGAGAAGAGCACGGCGGCCGAGCCCCCTGCCAGCCCGCAGGCCGCCAGCTGCAGCGCCTGCCGGAACGCCATGCCGCCCGCTCCCGCGCCGGCCCGCGCAGGCGCCCACGGCCCCGACGGCGCTCCGCGAGGGACACGCTTCCGCGGGAGGCCGCTTCCGGGAGGCGGGGGCGGAAGTCCCGCCTCCTGGGGCGCGGCGGGGCGCGGGGCAGCCTTCAGCGAAGGGGTGTTTTCGCGGAGCCGACTGCCCCGTCACTCTTCCGTCCCGTCACTGGTGCTCGGGAACGCCGGTGCGCGCAGGTGCGGGCGGAGCTGTGGAGACGCCGGGAGGGCGGCGCGGTGCTTTCCAGAAGGTTCCGCACCGGAAGCGCCTGCCCAGGCCCGAGGCTGGGTGCGGGGCGGAGACGCGGAGGAGAACTTGGGGCCCTGGTTTAAGGGAGCTGGGAAACCGCGACAGATTTGTTTAAAGGCTACGTTTTTGGTGGCAGAACCCGAAATAAATTTTTCCGCCGGCGCCGTTCCTGCGTGTGCGGTTCAAGCGCCGTAAAGTGCGTTCAGGTTCGGCCAGGCTGTTACTTCTGGTCCCGGCCTCCTGCGGGACAGCCCCTCTGTGGCCGGCGCATTTCGCTTAGCAGGGTCCTCAGAGGAACCTCGTTAGAGCCTGGGTTTCCTTCCAGGGGGACCGGCGCTCCCTGTGTGGACCGACCCCACCGCTTACCCATTGCTGGACGCTTGCCCTGTCTCAAAAAAAATTAATAATATAAAAAAAGGAAAATTGGGCCAGGCGCAGTGGCTCACGTCTGTAATCCCAGCACTTTGGGAGGCCAAGGTGGGCGGATCACCTGAAGTCAGGAGTTCGAGACCAGCCTGACCAACATGGTGAAACTCCCTCACTACTGAAAATACAAAAAAAATTAGCCTGGCATGGTGGTGCGCGCTTGTATTCCCCGCTACTCAGGAACCTGAGGTAGGATAATCGCTTGAACCCGGGAGGCAGAGGTTGTAGTGAGCCAGGATCGTGCCTCTGCACTCCAGTCTGGGTGACAGAGTGAGACTCTGAAAAAAACAAAACAAAAAAATTGGCCAGGTTCAGTGGTTCATGTTTGTAATCCCAGCACTTTGGGAAGCTGAGGCGGGTGGATCACCCGAGGTCAGGAATTTGAAACCAGCCTGGCCAACATGGTGAAACCCCGTCTCTACTAAATACAAAAATTAGCCACGCATGGTGGTACACGCCTGTAATCCCAACTACCTAGGAGGCTGAGGCAGGAGAATCTCTGGAACTGGAGAGGCAGAGGCTGCAGTCAGCTGAGATCGCACCACTGCACTCCAGCTAAAAAATAAAAAACAAAATGGAAAATCCACAAGGACATAGTTGAGTCCATAAGAAGAAACGACAGGGCCAGGCGCGGTGGCTCACGCCTGTAATCTCCGCACTTTGGGAGGCCCAGGCGGGTGGATCGCGAGGTCAGGAGATCGAGACCATCCTGGCTAACAGGGTGAAACCCCGTCTCTACTAAAAATACAAAAAAATTAGCCAGGTGCGGTGGCGGCGCCTGTAGTCCCAGCTACCGGGAGGCTGAGGCAGGAGAATGGCGTGAACCCGAGAGGCGGAGCTTGCAGTGAGCCAAGATCGCACCACTGCACTCCAGCCTGGGTGACAGAGCAAGACTCCGTCTCAAAAATAAATAAATAAATAATTAATTAATTAAAAAAAAAAAAGAAACGACAGCAGATAAATCAGTTAACAAAAGTTTGAAAACTGGAAATCAGATCTTTATGGACCTGAGAAAATGGAACACCAGTGCCTATGTGGAAGGAAACCAAGAAGCAAGTTCATTTAATCCAGTGAGTCTGGAAGAGTCTGGGAGTTGGCAGCGCTAGCCTCCTGTCTGAGGGCTGTGGAACTGAAAGCAGGAGCATTTAGAGGAAAAGGTTGCCTTCCACATTTCCTTTCTCACACACATGTTCAGGGGATTAGCTCACTTTCATCACCGTGGAGCACTAAGAGAAAGGCCATTCCAGGGGACCTGAACAGGAGGATTCTGGACACCAAGCATAGCTCGGATCGGGATGCAGTAATAAAGACGGGATTATACGGAGTTCACATAAGGAAGAGTAGGACCTCTAATCCCTTTCATCCGGTTAGTCACAAGAATGTTGGCCACTAGGCTCATTGCATGCTCAGCTACCACCACCATCCTTCCCCCAACGCCCTGACAAGAACTGAAGGATTCCTCTGTGTGGAAACTGACCAGCCCAAGAAAAAAGATTTTTTTTTTTTAATGTATTTTTTTACGCCAGGCGCAGTGGCTCATGCCTGTTATCCCAGCACTTTGAGAGGCTGAGGCAGGCTGATCACTTGAGGTCAGGATTTCGAGACCAGCCTGGCCAACATGGTGAAACTTCATCTCTACTAAAAATACAAAAAATTAGGGTATAGTGGCGCACGCTGGTAATCCCAGCTACTCAGGAGGCTGAGCCAGGAGAATCGCTTGAAAACGGGACGCTGCGGTAAGCCGAGATTGTGCCACTGCACTCCAGCCTGGGCAACAGAGCGAGACTCTGTCTCAAAAAAAAAAAAAAAAGAAAAGAAAATGGGCTGGGCCACAGTGGCTCACGCCTGTAATCCCAGCACTTTGGAAGGCCGAGGTGGGCAAATCACGAGGTCAGGAGTTCGAGACCAGCCTGGCCAACATGGTGAAACCCCATCTCTACTAAAAATGGAAAAAATAAGCTGGGCGTGATGGTGGGCGCCCGTAATCCCACACTCGGGAGGCTGAGGCAGAAGAATCACTTGAACCCAGGAGGCAGAGGTTGCAGTGAGGTGAGATCGCGCCACTGCACTCTAGCCCAGGCAACAGTGCAAGACTCTATCTGGAAAAAAAAAAAAAAGTTTTTTTAATGTATTTTTTTTTTCTTAAGAGACAGGGTCTCACTCTGCTGCCCAGGCTGGAGTGCAATGGTGCAATCACAGCTCACTGCAGCCTCCAACTCCTGGGCTCAAGTGATTCCCATGCCTTAGCCTCCAGAGTAACTGGAACTACAGGCATGTGCCACCATACTCCACTAATTTCTATATTTTCTGTAAAGATGGGGGTTTGTGTTGCCCAGTAAAAAAGAGAGACCTTGAACTCCTGGGCTCAAGTGATCCTTCCACCTTGGCCTCCCAAAGTGCTGGGATTACAGGCATGAGCCACTGCACCCGGCCTTACACCCCACTTTTTGATAACGTGTGATCCTCAACAAAAGTGGGTCTCTGCTTGCTTGACCTACAGTGAAGGCACCATTTAACATGTGCAGCCCACACTAAGCTTCCAAAGAATGTCTTAGTAGCACTGATTCTTAAAAATTAATGAACTATCAAGGATCAACAGACATTTGAGGAAATCCTAATCAAGAAAGATAGAGCCAGGCATAGTGGCACACCCGTGCAGTCCCAGCTGCTGGGGAGGCTGAGGTGAGAGAATTGCTTGAGCCCAGGAGTTCGGGGCTGTAGTGTGCTTTGCTAGTTGGATATTCACACTTAACACACCACTGTGGTGACTTCCTGGGAGAAGCAGAGCACTAGGTTGCCTAAGGAGGAGTGAACCAGCCCAGGTGGAAATGGAGCAGGTCAGAACTCCCATGCTGATGAGTGAGATCTGTGAATAGCTACTGCAGTTCAGCCTGGGTAACATGGCAAGACCCTGTCTCTAAAAAGAAAAAAAGACCAAGGCCGGGCGTGGTGGCTAACACCTGTAATCTCAGCACTTTGGGAGGCCGAGGCGGGTGGATCACGAGGTCAGGAGATCGAGACTACGGTGAAACCCCGTCTCTACTAAAAATACAAAAAACTATCTGGGTGTGGTGGTGGGCGCCTATAGTCCCAGCTACTTAGAAGGCTGAGGCAGGAGAACGGCGTGAGTGAACCCGGGAGGCGGAGGTTGCAGTGAGTCGAGATCATGCCACTGCACTCCAGCCTGGGCGACAGAGCAAGAGTCTGTCTCAAAAAAAAGGCCGGGCGCGGTGGCTCAAGCCTGTAATCCCAGCATTTTGGGAGGCCGAGACGGGCGGATCACGAGGTCAGGAGATCGAGACCATCCTGGCTAACACAGTGAAACCCCGTCTCTATTAAAAAATACAAAAAAACTAGCCGGGCGAGGTGGCGGGCGCCTGTCGTCCTAGCTACTCGGGAGGCTGAGGCAGGAGAATGGCGCAAACCCGGGAGGCAGAGCTTGCAGTGAGCCGAGATGGCGCCACTGCACTCCAGCCTGGGCGACAGAGCGAGACTCCATCTCAAAAAAAAAAAAAAAAAAGGAAAAGAAAAAAGAAAGAAAAAGAAAAAGGAGGCCGGGCGCGGTGGCTCAAGCCTGTAATCCCAGCACTTTGGGAGGCCGAGACGGGTGGATCACGAGGTCAGGAGATCGAGACCATCCTGGCTAACACGGTGAAACCCCGTCTCCACTAAAAAATACAAAAAACTAGCCGGGCGAAGTGGCGGGCGCCTGTGGTCCCAGCTACTCGGGAGGCTGAGGCGGGAGAATGGCGTGAACCTGGGAGGTGGAGCTTGCAGTGAGCTGAGATCCGGCCACGGCACTCCAGCCTGGGCGACAGAGCAAGACTCCGTCTCAAAAAAAAAGAAAAAGAAAAAGGAGACCAAAACAAATGAATAAACAGAAAAAAACTAACTCAGAAACAGCATATGAGATACAAGAAGATTTCCAAACTTAGGTAACTAAGATCTTAAAGGATATTATACTCATGAAACAATGGAATACTACCAAGGAGGAGTGGTCTCAGAATGAGAAAAACAGCTGGGAAGGGATGCTTGGAAATGAAGAATAGAAGAATACAGAAGGCTGGGCATGGTGGCTCACGCCTGTAATCCCAGCACTTTGAGAGGCCAAGGCAGGCAATCACCTGAGGTGAGTAGTTCAAGACCAGGCTGGCCAACATGGTGAAACCCCGTCTATACTAAAAAAAAAATACAAAAATTCACTGGGTGTGGTGGTGGGTGCCTGTAATTCCAGCTACTCAGGAGGCTGAGGCAGGAGAATCAGTTGAACCCGGGACAGGGGGGTTGCAGTGAGCTGAGATCATGCCATTGCACTCCAGCAAAAGAAGAACACAGAAAAAAAATCAGCTGAAAGGTTGGGATATAAAACTGAGGTGATTAGGCTGGGCGCAGTGGCTCACTCCTGTAATCCCAGCACTTTGAGGGGCCAAGGCTGGCAGATCACCTGAGGTCAGGAGTTCAAGACCAGCCTGGCCACTGGCCAACATGGTGAAACCCCATCTATACTAAAAATACAAAAATCAGCCAGGCGTAGTAGTGCGTGCCTGTAATCACAGCTACTTGGGTGAACCTGGGAGGCGGAGGCTGCAGTGAGTAGAAATAGCACCACTGCACTCCCGCCGGGCGACAGAGCGAGACTGTCTCAAAAAAAAAAAAAAAGATTGTCCAGAAAATAAAAGGGAAAAAATCTAAATTGGAAAAGAAAAATAAAATTAGAACACCAATCCAGGAGACTTATGAAGATAATGAGAAAATTATCAAAGAAGTGATGCAAGAAAGTTTCCAGGAATTGAAGGAAATACATTTCCAGGTTGAAGAAACTTACCAAGTGTCTAATCTAGCTAATGAATAAAAAGAACCAAGTGGAGACACATTATCCTGAAATTGCAGAACCCTGATGATACAGATGGGTCTTTTTTTTTTTTTTTTTTTAAAGATAGGGTCTCACCCATCCAAGCTGCAGTGCAGTGGTGTGATCACAGCTCACTGCAGTCTCGACTTCCTGGGCCCAAGGGATCTTGCCTCAGCCTCTTGAATAGCTGGGACTACAGGTGCACATCACCAAGTCCAGCAAATATTTTAAGTTTTTGTAGAGATGAGGTCTTGCTATGTTGCCCAGGCTGGTCTTGAAATCCTAAGCTCAAATGATCCTTTCGTCTTGACCTCCCAAAACGCTGGGATTACAGGCATGAGCCACCATGCTTCGCACGGGAGGGTGAGGCTGGTCTTGAGCTGTGACTTCATCACTGCACTCCAGCCTGTGTGACAGAGCAAGACCCTATCTCTATTAAAAAAAAAAAAAAGTTAAGCATAGATCTTTAAAACTTGTAAGTGAAAAATGATATAGAACAGGTACGCTTGACTGAAATTTAGGAAACAGTTTTAAATAATTGTGATTTAAACAATTAAAAATTTACAAACTTGGCTTTCATATATAAATTCTGCCCTAATCCTCAACCAGCTTCAATTCAATTCAATTCACACCTGAGCGCCTATAGGAAGCCATACTTTGGACATGCACAGTAAGGGTCTTGCCTTCAAAGAGCACTCCTTACTGAGGGAGGTGACTGCTTTGGTTCCTGCAAGGACACACGTGTGTACAAGGGAAGGCTCAGTGCTGCCTGGGAGAGCCATGCCGAACACACGCTAGGCCCCCACCGCTCTGAGCCCATTGATTTCTCACCGCAGAAGATGCTGCCTTCCTCACTCCTGCCCACTGTTTTAGATACTGCATGGGTGCTGGGGAAACATAAATGCAAGAGAGGCTGCTCTCAAGATGCCCACGCAGGCTGGCTGCAGTAACGGCCAAGGCAACAGGCCCAGAACATTCTTCCCAAACGGCTGCCGGCTGGCCTGAAGCCTGAGTGGAGGTTGCTGCACGCTGTGTAACAGTCGAGTGAGCAACTGTATCGTTTCGTCAGCCGCTTTTTCTACAAGTTATGTTAGACCTTTGGGAGAATCCCCCTTGAGACACCAGGGCTGGGCGTGGTGCACTAAATGATGCTAACCGCTGGAATCCGTGGATCTGCTTCCTTACGTGGCAAAAGGGACTTTGCAGACGTGATTAAGGACCTGGAGATGGGAGGAGTTTTCAGGATTATCCAGGGGTTCCCAGAGTACTTACAGCAGGCCTTAGGGAGGGAGGGAGGCCAGAGGGAGGAGATGAGGGGGTGGAAGCGGAGGCTGGAGTGATACTGGGCCATGAGTCAAAGAATGCTGGGCCTCTAGAAGCTGGAAAGGGAAGGACATGGATTCTCCCCGGAGCTGGCTGCGGGAACACCGTGGCTGCGGGAACACCGCGGCTGCAATCTCATTTTCTTAATTTAATGTTTTTTTTTTTGAGACGGATTCTTGCTCTGTCCCCCAGTGGCGTGATCTCAGCTCACTGTAACCTCCGCCTCCTGGGTTCAAGCGATTCTCCCGCCTCAGCCTCCCCAGTAGCTGGGATTACAGGCACCTGCTACCACGCCTGGCTAATTTTTTTTGTATTTTTAGTAGACAAGGTTTTGCCATGTGGGCCACGCTGGTCTCGAACTCCTGACCTCAAGTGATCTGCCAGCCTCGGCTTCCCAAAGTGCTGGGATTATAGGCCTGAACCACTGCGCTCAGCCTTTTTTTTTTTTTTTTTTTTTTTTTTTAAATAGAGACAGGGCTTCACTCTGTCACCCTAACTGGAGTGCAGCGACACAATCACAGCTCACTGCAGCCTCGACCTCCTGAACTCAAACGATCCTCCTGCCTCAGCCTTTGAGTACACAGGTGCATGACACCATTTCCAGCTAGTTATTTTTTTAATTTTTTGTAGAAATGGGACCTCTCTATGTTATCCAGGCTGGTCTCAAACTCCTCACGTGATCCTCCTGCCTTGGCCTCCCAAAGTGCTGGGATTAGAGGTGTGAGCCACTGTGCCCAGCTGCCCTGATTTTAGCCCCATGAAACCCGTCTTGGACTTCTGACCACCAGAACCAAAGTTCGAAGCCTGTTTTAAGCTGTTGAGTTTGTGGGAATTTGAGAGCATCGTAGGGAACGAATATGCTGGGTGACAGCACGGCTAACATTCCCATCCCACAGACTCATCACTGTTGTGCCAGAGAGCAAGAGATACCCACTGCTCTGCCCATTAAAAAGGAAAGACAGGCTGTTCCTCAGCACAGGGAAGAATGTGAATCCCTTGCCCCGGCCCCTTGCTTAGAAATCATGCTTACTGGCCTTGTGTTTCTCCAAGAAACCTGATCCTTGGTATCCCAGGCAGGGTGAGATCTGTCATTGTCACAGTGGGTGTTTATTTTCTGCCCTGAGGAAGTCAGATGAAGAGGTCACCCTGCCACACCCACTTCCCTACACACTTGGGGCAGGGCCTCTGCTGTGCTGTGAGGCTTTGGTGGAAGCAGCTGCATCAGCTTCTCCACTCTCGGCTGAGCTGAGCTGGATCTGGGGCTCTGGACCATCTGAACTTGTACACGGCTTCTTTTCTATGCAAAGGGCAATGCTCTACGAGTCATATCTGGGCATTGCAGGCACTACGTTCCTTAGGAAGTAAAGAAACCCTTTCCTCTGTCTCAAGAGACTGTTTTTGCTTCTTGAAGTCCTTCCATTACCATCTCATTTCAATAAAAAGGGTCAAGGGACGGCGTGCTTGGAGGGAAAGAAGTCCTAGGGTGACACGTGACGAATTCTGGTACTCCAACTCAGTGCAGTTTTATAGGCTTTCTTATGGATTCATTTTGTTCAAATATAATTAAAATATGATTTGTTCAAGGCACTCAGACCTACGTATAGGAAGAAGTGCTTTTCTTCCTCGAACTATTGCCAGATCATTTAACCACTCACAAATGCCTGCTTTCTGTGGGGCGCGGTGGTTCACGTCTGTAATCCCAGCACTTTGGGAGGCCGAGGCAGGCGGATCCCGAGGTCAGGAGGTTGAGACCATCCTGGCTAACACGATGAAACCCCGTCTCTACTAAAAATACAAAAAATTAGCCGGGCGTGGTGGCGGCGCCTGTAGTCCCAGCTACTCGGGAGGCTGAGGCAGGAGAATGGTGTGAACATGGCAGGCGGAGCTTGCAGTGAGCCGAGATCACGCCACTGCACTCCAGCCTGGGCGACAGCGCGACACTCCGCTTCAAAAAAAAAAAGCCTGTTTTCTGATGACTATTCAAGAGGGTGAAACTAAAAGCTGCCGGTCTCCGCTCTCCCCTGTGTGCCTGACAGTACTCAGTAAAGGGGCGTTCAGCGAACTGACCGGATGCGGGCTGTGGTAAGCCACATAACATCATGTGAAATCTTCTTCAGTGAATTCTCTTGACCTTGCCTTGCCGTGACACTCTGATGCCCTGTGATGAGGTGGTAAAGACGGTGGCTGAGGACCTGGCTGACTGCCTCTGAATCAGGACTCGTCTCTTGCTAGCTGAGGGGTCTTGCATTCCCCACATGTGGAGCAGAGAGAACCATGGCACCTCCTCCGGGCTGCTGCAGGATGCATAATGCCAACCCTGCGCAGCTCTCAGAAGAGGTCTGGCACAAAGCAACCCTGAGCGGTGTCAGTACTGTGATCTCCGGATTCTAACCCAGAATCTGCTCTGAGATCCAGGTTCTTAATCCTCCGTCATGGCAGCGGGGTGGGACTCACTGGGAAGTAGCAAGTTAGAGGGACAGTCAGAATTGTCACCTTCTGCATCAATTGCAAGAGCATCTGTTACTTTTGCAAATGCCCTAAGCTTCCTTTGGGAACGGCCCCCGCTTAAATATTCTGAACTGAAAGAGCAGTTCTTTGAACAACCGCGGCAAGCAGGACATGAGCAGGCATTAGTGCCGCCGTCTTCACCGCCACGTCCTTCACGGCACCCGGGAGCTAGAAACAGTCTAGCCACTGACGGACAGACGGACAGGCAAAATGCAGTCCATGCACATGGGAATGTTTCAGCCTTTTAAGTTTTTAATTTTTATTTTATTATTTCTTAGTAGAGAGGGGGTTTCATCATGTTGGCCAGGCTAGTTTCAAGCTCCTGACCTCACGTAATCCGCCTGCCTCGGCCTTGAAAAGTGCTGGGATTACAGGTGTGAGCTACTGCACCCAGCCCTATGTTTATTTTTTATTTTATTTATATATTTTTTTGAGACAGCCTCACTCTGTCGCCCAGGCTGGGGTGCAGTGGCATGATCTTGGCTCACTGCAACCTCTGCCTTCCCAGTTCAAGTGATTCTCCTGCCTTGGCCTCCTCCCAAGTAGTTGGGATTACAGGCGTGCACCATCACACCCAGTTAATTTTTTTTTTTTTTAAGACGGAGTCTCGCTCTGTCACCAGGCTGGAGCGCAGTGGAGTGATCTTGGCTCACTGCAACCTCTGCCTCCCAGGTTCAAGCTGTTCTCCCGCCTCAGCCTCCCGAGTAGCTGTGATTACAGGCACCTGCCACCACGCCCGGCTAATTTTTGTATTTTTAGTAGAGACAAGGTTTCACCATGTTAGCCAGGATGGCCTCAATTTCTTGACCTCGTGATCTACCTGCCTTGGCCTCCCAAAGTGCTGGGATTACAGGCATGAGCCACTGCGCCCGGCTGCTAATTTTTTATATTTTTGGTAGAGATAGGGTTTCACTATGTTGGCCAGGCTGGTCTTGAACTCCTGACCTCAAGTGATCCGTCTGCCTCAGCCTCCCAAAGTGCTGGGATTACAGGGGTAAACCACCGAGCCTGGCCTTTTTTTTTTTTAAAGAATCTTAAGGACAATCAAAAGTCAGCCTTTTTTAAAAGGAAAGAGGACCGGGTATGGTGGTTCATGCCTGTAATCCCAGCACTTCAGGAGGCCAAGGCAGGCAAATCATGAGGTCAGGAGTTTGAGACCAGCCTGGCCAACATGGCAAAATCCCTTCTCTACTAAAGACACACAAAATTAGCCGGGCATGGTGGTGCGCACCTGTAATCCTAGCTACTCGGGAGGCTGAGACGGGAGAAATCTCTTGAACCCAGGAGGCAGAGGTTGCAGTGAGCTGAGATTGCGCCATTGCACTCCAGCCTGGGTGACAGGGCGAGACTCCGTCTCAAAAAAAAAAAAAAAAGGAAAGAGCCCCAGTGCAGTTGCTCCCACCTGTAATCCCAGGAATTCAAAGACCAGCCTGGGCAACACAGGAAGACCCCATCTCTACAAAAAAAAAAAAACACAGCCAGGTGTGGCTGGGTGTGATGGTGGGAACTTATAATCCTAGCTACTTGGGAGGCTGCAGCAGGAAGATGTCCCAGGGGGGTGTGTGTGTGTATTTTTTTTTTTTCTTGTAGAAATGAGGTCTCACTGTGTTGCCCAGGCTGGTCTCAAATTCCTGGCCTCAAGCAATCTTCCTGCCTCTGCCTCCCAAAGTACTGGGATGACAGGCATGAGCCACCACAACCAGCTACGTAGTAAATTTTCTTTTTATGTGTCGTACCACACACACGAAAATTTTAAAAAAATCTGGCTATGCATTTCTTTCAAAGCAACAGCAATTGTTCTGAGAGATTAAAGTCACCATTGAAGAGCCTACATTATTGTTTATTGTGATCCTAATTCGGTCCACAGTAACAATTGAAATCGCCTCTACTAAATGTTAAGTTTCTGGGGCAGCACCAGCTCAAGTCAGCGACTGCCTTTTTAAAACACAAGGTCCTGACATTAAGAGATTTCTGTTTCTCTATCCATCATTTTCGGGCATCTTGAATCACCTGATTTAGAGGCAGTGACGTCCGTACTGGGTTGGTTCTGCTCTCGCTGGGCGGGTGAGACCCCCAGACCCACGTCCACAGTGCATCTGATGTTCTCCCAGCGGTCGTCACTTCCCCAGGGAGGCCAGGTAGGCATACCAGAACAGAGCTGCCAGGTTGGCGAAGAGCACCCGGAACTGCCAAAAAGAACAGTCCGATGGACCACGGTCAGTGGGAGGCCGTGGCCAGTTATCGAGCCTCAGTCACCCAGTCATTCGTTTACCCGTTTGAACAGGTTGTCGGCTGGTCCAACCACCCATCCATTACTGCATTTACTGAGCCTCTGTTTGTACCAAACGCTGTGCTAGGCCCCTAGCAGAGAAGAGTGGAGGAGAAAAATGGTCCCCTAGTTACAGTGTTCACAGGCTACAGCGGCCCAGGAATCCCAAAGCCAAGTCACACTCCTTTTTCCCACTTCACTGCACACCTTAGCTCCTGGTTCGGCCTCTCTCACTCCAGGACCAGCCATCATGCAGGTGGCTGCATCCTCCTCGGGGGACACAGCTGACGAACAGGGGAGGGGCCCCAGACCTTCTCTCCTCTCTAACCATCGCCATCCCACTGCCCTGCTTTGGTGACTCAGCAGCTTCACCCTGCCCCAGAATTCCCTGGCCCGGTGCTGTCTCTCCCTGGCATGTGGTGCTATGAAAGTAGCAGCCTGTCTGTCTGGTTAGTCACCGCGTCCCCGAGTCTGGCAGCACGGCACACAGCCACTGCTCAGGAAACACTTGCTGAATGAATGCCGCTTCCTCACCCACCTGCACACACCTAGGATGGCGACTCTGCCCCCACGCTGCTCAGAGGCGCGGCTTCCTGGCTCTCCCCTCTTCCATCCCAGATCCTCCATGCTCCCGGCCAGTCTGTCTTCTCACCTGTCTCTACTTCCTTCTCTAAATTCCCGAGAACCGGTGGCCTATGGCTGTAGCTTCCTTAGCCTACTGTTCTTCAGTCACACTCCCTGGAAAATTCTTTATCCTTCCTGCCTTCTCACCTCCCCAGATGCTGACAAGCCCCAGCCCCCTCTGCCCAGAAGTCTTTGTTTCTGCAGTCAGCGTGCTCTCCCATCCTCCATGTGGCCAAACTTGCCCCTTCTGTATCCCCTCACAATGCCCACCTGGCTTCCTCTCCCCTCAGTCCCAGCCCCTGGCCCTCCAGAGGAGAGGCACATAGGGGCTTGAGGCAGGATGTCCCACTCTCCTCTCCGCTCAGCTGTCCCTTTCTCTCTCCTCTGTCATCACAGAGGGTGGGGCCTCTGTCCCAAGCACCATGGTGAGTGTGCGGGGGACTCGCATCCACCTGCCTCCTTAGGGGACCCCGCAGAGCCGCTCTTTCTGGACATGGGTGTTTGCCCATCCCACAAGCAGCTTCGCGTCTGCACCCACCACGTCCGCATCTCTTGAGTGTCAGAACCCCCTCCGCCACCCAGCCTTCTTCCATCGCTTCTCCTCACCTCCTCTCAAACTTTTTAAAATTCATTTTTATAAAATAGAGATGGGGTCTCACTATGTTGCCCAGACTGGTCTCAAACTCCTGGCTTCAAGTGATCCTTCTGCTTCGGCCTCTCAAAGTTCTGGGATTACAGGCATGAGCCACCATGCCTGGTCTCCACAAACTTTGAGATCATGTTCTAGACTTATGAGTTTTAAAATAATTCCCACCCACTCTTCAAAGCAATCTGGCTTCAGCCCCATGGAGCTGAAATTGCTCTGGGAAGGGCCACTGTTAAAGCCAAAGGAAATTTTGTTTTTATTTTGCTTTAACTCCTGGCAACTTTGGCTAAGGGTGAACCGCCTCTTTGTCCTGTCTATGTGCGCCCCTGTTTTCCTGCTGCTTCCTGGTGTGTGTGTTTGTGGTGTGTGCAGTGTGTGTGCACACTGGGCCGCCTCCCTCCTCTCCCTCGGGGGTCACCCTGGTCCTCTCCTCCCTCCTGGGCAGGGCTCAGAGCCGGTGCTAATGCAGGAAGGCTCTCTATAGCTGAGATCCAGCCACTGCAGGCCTGTCCAGGTCCTCCCTAGCGGCAGCCTGGGCTGGGATGGTACCCACCTTTCCCAGAAGGGCCCTGTGTCTGGACTGTTTGCACCAACAACGCGGGCTCCACACAGCTGCTGTCTTTCTAGGGGTCTGGAGCTTTGGGGCAGCAGGAAGGGATGCCTGCCCACAAGTGCCAGTAAAACCCTGATAGGCACACCCTGTGGGGGAGGGAAGCACGTGGCTCCTGCAGACTCTGCCAGGCCTCCTCCTGCAGCATCCTGGGGTGTCCTGCCATGCTGCAGGGGGCGCTGCACCCCATCCTCTCAGTGTGGGAGTGGTCCTGGGGACCCCGGCTGTGCATAAAGACACTTGATCCCCGTGGCAGAGCCTGGGGCTCCAGCCTCCGCTCCACCAGCCCAGCCCCAATCTGACACCTTTGACTTAGTCCCCACAGCAGCTCCTTCATGCACAGGATAGCGGAAACGCTCAGTTTCCCCAGAAGGTCTTCACTCTGCACCTGGACAGGCCCACCCCTCGTCCAGGTGAGGCAGCCCTTCCAGGTCAGCGGCAGGACCCATGGCCGCACAGTGCCTGCCTTCAGGCTCAGCTGTAATTCATGAGCCCAGGGACCACGAATGCTTTGTTTCTTTTTAACATTTTATTTATTTTTTGAGACAGGGTCTTACTCTGTTGCCCAGGCTGGAGTGCAGTGGTGCAATCTCAGCTCACTCCAACCTCCGTCTCCCAGGTTCAAGCGATTCTTGTGCCTCAGCCCACTGAGTAGCTGGGACTACAGGCACCTGCCACCATGCCCAGCTAACTTTTGTATTTTTAGTAGAGATGGGGTTTTTGCTATGTTGGCCAGGCTGGTCTCGAACTCCCGGCTTCAAGTGATTTGGCCGCCTCAGCCTCCCATAGTTTTGGGATTACAGGCGTGAGTTACTGTGACGGTCTTTTTTTTCTAAGTATAACTAGAGTTTATTTGGGTTGAGTTTGAGGACTGCAACCCAGGAGCATAGATTCAAGTTGCCTGAATGTACACTCCTGGAACTGGGAATGTTTCAAAGGCTAGGAAACTCAAGGGCATCCCTGGCATGGGGGCTTTTAATGAGAATTTGCTGAACAAACGGAAGAGGCAAAGACACCCACTCTGGACACCCTTGTGTGTTGCTTCCTGAATCCAGAACTAGCACTGATTCAGGGTCACGGGCAAAATCCAAGGCTGGCTGAGGAGTCTAGGCACGGTGAAACCAAGTCCAGTGGAAACTACAGCAGAAAGAGGAGAAAAGAAAACGAAAAAGAAAAAGAGAAAGAAAAAGAAATAGAAAAGAAAAGAAAAAAGAGAGGGGAAGGGGAAGGAAGGAAGGAAGGAAGGAAGGAAGGAAGGAAGGAAGGAAGGAAGGAAGGAAAATGCTGACAGAAAGTAATGTTGGCAGAGGCTGAGCCCAATGGCCCTCACCTTCAGAGGGATGTAGTTGATGTTGATGAACTGCACTGGCGTCCACACCCTCCAGTTCATCCTTAGCGCTGGCCAGAAGCCCCCCCTCATCTTGGTAGCGAAGGCTGAGGTGTCTTTCCCCTGCAAAGGAGGGAAGGCAGGTGGTGAACAATCTCACTGCCCATCAGAACTGAATTCCGGGCACCCAAACCCTAACGTGATGGTTTTTAAACTGCTATTGGGTTCTGTTCTGTGTGTATGCAGACAGCACACACGTGTACTCAGCACTGCGGCTCTAAGGAGCCAACCAGTAAGATGGAAAATGATCAGTGAGATGCCAGACAGCAGCCTGCTCACGCTGGCAGTGATGTGTGTCCCGGCCCATCACTCCTTGAGGACAACTGGAGGAGGTGACTCCCAAGGCTGGCCCTGGGCACCAGAACTGCTACTCAGAGCTATGCTGTCAGTTCCTCCCAAATAACCTCCAAAGTCGATGTCTTTCCAATCAAAACTTGTTAGGAGTTACAGGAAAAAAAAAAGGACCCCAGTAAGTTGATTCTAAATGTCAGCTGGTGGATTCAAGACCTGCACCCAAGCCCTGAAATCATGAAGATCCTAGGAGCAACTCCTCTGGACGTCAGCCAAAGACAAAGAATTTGTGACTAAGTCCTCAAAAGCAAATACAGCAAAACCAAAAACAGACAAACAGGACTTCACTAAACAAAAAAGCTTCTGCACAGCAAAAGAAACAATCAACAGACAATCTACAGCATGGGAAAAAATATATGCATATTATGCATCCTACAAAGGGCTGTTATCCAGAATCTACGAGGAACTCACACAACTTAACAAGAAAGAAATGAATAACCTCATTAAAAAACTGGGCAAAGGACGTGAACATTTTTCAAAAGAAGAAAAACAAGTGGCCAAGAAACATATGAAAAAATATTCAACATCACTAATCATCAGAGAAATGCAAATTAAAACCACAAAGAGATACCACCTCACGCCAGTCAGAATGGCTATTACTAAAAAGTCAAGTGGCCAGGCGCGGTGGCTCATGCCTGGAATCTCAGCACTTTGGGAGGCTGAGGCGGGCGGATCACGAGGTCAGGAGTTTGAGACCAGCCTGACCAACACGGTGAAACCCGGTTTCTACTAAAAAAAAAAACAAAAATTAGTCGAGCGTGGTGGCGTGTGCCTGTAATCCCAGCTACTCAGGAGGCTGAGGCAGGAGAATCACTTGAACCTGGGAGGCAGAGGTTGTGGTGAGCCGAGATCACGCCACCGCACTCCACCCTGGCTAACACAGTGAAACTCTGCCTCAAAAAAAAAAAAAAAGGGGGCCAGAGACAATAGATGCTGGCAAGAATGTGGAGAAAAGTGAACACTTACATACTGCTGGTGGGAATGCAAATTAGTACAGCCTTTCTGGAAAACAGTATGGAGATTTCTCAAAGAACTAAAAATAGAACCACCATTCAATCCAGCAATCCCACTACTGGGCCTCTACCCCAAGGAAGAATCGTATCAAAAAATCCCTGCCTCGTATGTTTATCACAGGGCTATCCACAACAGCAAACACATGGAATCAACCTAAATGTCCCCCAACAGAGGACTGGATAAAGAAAAAGTGCCATAAATATACCACGGAACACTACTCTGCTATAAAAAAAGAATGAACTCGGCCGGGCACGGTGGCTCACGCCTGTAATCCCAGCACTTTGGGAGGCTGAGGCAGGAAAATTGTTGAACCTAGGGGGCGGAGGTTGCAGTGAGATGAGATTATACCACTACACTCCAGCCTGGACCAAACAGCAAGACTCTGTGTCAAAAAAAAAAAAAAAAAAAAGGCGCATGTCTTTGGCAGTGACACAGACTGAATGAACCAGGAGCCATTATCCCAAGCGAACAACTCACCAATGGAAAGTCAAACACTGCTTGTTCCCACTTTTGTTTTTCCAGATAGGGTCTCGCCATCTCCACTCTGTTGCCCACGCCGGCTGGAGTGCAGTGGGTGTGATCACGGCTCACTCAGCCTCAACCTCCTGGCATCAAGCCTCAGTCTCAGCCTCCTGAGTAGCTGGGACTACAGGCATGTGCCAACACAACCCTTTGATTTTTAATTTTTTTGTAGAGAAGGGGTCTCACCTGTTGCCCAGGCTGGTTTCGACATCCTGGGCTCAAGTGACCTTCCTGCCTCAGCAGATGTTCTCACTCATAAGTGGGGTTTAAACAGTGGGTACACATGGACCAACAGAGGGAAATAACAGACACCAGAGACTTGGAAAGGTGGCAAGGGCAGGAGGGTTGAAAATCACCACTGACTACTTGGGTGATGGGAACTAAAAGCTCAGGCGTCACCACAGCACAGTCACATAAGAAATTTGCACTCGTACCCTCTAAGTATATACAAACTAATAAAAAATTTTAAAGAAATGCTTAAATATTTTCTTGTTTAAAGTAAGGGGGAAAGCTGGGTGCGGTGGCTCACACCTGTAATGCTAAGGCGGGCATATCACTTGAGGTTGAGACCAGCCTGGCCAACACAGAGGAACCCCATTGCTACTAAAAATACAAAAATTAGTCGGGCATGGTGGTGGGCGCCTGTTGTCCTAGCTACTCGAGGCTGAGGCATAAAAATCACTTGAACCCGAGAGGTGGAGGTTGCAGTGAGCCGAGACTGCACCACTGCACTCCAGCCTCGGCGACAGAGCGAGACTCCATCTCAAAAAAAAGAAAATAATCCAGCAAAAGAACAGAGTCCAGATAATTGCCGGTACAGCTGGAAATGAGAATATTTCAAAATACTGGGGATTGCCCAATAAATGG
Organism: Papio anubis; assembly: GCF_008728515.1. Taxonomy (NCBI): domain Eukaryota; kingdom Metazoa; phylum Chordata; class Mammalia; order Primates; family Cercopithecidae; genus Papio; species Papio anubis. The sequence goes on along the minus strand of NC_044984.1, from coordinate 127,051,823 downwards.
TAATGAGAAAATTTGCTATGTAAGTAGAAAAATCCATACAGATGTCTGTCTCCTACTGTACACAAGTAAAACCATATGGATACCAGAGGAAAGTATAGGAGAATATTTCTGTTATCTTCCTGTAAGGAAAGGCATGAAGGAAAATAATGTCATATTTGAATACACGAACCTTTAGAACTTCTGTATGGAGAAGTGATTGGTTAAAACAAATTACTTTCAGGACAGAAGGTGATGCTGGGTGCGGTGGCTCACACCTGTAATCTCAGCACTTTGGGAGGCTGAGGCGGGTGGATCACGAGGTCAGGAGTTCAATACCAACCTGGTGGTGAAACCCCGCCTCTACTAAAAATACAAAAAAATTAGCTGGGCGTAGTGGCGGGCACCTGCAATCCCTGCTATTCCGGAGGCTGAGGCAGAGAATTGCTTGAACCCAAGAGGCGGAGGTTGCAGTGAGCTGAGATTACGTCACTGTACTCCAGCCTGGGCGACAGAGTGAGACTCCGTCTCAAAAAAAAAAAAGAAGGTGACACGTCTCAGACACACAGCACCACCCGGCCAGTGCTCCTAGAGACGGTGAGGATTTGAAGGTGCTCGTCAACGGGGAAGGTGGGACAGTCAGAACAGACACATCTGCTGAGTGCAGGTGAACACGTCTCCCACGTGTTGGATTCCAACTGGGATTATGCCGGTAGGTGAACCTCCAGGCCCAGAACTTGCACAGGCTTCTGTGTCATCATCAGGGATCTCAAACTTCTTGTGCCACAGATCTCTTTGGCAGTTTAGTGAAGCCTGTGGACCCCCTTCTCAGAATCATGTTTTATAATGTATAAAATAAAATATGGCCAGGCGCAGTGGGTCACACCTATAATCCCAGCACTCTGGGAGGCCGAGGCAGGTGGATCATCAGGTCAGGAGTTCAAGACAAGCCTGGTCAACATGGTGAAACCCCATCTCTACTAAAAATACAAAAATTAGCTGGGTGTGGTGGCGGGCTCCTGTAATCCCAGCTACTCAGGAGGCTGAGGCAGGAGAATCATTTGCACCCAGGTGGTGGAGGCTGCAGTGAGCAGAGATTGCGCCACTGCACTCCAGCCTGGGCAACAGGGTGAGACTCTGTCTCAAAAAAAATAATAATTAAAAATAAATAAATAAATAAATAAATAAAATAGGACTACAAAGGAACCAGTAATACTGAAACACAGTTATCAAAATATTCAGAAGAAATTTTGACAGACTAATGTGTTTATTTCTATTTTTTTATTTTGTCTTTTGAACCAGGGTCTTGCTCTGTTGCCCAGGCTGGAGTGCAGTGGCACGATCTCTGCTCACTGCAGCCTCCACATCTTGGGCTCAAGGGATCCTCTCACTTTAGCCTCCCGAATAGCTGGAACTACAGGTGCACATCACCACACTGGCTCATTTTTTAATTTTTGGAGAGATTGGTTTTTGCCATGTTGCCCAGGCTGGTCCCGAACTCCTGGCCTCAAGCTATCCACTGGCCTTGGCCTCACAAAGTGCTGTGATTACAGGCGTGCACCACTATACCCGGCCCTGTTTCTTTCTTTCTTTTTTTTTTTGAGACAGAGTCTTGCTCTGTCACCTAGGCTGGAGTGCAATGGCGCAATCTCAGCTCACTGCAACCTCCGCCTCCCGGCTTCAAGCGATTCTCCTGCCTCAGCCTCCCAAGTTGCTGGGATTACAGGCGCCCACCACCATGCCTGGCTAATTTTTGTAGTTTTTAGTAGAGACGAGGTTTCGCCATGTTGACCAGGCTGGTCTCAAACTCCTGACCTCAGGTGATCCACCAGCCTCAGCCTCCCAAAGTGCTGCGATTACAGGCATGAGTCACTGCACCCGGCCTGTTTCTTTCTTTACACAGTGACAAGACCTCTAATGGCAGGTCCAAGTAGTAATGAGCATAAATGATATTTCGAGATATCTGTAACAACTAATATGTGATATAAAAATATCTGATTAAGGCCGGGCGCGGTGGCTCAAGCCTGTAATCCCAGCACTTTGGGAGGCCGAGACGGGCGGATCACAAGGTCAGGAGATCGAGACCATCCTGGCTAACACGGTGAAACCCCGTCTCTACTAAAAAATACAAAAAACTAGCCGGGCGCAGTGGCGGGCGCCTGTAGTCCCAGCTACTCGGGAGGCTGAGGCAGGAGAATGGCGTGAACCCGGGAGGCGGAGCTTGCAGTGAGCTGAGATCCGGCCACTGCACTCCAGCCTGGGCGGCAGAGCGAGACTCCGTCTCAAAAAAAAAAAAAAAAAAAATATCTGATTAGCTGTGTGTGGTGGCACACACATGTAGTCCCAGCTACTTGGGAGGCTGAGGCAAGAGGATTGCTTGAACCCAGGAGTTTGAGGCTGCGGTGGGCTGTGATTGTGCTACTGCACTGCAGCCTGGGTGACAGAGTGAAACCCTGCCTTTAAATAAATAAATAAAGTGACTGTACTGGGTACAAACAGGTCCTGCCAATACTAGACGTTTGCTTCCTGTATTCATAAAGGAGAAGGCAAAATTTCAATTTGAGTGAAAAGTTTGCAGACCCTCTGAACTCTGCCAGGAATGTCAGGTGAAGAATCCCTGTGCTGAACGAAGAGCTGCAGTAAGTGCTGCGGCAGACACCCACCTCCAGAAAGTTCATGATGAGGAAGAACAACAAGAGGAAGGCCGGTGCAAAGACGAGGCGGTCCAGGAGGAGCCTCCTGAGCCCTGCCAGGGGGACCTCTGGAGGGATCCAGTGTTCCATGAAGAGGTAGAAGAAGTGACTCAGCGGCCCTGTGAAGAAGAATCTGAGGCCCCCGGGGGGTGTGAGCCAGGCTGTGGTTCTCTGGGTGTGGACTTCTGTGCCCTAGCGCTTCACCCACCTAGTCCCATGGTGGCTCAGCTCCCCCTGCTGTGGATTCTGTGCCTCAGCGCTTCCCCACACTAGCTCATGGTGCAGACTCGCTCCCCCTGCTGTGGACTCTCTGAGCTCAGTGTTTCCCCGCCTACCGCTCCCCCTGCTGTGGACTCTGCGCTTAGCACTTCCCCGCCTAGCCATGGTGGCTCGCTCCCCCTGCTGTGGACTCTCTGAGCTCAGTGCTTCCCTGCCTAGCCATGGTGGCTTGCTCCCCCTGCTGTGGACTCTGCTGCTCAGCGCTTCCCCGCCTAGCCATGGTGGCTTGCTCCTCCTGCCGTGGACTCTGTGCTCAGCGCTTCCCCGCCTAGCCATGGTGGCTCGCTCCCCCTGCTGTGGAATCTGTGCCCAGCGCTTCCTCGCCTAGCCATGGTGGCTCGCTCCCCTCATACTGTCAACTTCCGAGTTGTCCCAGCACGCATGCAGGCCTGTGCTAACACTCTTTATTCCAGGCCCTAGTTCCTTTTCTGCCTAGCACTGTCCTTATCTCATCTGTTAGGTTAGTCTGTGCCTCTCTTCACCCCTAGAAGGTAGGCTCCCCAAAGCAGGCTACGTCTTCTGTCCACTGCAGTGCCCAGAACAGAGCCTGGCTTTGAGAAGGTGCTCAGTAATGAATCATCAGACATGTCCCTGGTTGTAGAGCTTTTCATCAAACTCGCTAGGCTAACTGGCAAGGGCGGGACCTGGTGCTGCACTCTGGCTTGCGTGCATTGCTACTAATCATTCCCCTGTGTGCTTGGGAGAGAATGGAACCAGCTGTCACATCTACTGGGACAAGAGGCCTTGCAGTTCCATAAAATTTGGCAATAAAAAGTGGGGTCTTTCAACTTGTGATGTTGACAGTCTTTAAATAAGTGGTTCTCAGTGTGTTTTCCCACTTGGTCACAGGGTGTTATGTGGCCTATGCAGGGATTCTCAGTGGAGAAGGGGACTGAAGTCCTGGGGATGGGAAAACTGTACTTGGATGAGGCCTGCTAGGTGATCTTGTCACCCGCCCCTCTTGGGGGGATTACTGCTTTAAATACATTATGGAAAAATCCATGATGATTCAAGTTAGCAAGCTTGTAAGCATAAAAATGATCTTCATGAATTCTGAATTTAAAAAAAAAATCACTGTAGTTGGAAAATACTTCAAATAATCCATCTGTAACATTATTGTTGGCCAAGAGCTCAGGGTGGATTAAATTGGTAAAACTCTTGAATCACTGTGCTTTTGCAATTCAGAATGTGGTTCAGAAACTGGACATTTTTGAGGGTACCTAAGCATTTCTTTTCTGGATATTTACACTATGAAAATAACAATAAAAACTAATTGGTCATATTGGAGTCAGTTTTCCTATTCCATGAGCCCAGTCGAGGACGCTTTCAGGGTTTTTGAATCCTGAAGTCTGACTTTAAGTTGAGTTACTTGCCCTCAAGTTTGCCTCTCAGCCCAATTAAGACAGTCGCCCCCACCCATCCAATCAAAAAGAAACATGATAAAACCACAAATATGAGGCTGTAATCCCAGCACTTTGGGAGGGCGAGGTGGGTGGATCACTTGAGGTCAGGAGTTCAAGACCAGCCTGGCCAACATGGTGAAACCCCATCTCTACTAAAAATACAAAAATTAGCTGGGCATGGTAGTGCATGGCTATAATCCCAGCTATTCCAGAGGCTGAGGCAGGAGAATCACTTGAACCGGGGAGGCAGAGGTTGCAGTAAGCCTGGGTGACAGAGGGAGACTGTCTCCAAAAAAAAAAAAAGAAAAAACAGAAAAACCACATACGTGTATATATGCCATACAAACTATATGAACCATTCGAGTTTTTTTCCCATGATGATTACTACAAGGTTTTTTTAAAAATCATATTATAAATGAGAGTACTCCAACTACTTGGTTTTGGTGCCCAGCTTGGTTGCACTCAGCGGCTACAGGGTAAACCCACCCCTTGTATGGCACTCACCCATAAACAGCGTATCTCAGAGGCCCACCGACATCTAGACTTCTAGAGTTTTCTTTTTTCCGCTTCTTCTCAATCATCTGGGCCAGGAAATTCCCAAGTGCTGACAAAATGCCACTGTGGAGAGGGAGGTCATCAGAAAACAGAAGTGACCAGCAGGAGGGTGTCCCCTTCCCACAGGTGAATGAGCAGGGCCGTTCTGAGGCCATGCAGCAGATGCAGGAGCGGCGGGGGTTGGAATTATTGTTAAAGGGGCTCAATGTATAGTTCTTGTATCAAAATTGGGAGACTGCAGCGCGTGGCGGCTCACACCTGTAATCCCAGCACTGTGGGAGGCCAAGGCGGGCGGATCACGAGGTCAGGAGATCGAGACCATCCTGGCTAACACGATGAAATCCCATCTCTACTAAAAATACAAAAATTAGCCAGGCAGGGTGGTGGGCGCCTGTAGTCCCAGCTACTGGGGAGGCTGAGGCAGGAGAATGTTGTGAACCCCGGAGGCGGAGCTTGCAGTGAGTGGAGATCGCACCACTGCACTCTAGCCTGGGCGACAGAGCGAGACTCTGTCTCAAAAAAAAAAAAAAAAGGTGGAGACAGTGGACTTACATACATAGATAAGGACAAGCGGCTTTCCAGTATCAATGTCAACCTCCTGGCTGTGATGTTATACTGTAACTTTTGCAGTTTGGGAGTAAGGAAGCTGTGTGGTTATGAAAGGGCAACAGGACGGCCCTATCATGACACTGTTCTGCATTTTGACTGTAGTAGTGAACATGTGAACGTACAGATGTGATAAAACTGTACAGAACAGATACAACTACAAGAAAAATGGAGAAATCTGAATAGGATCTGTGGACTGTGTCCATGCCATGCCCTGGTTGATACTGCACTGCAGTTTCACAGAATGTAACCAATGGGGGACACTGGGAAGGTGTACAAGGGATCTCTCCATATTAGTCTTGTAACTGTTTGTGAATGTACAATTAGCACAATAAAAATTTCCATAAAAATGTGGAACACGCCCAGTGGCTCCCTCCAGGCCTTGGTTTGTATTTGCCTTCTGAGAAGCTCTCTGGACTCTAAAATCCAAAATTCCTAGCACGGACCTAGACACCTGCTGGATCAGATCCCTGGCGATTCCCTTCACATCTCCTGCCTCTTGCTCAGGGTTCACGTTCTCCACACACAGATCTTCCCTCCCTCGGGACTGAGTCCAAGCTGCACCTCTCCCAGCCTTTCTTTAACGCCGGCCTTCCCTTCAAAACCTAACAGGGACCTTTGCCCTGCTGTTCCCTGTGCCAGGAGAGCCTCTGCTCCACTTCTTTACACAGCCTGTTCAATGTCACCTTCTCAAAAAACACCTTCCCTGGCCGTGTCTCCACCCGCGCCGTGCGGACCCGAGTCCCCCAGACCCGCTCCCCTGGCCCTGTCTCCACCCCCGCCGTGAGGACCAGCTCCCCTGGCCCTGTCTCCACCCGCGCCATGAGGACGCGCTCCCCTGGCCGTGGCTTCCCCGGGTGCGCGGCGCCCCTGTCGGGTCCTTGGGTGGAACCTCAGCGCCGAGCCCCGGGGTCCGGGCGGGCCCTCCAGGCGCTGGGAGGGCGGGATCCGCGAGGCGCCTCACAATCGCTGACTGGGGACGCGGGTGTCGCCGCGGGAAGTTCAGCGCCGGGTCGGAGGGCGCCCGCTGCGGGGGCTCTGACCCGGGCGCGCCCCCAGACTGGTCCTGGCCCCGCGCTCCTGTCCAGGCCCCGCGCCACTGCGGCCGACCTGGGGCCGGGGCGGCGTCCGATTCCCGCGCCGGCCGCGCCCCCGCTCACCTGGTGGCCGCCTTGGTGAGCACTGGGTAGAGCCGCAGGAAAAGCAGGTACTGGGCGAGCGCCCGCCGCGGGAGCGCCCCGAGCCCGGCTTCGGCCCGCAGCCTGGACGCGGCCGGCGCCATCACCTCCCCAGCGCCGCGCTGCCGGGGGCATCGACCCCACCTCAGGCAGGCCGGGCGCGGAGCCCGAGGCGCGGAGCGCGGAGTGGGGAAGGCCTGACATTTCCGGCCGCACCGCGGTCCGCAGCGCCGCCCGGTCCCAACCCCACGGTGCGGCGCGCGCGCCTCCGCACACTTTTCCCCGGTCCCTGCCGGCCACCTCCCCCGCCGGGCGCCGGCGCCTATTGGAGCGTCTCGGGGGGCGGGCGAGGGGCGGGGCGCGCCTCTTGATGGACGGCGGCACTTACGGCTCTCGCGAGACTGGGAAGGAGCGCGCCAAATTTCTCCCGCGAAACAGAGGGTGTAGCCAGCGGTTCCATGGCTCTGAGGAGCGGCTGGCGGCGGCGCGCGGACCCGGGCGCGGACGGCGAAGCCAGCAGGTGAGGGGCGCACTCCTGAGGCCCTCGGGCCGGCCCTTCGGAGGATGCCATGGGGCCGCGCTTGGGTGGCGCCGCCGAGGCGGGAGGGAGACCCGGGTCCCGCAGCCTCCCGCACTCGCCGCGCCTGACAGGGGTAGGGCTGCGCGCCCCGACAGCCGACCGAGGGGCCCGGGGCGGGCGGAGGCGCTACGGGCGCGGCTTCCCGCGGGGAAACGAGGCGGGCCGCGCGGCCTTCCCCTGCTCGGCTCTTCCTGAGGTTTTTCGGGCCTCGCCTTGCGCGCAGCTGCGTTTGGGGCCTGCCGCGCGGCGGGGGCGATGAGAGCGGCGGGACCCGGGCCTGGCCCTGCGGGGTGGACGCGTGGCTGGGGAGGGTGCGGGGAGGGCCCGGGCCGGGGACCGTGCCTGGGGGCCCGGCGCTGGGAGAGACCGAGGCGGGCAGATCGCTGGAGCCCAGGATCCTGTTCCAGATCAGCCTGGGCCACAGAGCGAGACCCGTTCTCCTCTATTTATTTTATTTTTTTGGACAGGGAGTCCCGCTCTGTCGCCCAGGCTGGAGTGCAGTGGCGCGATCTCGGCTCACTGCAACCTCCGCTTCCCGGGTTCAGGCGATCCCGCTGCCTCACTCAGCCTCCCGAGTAGCTGGGACTGCAGGCGCCCGCCACCGCGCCCGGCTAGTTTTTGTATTTTTGGTAGAGACGGGGTTGCACCATGTTGGCCAGGCTGGTCTCGAACTCCTGACCTCAGGTCATCCGCCCGCCTCCGCCTCCCAAAGTGCTGGGATAACAGGCGTGAGCCCCCGCGCCCGGCCCTTCTCTTGTAAAAACAAGAAAAATTAGCCGGGCTGGTGGTGCGCGCCTGAGGTCCCAGCTATTAATACTCCGGAGTCCGAGGCCGGAGGTTCACCTGAGCCCGGCAGGTCGAGGCTGCTGTGAGCCAGAATCGGGCCTCCGCGCTCCAGCCTGGGCGACGGAGCCAGACACTGTCTCAAAAAAAAAAAGAACAAGGGTAAGACGCGGCTACTTGGTGGCCACAGCAAACGGTAAACATGACCAGAGACCTGACCTTCTGCCATAAGCAGAAAATGTGTGAGGCCCGGCGGGATGGCTCGCGCCTGTAATCCCAGCACTTTGGGAGGCCAAGGCAGGCGGATCACCTGAGGTCAGGAGTTCGACACCAGCCTGGCCAACACGGAGAAACCCCGGCTCCACTAAAAAAATACAAAATTAGCCGGGTGTGGTGGCGCATGCCTGTAATCACAGCTACTCAGGAGGCTGAGACAGGAGAATCAGTTGAACCTAGTAGGCAGAGGTTGCGGTGAGCCGAGATGGCGCCTTTTTTCTCCAACCTGGGCAACGAAAAATGAAACTCTGTCTCAAAAAAAAAAAAAGAAAGAAAAAGAAAACGTGAGAACGGGAAGCTTTTTACAGACACTTAGCTGAACAAAATTTTTCCCAGAGGAGAAACCGAGTAGTAAGGATCCCTAACTGCTGTTGTGCTAATGGCTGTCTATCCATAGTCCCATTTGGTCCCTGGAGAGGGTAGGTACCCTTAGTATCTACCTTGTGTGCTGGAACTTGTTGCTTAGAGACGTTCACTGACTGCCCTGGTTCAGGACCAGGACTGCCCTCCCCTTCTCCACTCCGCTGCCCTGCCCCAAGCTCAGTGACAGCCTCCAGGCAGGGGGAAGGCTGCAGCTGGGATAAGTACAAGTGATGGCTTTTACCTTATATGCCGTATGTGGGTTACCTCATCTCATCCTTAAAACAGTCCTGGGACGTGAGTGTGCCCCAGGAAGCAGTGGGTGCTATGTGCCTGCATTTCTTCTTCTGTGAAATGGGGACACCGGTGGCCTCCCTCTTAGGGGCTGTCATGAAAACTGAATGAGAGCATATGTGGAGTACTAGGACAATGTGGTATAGTAACCAGTCAATGGTAGCTCTCTGTGTGACTGTTATCCCCATTTTTCAGATTTCTTACTGTCACTGGATTAAAAGTGAGATACACAGCTCAGAGAAAACAGTTTTGGGAGAAAATATGGTCCCAGTGAGCAGTTTTCTAGTCCACTTAATCCAGCTTACTTGAGGCAAGGATATTTGGAGGACAGTGGCACAGAGGGCCGTGTGTCCCCGTTAAGTGGTGATGCCTCATAAATAGCACTTCATTCACTCTTGATTTTCGTAAAGATTTGGGCCTCAGAACTGAGGCTGTTCTCTAGTAAGGTTTGGAATATAGTTTTTCTGGTTTTTTATTACAGGTGCATCCAAATATTTAAAAGATTAAACCGTTTTTATACAGTACAGTGGCGTATCAGTTTCCTGCTGCTGCAGTAACACACGATCACTTAGTAACTTATATAAATTTATTCTCTTACAGTTTTAGAAGTCAGAAGTCGTAATATGAAAGTGTCTGGTTGGTTATATTTCTTGTGATGGTTCCAGGGGGAGAATCTGTTTCCTTGCTGCTTCTCCATCTTCAGAACCAAAGGTTGCATCTGCTCTCCCCACTACCGTCTCTCTCCCATCCCTTTCTCCTTCCTGACTCTGGCTCTCCTGCCTCACTCTACAAGGATTCTTGCCCACCCAGCTAACCAGAATCTCAAGGCCCTTAATGTAGTCACATCTGCAAAGTCCCTTTTGTCTTGTAAAATAACATTCATAGGTTTGGGGGATTAGGATGTGGGTCTTTTGTGGGGGGTGTCATCCTGCCTGCCTACAACAAGTGGTTATAATCTTTCATGAGAAGTAAGGATCCCAGTCTTGGAATATGGTCCTTCTGCTCTTCAGATGGAGGTGATCCAAGGAATACCTTCAGACAAAGGAAGGGTCTTCCTTTCTTTTTTTTATCTTGTCCTAAAAGAAAGTTGACAGGAAGGGTTTTTCTTAAGAAGCAGTTCTCTGTCCATTTCTGTTTATAAATTAACAACTGGGGTTATAATGTAATTAAAGACATGAGTTCTGCACAGGCTTGGTTTAAATCCTAAAAAAATTTTTTTAACTGGTCTTATTTTGGATGATTTTCTTTCTTCCTCTCTTATAAAAACACCTGTAATGAACTTCTATATGTAAAATAATTACTTTCTGCACATCAGTTTTCTTGGCATAAATTTTTAGAAGTGGATCTATAGGGTCCGTGGTATTTTACACAGTGACACTGATATTTTAGAAACACTCTCACCTTATGGAGAAATCTAATGATGTCAGAAACGGAATGGTCATGTAGTTTAATCAAGAACTGGTATTCTAGGAAACATATAATAGCAATGAGCTGGAATCAGGTCCTGGGAAGTGAGAGGTGGTAGAAGGAAAGGACCGAGTGTCTGTGATTCGTTGGGGAAAGAACACCTTTGATACCTGGATTATTGGAATAACACGTTTTGCCCTGTTTGGAAGACCACAGGGACAGCCTTAAGGGTAACACTGCCTAGGAGAGCAGTCTAGCAAAACATGAGACCTAGCGTATCTGTACATGCCTGCATGGCCGAGGCCAGAAAGCAGTCGTGGGAATCTGTTGCTTCTGTAACAGGGAATATGTATTTACCACCCCCACTCATTGATTTACATTAAGACAAAAAGGCACATGAAAAGTTGAGTTTCCCAGTCAGTGAAGATCGTTGCTCTCATACAGAACAATATGACCCATTTTTATCCACATTTGGTTGTGCTGATGTCTGGACCATGCACTCCGGAAGGATATGTTAAATTTTTAAGGTATATTTTGTTGCAGCAGGTGTTTCTCTAACCCTGATTAGTTCACATGCAACAGGTAAATAGGAAAATTATGTTAGTAAAATGTGGTAGTTTTCCTAGGCAAGGGGAATCAGAACAGAGGAGTAGAATTAGAATTACATTCTTTCATAGGAAAGGAAAAAGCTCTTAGCTGGAGTGTTGCACAGATATGTGTCCTGTTGGCTTTGTTTTTCAAAATTTCGTGAGTTCCTATACTTGGGCTCCCTCTACAGAGAGGCACATCCTTGGCCTTGCACAGTTCACAGCTTGTGGCAGGTTATTCTTTTCTCCTGTGCTCAGAGGTCCACTTGGATCTTCATCATCTTAGTGATCATAAGCTAGCATCTGCACTCTCTAGTTTTGGAGCATTTAAGAAAATAAAACAAGCTTTTTTTTTTTGAGACAGTGTCTCACCCAGGCTGGAGTACAGTGGCATGATCTTGGCTTACTACAACCTCTGCCTCCCAGATTCTAGCCATCCTCCTATCTCAGCCTCCCAAGTAGCTGGGGCTACAGGTGCGTGCCACCATGCCCAGCTAATTTTTGCATTTTTAGTAGAGGCGGGGTTTCACTTTGTTGGCCAGGCTGGTCTCGAACTCCTGGCCTCAAGTGACCCACCCTCCTTGGCCTCCCAAAGTGCTGGGATTACAGTCGTGAGCCACCGTGCCCAGTCCTCAACCTTTTTTTGAGGTAATTGTAGATTGATTCTCATGCAGTTGTCAGAAATGATAGAGATTCCCATATCCCTTCACCTTAACATTTTGTGTAACTAGAGTACAATTGTCACAACTAGGAAATTGACATTGAGACAACCCATCTATTTTATTTTATCTTATTTTATTTTATTTATTTTTTTGAGACAGAGTTTCACTCTTGTCGCCCAGGCTGGAGTGCAGTGGTGCAATCTTGGCTCAATGCAACCTCCACCTCCAGGGTTCAAGTGATTCTCCTGCCTCAGCCTCCTGAGTATCTGGGATTATAGGCCCACCCCACCATGCCCGGCTAGTTTTTTGGTTTTTTTTTAGCTGGAGTCTCGCTCTGTTGCCCAGGCTGGAGTGCAGTGGCTCCACTCTGCCTCCCAGATTCACACCATTCTCTTGCCTCAGCCACTTGAGTAGCTGGGACTACAGGTGCCCACAACCACACCCAGCTAATTTTTTGTATTTTTAGTAGAGACGGGGTTTCACCATATTAGCCAGGATGGTCTTGATCTCCTGACCTCGTGATCCACCTGCCTCGGCCTCCCAAAGTGCTGGGTTTTAATTTTTTGTATTTTTAGTAGAGACGGGGTTTCGCCATGCTGGCCAGGCTGGTCTCGAGCTCCTGACATCAGGTGATCCACCCGCCTTGGCCTCCCAAAGTGCTGGGATTACAGGCGTGAGCCACTGCGCCTGGCCTGACAATCCCTCGTTTTTATTCAAATCATTTCAGTGTTACATGCACTCTTTTGCTTGTATATGTATTTAGTTCTATGCAGTTTTATTATGTGTATATTCGTGCGACTACCACCAAAATCAGTACACAGAACAGTCTGTTGAAAGGATCTCTCATACTACCCCTTTATAGCCATAACCACCTCCATTCCTCCCTTCCCCTCATCCCTGGAGTTTTATTTCAAAAATGCTATTCCAAAAATAGTTTATAAATGGAATCATTAAGTGTATAACTTTGGGGCCAGGCACGGTGGCTCACGCCTGTAATCCCAGCAATTTCAGAGGCCGAGGTGGGCGGATCACTTGAACTCAGGAGTTTGAGACCAGCCTGGCTAACATGGTGAAACCCTGTCTCTACTAAAAATACAAAAATTAACTGGGTGTGATGGTGCGCCTGTAGTTCCAGCTACTTGGGAGACTGAGGCACGAGAATCAGTTGTACCCAGGAGGCAGAGGTTGCAGTGTGCTGAGATTGCACCACTGCACTCCAGCCTAGGCAATAGAGTGAGACTCTGTCTCAAGGAAAAAAAAAAAAAAAGTGTATAATTTTGGGAGGTTGGCTTTTTTCACTTAGCATAATTTCCTTGAGGTCCATACAAGTTGTACGTATCAATAAGTTTATTTGGCCAGGTGTGGCGGCTCACGCCTGTAATACCAGCACTTTGGGAGGCTGAGGTGGGCAGATCACTTGAGGTCAGGAGTTCAAAACTAGCCTGGCCAACATGGTGAAACCCATCTCTACTAAAAATACAACAATTACCCAGGCATGGTGGCGCCTGCCTGTAATCCCAGCTACTCGGGAGGCCGAGGCAGGAGAATCGCTTGAACCTGGGAGGCAGAGGTTGCAGTGAGCTGAGATCGTGGCACTGCACTCCAGCCTCGGTTACAGAGTGAGACTCCTTCTCAAAAACAAAAGGGAAATGTTTATTCCTCTTCATTGCTGAGTAGTATTCCATGGTATGTGTTTTCCAGGTTCACTCTTCGCCTGCTGAGGATCATCTGGGTTGTTTTTAGTTTTTGACTGTTATGAATAAACATGCTATGAACATGAGGTTTCATTTCTCTGGGATAAAATGACCAGGAGAACAATGCTGGGTTTTATGTTTTTTTTTTTTAACTGAGACACAGTCTCACTCTGTTGCCCAGGCTAGAGTGCAGTGGTGCAATCTTAGCTCACTGCAACCTCTACCTCCTGGGTTCAAACAATTCTACCTCAGCCTCCCAAGTAACTGTGATTACAGGTGCACGCTGCCACACCTGGCTAATTTTTGTATTTTTAGTAGAGGTGGGGTTTTGCCATGTTGGCCAGGCTGGCGTCAAACTCCTGACCTCAAGTGATCCACCCGCCTTGGCCTCCCAAAGTGCTGCGATTATAGGTGTGAGCCACTGGGCCTGGCCAGTTTTATGCATTTTTAGTTCTCCAAGAGGCAGCAGTGTCTAGCCATGATTACTGTTTTTGTTAGTATTCTGGTTATAAAGTTGAACAGGTTTTGAAGGGCCTGCCCTAATTGTGTTTTTCCAACGAGTCCTTTTATTTTAATGAGCCTTTTTGCCAAGCTCAGAGTTTTTCAGGAATATATCTACCCTGTCATATCTGAAACACACTAGGTGGGATGAGGGTTGCAGAAATAGGTGGCATTACAAACTGTAAGCACTGGGTTCCCTTCTTTCACTCAGAGATGATGGCGCCACTTCCTCAGTCTCGGCACTCAAGCGCCTGGAACGGAGTCAGTGGACAGATAAGATGGATTTGCGGTTTGGTTTTGAGCGGCTGAAGGAGCCTGGTGAGAAGACAGGCTGGCTCATTAACATGCATCCTGTAAGCACTCGGTCCTTCTCCCACCCAGGAGTATGGCTGCACCCCTTCTTGTCATAGCATGGTCTTTGTCTAAAGAGTGAGGGACACATGGGGGAACTCTGAGTGGATCAGGTGGGAGATGTAAAGGTTCCCAGCTCTCCTTTCCTCTTTAACGTCATTAAGGGCCACACAGAAGCCACTGTGAGAAGCCAGAGGTGATGGGCATCCCTTTTAGCCATCAGAGTAAAGCTTTCAAGGATTATGAGGGAGAAATGGAGAGAAATCCCCGTTTGGAGTCTGTTACGATGTGGTTCTTGTAAATAAGGCTGGCAGTGTAAACGTAGGGGTGGAGTAAAGACCTAGATGAGAGGGACTGTTTCCCAAAAGGTAGGAGGAAAGTTTCTTTAACTGTGTAGAGGATGATCTTGTGCCTATGTTGACTGATTCTCTTGTAGACCGAGATTTTAGATGAAGATAAGCGCTTAGTCAGTGCAGTGGATTACTACTTTATTCAAGATGACGGAAGCAGATTTAAGGTAAGTCCCTGACCCTGAGAAGCTAAAACCCACTTGCAGTGAGCAGCCGGATCCAAAATGAGGGGTGTTCATCTAGCTCTGTGACTGTCAGGGAGGGCGTGGGAGAGCAGCCCATAGCCCACCAGAACTCGGGCCCTGAAGGCCCCGTCAGTCATCATGTAAGATGTCCTGAGAGAAGCCAGTTCAGGAAGACTGAATGGTGAGCAGTATTATCTTTCCGGTTCTTGCCCCTGTGATAAGTGCACATTCTGACTTCCTGTTATGCTTTAAGAGCTACCAAGGTCAAGGCTGCCCTGGCTCTAGGCTGTTCATGGGATGTAGGAGCAAGCAGTCTGTTTTCACTTTTCTCTCCCTTTTTTTCTTTCTCGTCGCCCCTGGATGGGTTGGTGACTCTTACAGGTGGCCTTGCCTTATAAACCGTATTTCTACATTGCAACCAGAAAGGTAAGTGTGTTTTATAGATTCAGGTCAGACAACCAGTGTGTCATTCTGTGGTGGGCTTTGCAACTGGGAAATAGGCAAGGAAGGAAATGTATTTTACCAACGGAAAGCCTTTTCTTTCTGATCCTGATTAGGGTTGTGAGCGAGAAGTTTCATCTTTTCTCTCCAAGAAGTTTCAGGGCAAAATTGCAAAAGTGGAGACTGTCCCCAAAGAGGATCTGGACTTGGTAAGTATCACTCAGACTTTCCAGGGGTAAATGAGGCCAGGATCTACATTGTCCATAGCAGGTGAGATTGGAAGAGGTAGAAATTCAGGTCATCTATTGGGTGATGGGGCAGTGTGGTGACCCTCTATAAAATTCCTTTCAAAGAGCTCTAGTGGTGTTAGTTGGTGCCACATGCAGAGTTGGACAAGGTGCCTTGAAGTCGCCAACTCTTTGACTTATGTGTTTACCTTTGAGTGTTTACCCTCTCACCCATAAAGTCCTGTTTCTCTTTAACCAATGAACATGATCTCTTTGCGTTATAGCCAAATCACTTGGTGGGTTTGAAGCGAAATTACATCAAGCTGTCCTTCCACACCGTGGAGGATCTTGTCAAAGTGAGGAAGGAGATCTCCCCTGCCGTGAAGAAGAACAGGGAGCAGGATCATGCCAGCGACGCGTACACAGCTCTGCTTTCCAGGTAAACTCTGCTCTTGTGAGCAAAGCATCAGCTGGTTCAGAACGACAAGATGGACAGGAGACAGGAACACGTAGCAATAAAGTTACCTTAATGGCTGGCTCTATTTGATACGGAAAACTTGTGCAATTAGGTAGAGATTTTTGTATGTTCCGTGTTAAATAAAACAGTGGCTTCGCAGGTTACATTTTACGTGTTAGCTCTTTTCCTGTGGAGGGGAGGGTTTATGGCTCTAAAGTTGAGTGGTTGTAATAGTAAAGTCACCTTAGAGGGAGAAGATCCCTCATCTTGCTGCCCTAACACAATCCGCCTGTGAATTTCATTAAGTGCTGAGATTTACACAGCACATCTTCTCCAGAGAACCTTGGGTATCGTCCACGGAAACTGAAGTCTAGAACACCAAACACTGTTCATCAAGTGTTTGAGCCTCAACAATAATAGGATGCAAAGTAACAGATTAGGAAGAGAAAATCTTGAGTAATGAAGTTTGGATGACTTCGGAAGAACCTACCTTATCCTCTGACAAAGGAAGATCAGTTTGGGATGCTGAACATTTCTACAGTCCCTACCCTGAGTCCACCTTCCCTGGCAATGCCATAAGTTACTTTTTGAAATATTGGAAGGTGTACTCAGACTGAGTCCTCAGAGGTTTGAGCCGTATCTGAGACTCGTCTTTTTCCCCCTGAATAGCCCATTCATTATTTGAGCTTATGGGCCAATAGTGACCGCAAGGGTAGGCCACATCTTTAGACACGGTAGAGACCCATGCATAGGCTGTGTGAAGCCCAGGCCTGCTCTTCAGCCTGCATGAGGCAGTCTCCTGAGCATCAGGACCATGGTGGGATCATGCCTGGGTGCTCTCCTCACTGGCAGCACTTAATGTTTTCTTTCTTTTTTCTTCTATTTACTTATTTATTTTCAGACAGGGTCTTGCTCTGTTGCCCAGGCTGGAGTGCGGTGGTGCAGTCATAGCTCACCGTGGCCTCGAACTCCTGGGCTCAAGCAATCCTTTCACCTCAGCCTCCTGAGTAACTGGGATCACAGGTGTGTACCCCATGACTGGCTAATTATTATTTTTTTTTTTGTAGAGATGAGTCTCCCTATGTTGCCCAGGCCTGTCTTGAACTCCTGGGCCTAAGTGTTCCTGCTGCCTCCCAGAATGCTGGGATTAGAGGCATAAGCCACCATGCTTGGCCCTCTTTTTTTTTTTTTAGTTGGGGTGTAACTCACATCACATAAAATGCATACATCTTACCCTGAATTTTTTTCCTGTCTGTAGGGTTATCATCCAAGCAATTCTTTATTTTTTTGAGACAGAGTCTCGCTCTGTTGCCCAGGCTGGAGTGCAATGGTGCAATCTCGGCTCACTGCAACCTTCGCCTCCCAGGTTCAAGTGATTCTCCTACCTCAGCCTCCGAAGTATCTGGGATTACAGGCGTGCACCACCACGCCTGGCTAATTTTTGTATTTTTAGTAGAGACGGGGTTTCACCGTGTTGACCACGCTGGTCTCAAACTCCTGACCTTGGGTGATCCGCCCTCCTTGGCCTCCCAAAGTGCTGGGATTATAGGCGTGAGCTGCCATGCCCGGCCCAATCCAAGCCATTCTTAAAGGAAGGACTGCCCTGGTCATTGAAACCACCTCAATTTACCTTTTGTGTTTCCTCAGTTTGGACTCTGGTCTCATCTCTTGCTACTGATTTGGAACTCTGGTCCCACCTCCTCCAGACCCTGGCAGCTGAGTTAGTTGCTCTCTTGTTAATTCCTAGTGTTCTGCAGAGGGGTGGTGTCATTACTGATGAAGAGGAAACCTCTAAGAAGATAGCTGATCAGTTGGACAACATTGTGGACATGCGCGAGTACGATGTTCCCTACCACATCCGCCTCTCCATTGACCTGAAGATCCATGTGGTGAGTAGGGCAGGGTTGGGTTGCTGCTCACATGAATTTCCTAACAGCCAGGAGATGATCATTATGGGTGAATCCACACAGGAGTAGACTTTCCTGGATGTAGAACTCCAGTTAACACACTGTGTGTTTTGCAGGCTCATTGGTACAATGTCAGATACCGTGGAAACGCTTTTCCTGTGGAAATCACCCGCCGAGATGACCTTGTTGAACGACCTGTAAGTTTTGTTGCTTGTATTACCTTCATCGTAAAATTTCTGGTTTTCTGGAGAGAATATTCTTTAGTGCTGAAGAGTAAATTTGACTCAAAGATATGTTTCCTGCTTTCCCCCCAAATACTTTATTAAAGGAAATATGGAGTTAGTTTTTCATCAGTTTCTGACAGTATCATTTCCTTTTTTGTTGTATATCACTGCATGACATCAGTATTTGAGCTAGGCAGGATTTGGACATTTGAGGGAAAGCTAGGACTTCCATTGGGTAGTTGATAGTGAAGAGACGTGGTGAAAAATGGATTTGTAACTAGAAGGCCTTGGTTCAAATATGACTTTGTGGTGTTGGGAAAGTCTTTGTATTCAGTTTTCTCTTTTCCGAAACGAAGATATCATCTCTGTGCCACATTTACCTTTCAGGGTTGTCGTAACCATCAGAATGAGGTGATGTCTTCTAAAGAGTTTTTCTACTAAAGTTCTGTGATTTTAGGCTTGTCCTGTGATCAGCTGCTCTCTTAGGCGTGTAAGTTTCCACGCCATAGAGAGTCGTGATGCTCTTGACGTAGGTTGGTCAGTGTTAGGGTCCCTCTCCCAGCTCTGGAGCCTTTTCACTCTTAACAACCAGAGGGAGGTAGAGCAGGCCGGGGGCCGGTGTTCAGGGAGGCCTGATGGGGAGTTTAGAGCTTGGCTTTATGCTTATTTTGTCCCCACAGGA
The DNA here is from genome assembly GCF_008728515.1 of Papio anubis. NCBI lineage: Eukaryota > Metazoa > Chordata > Mammalia > Primates > Cercopithecidae > Papio > Papio anubis. The sequence goes on along the minus strand of NC_044984.1, from coordinate 127,033,165 downwards.
CCCTGTGGTTTTGGCGTTTGACATTGAGACGACCAAACTGCCCCTCAAGTTTCCTGATGCTGAGACAGACCAGATTATGATGATTTCCTACATGATCGACGGCCAGGTGAGCAGGCGGCTTCTGGGAAGAAAGCTCCTGGGATGGGGACCTTGTCTGGTCCCCATACTACCGCAGCGTCTGCCCCACAGTTAGGATTTGTTGAGTGAATAATAAGTTAGTCCAGGAATGGGAGCAGCCAGGCCGTTCTGACTTCCAACTGTACCCTCTCCTTTCCAGTGGGAATCCAGACATGGAGGATCTCTTCTCAGGAAGCTTAGGGCACTTTCACGTTGCTGTGGACTTCTTTGTAGTGAGAATCTCTAGGCAGAGTGTGTGGGCAGGGTGGGGACGCCAGGTCTTGGCTTTGCAGCCTCTGACTTGTGCTAATTGCTAATGAACTTCACTAGGGCTACCTCATCACTAACAGGGAGATTGTTTCAGAAGATATTGAAGATTTTGAGTTCACCCCCAAGCCAGAATATGAAGGGCCGTTTAGTGTCTTCAATGAACCCGACGAGGTAAGGAGGTATCACTTGTGAAACTGCCTGGTATTGTGGGAAGAAGGGGCATGCGGATCTTTCCAAGGCCTCAGGCATTCCGTCGGATCAGAATTGCAGCTCCATCAGCTTCGTTCTTAGGGTATGACCCTCTTTTCTGCCAGAAACTGGGGCTGGGGTCAGGAATAAGGGCCAGCATGAGGCTGCTGCTTCTGAACTTTGGGGGAGGAATTTGGAAATAGCTTGAAGAAGAGAAAGAGCAGACCTCTGACTGCTGTGACTTGGGTTTAGGCTCATCTGATCCAAAGGTGGTTTGAACACGTCCAGGAGACCAAACCCACCATCATGGTCACCTACAACGGGGACTTTTTTGACTGGTGAGTCTGTGTCTTCTCTGTGAGTAACTGGGCAGCGTTTGAGAGGGAGGGCATTGCATGGTGCGGGGGCGCTTCCCATGTTGACTGAGGAGGTGGCTTCTGGGTTCACTCTGCACCTCCCGTGTCTCGGTTCCTCCCTGGATCTGAGGGAGGAATGGAGAAAGGGGAATTAGAGCCTGATCTTCCCACTTGCTTGTCTGTCCTCTTTCGAACCCAGGCCATTTGTGGAGGCCCGGGCAGCAGTCCACGGTCTGAGCATGCAGCAGGAGATAGGCTTCCAGAAGGACAGCCAGGGGGAGTACAAGGCGCCCCAGTGCATCCACATGGACTGCCTCAGGTAGGGGCCGCACAGCAGCACGGCTCATCACTGCTGTCTGCGAGCGAGATCTGAAGGCCTCTTGCAGACTATACTGTCACCACATCTCATGGGAGGAGGGTGGCCTCTGAGAGGCTGTTTCAGGTCACCCAAGAGGATGGCAGCTACAACCCTGCCGGGGCCCGGGATGTGCTGTCTTTGACTGTTGGCTGACAATTCGTCAGTGATCAGGCACATTGAGCATCAGCCTCTGGGGTGGGGTAGCCACCGGGAAGACACACTCAACGCACAGGTCCCAGAGCTAGGACCTCATGGAGCTGCACTGCCCAGGCCAGATTGGGATGTGGCAGCCCAGCTGCCTCACAGGACGAGCCTCACAGGACAAGCGCAGATTCCAGATGAGCTGGGGTGGGAGGCAGCTCAAAGCTGCTGAGAATCACGGCGTTCGGGGGCTCTGACATGTCTGGTTGGGCGGACAGGTGGATGTGGAAATGCCAAGAGAAGGAGGCTGGAAGGGAAGGAAGGGGAGGGAGGGAAGGAAGGGGAGGGAGGGAAGGAAGGAAGGGAAAGGAGGGAAGGAAGGGAAAGGAGGGAAGGAAAGGAAAGGAGGGCCCCCGTGACCTCTGTACTCTGCACAGTGCCATTGGAGCGCTTGAAGCCTGAATGCGTTTCTGTTTAGCTCTGACGTTCAGCAGTTGGCTTGGAGAGGGAGGCCAGGAGGCTGGGGCTGGTTTAGCATGTGACAGTCCTGATCCAAGGCAGGGAGTGAGGGGCGTGAGGATTCAGGGTCTATCATGTGGGGCAGTGGGAGGCCCAGGGATGCTGGTTCTCAGGGAGGGGGTGACACCTGGGGTTTTTGTGCCATCCATGGCGACAGGGAATGGGTAGAGAAGGGACTTGAGGTAGGAGGTGACCCCGCTACCGATATGCCAGCCTGGAAGCCCCACCCGTATAGGGGCCCTGAAGACCACCATGAGGCTTGGTTTGAGCTCGCACTGTGGATTGGGACTCACTGGGGTGCGGGTGGGTCTTGGTGAAAGCTGGGGTAGTGGTTGAACTGAAAGCAAGAGGTAAAGTGAGAAGAAGGCCACAGGGTGGAGGCCGCGGGGGGCGGAGACCGGACATGGCCCCTGGACAGCTGCCTCAGGAAGGCATCTGTAGGGAGGAGGTGGCGACAGGTTCCGGGTAGAGTGTGGGGGCCTTGTTTTCTTAATTTTTATTTAATTTTTATTCTACTTGGCATCCCATCTCGTTTTCTATTAAAGGAGGGTGGGCTTGAGTGTTTCCGTGCTGAAGGGACAGTGTGAGGAGAGAAGCTCAGTGTGGTTGATAGAACTAGGCCCCAGCGGTGCATACCTGAGGTCTTGGGGAGAGGCCCAAGGAGGCAGGGCGCCCTCCAGAGAGGCCACAGGCTCAGCCGAGGGTGGGAGGAAGGCAAGGGCCAGAAGGACCGGTCCTGGTGCTTCCTTGTGTTGTGGATAGGTCTGTGAGATTAACTAGATCCGAATGGAGGGTTTTCATAAGGGGCCTACACCGTTTGGGGCTTTGGTTCCTGGGTGCCTGTTAGGACCTTGCATCTGTCTATGTGGTGCCCAGTTTTGCCGATTCTCAGGGGTTCCCGGGCTGCATGTTAGAATCGTCCTGGCTTCTGTTTTCATTCTCCTTCCAGGTGGGTGAAGAGGGACAGTTACCTTCCCGTGGGCAGCCACAATCTCAAAGCGGCCGCTAAGGCCAAGCTAGGCTATGATCCCGTGGAGCTGGACCCAGAAGACATGTGTCGGATGGCCACGGAGCAGCCCCAGGCACGTAAGCCACATCCTGCCTCCTTCTGCTGCCGTGTGCACGCATGTATGCCAGCCCGCTCCACCCAGCAGGCTGTGTCTCCAGGACACACATGTTTTGTCCTGTGCCCGTCTCCTTACTGCGTGTGCGGCAGGCTGGTCAGGCCAGGCTTTGCTTTCTGTGCTTCACACTTGACCCTGGGCTCTTGACTTTGATGGCCCTGCTCTCTGGCGTTCTCTCCTCAGACACTGGCCACGTATTCCGTGTCAGATGCTGTCGCCACTTACTACCTGTACATGAAGTACGTCCACCCATTTATCTTCGCTCTGTGCACCATCATTCCCATGGAGCCCGATGAGGTGAGTATCTTCTGTCCTCTCAGCACCCTGGCCTCCTCAGCCCTTGCCCCATTCCAGATGCACTGAAGCTGAATTGAGGTGGACGTCCCAGGAGTGCTGGCACCAAAGGCGGCAGTAGAATTCTGGTGTGTGATGTTAGGGATGTCCTTTGGGAATTCTCTGGCTCCGATGTGAGGAAGGAACCACAGGAGAATTTGCAGCCATTACTACGAGGTTTTTCTCTCCTTTCTCACTGAAGTTCAGTTTAGGTTCCTGGACTTTGCCTGCAAGTCAGGGCCTTTGGTGTCACTTTTGGCTGGAAGCCTTGGTTTCTCTTGCAGGTGCTGCGGAAGGGCTCTGGCACACTGTGTGAGGCCTTGCTGATGGTGCAGGCCTTCCACGCCAACATCATCTTCCCCAACAAGCAGGAGCAGGAGTTCAATAAGCTGACAGACGACGGACACGTGCTGGACTCCGAGACCTACGTTGGGGGCCACGTGGAGGCCCTCGAGTCTGGGGTCTTCCGCAGTGATATCCCTTGCCGGTTTAGAATGGTGTGCTTCTTCCCTGGGATTCAGTTTCTTCCCACTCTTGTGCTGTGGTAGGACCCAGAAGCTGCAGGGGCTGAAATAAAGCCCCTTCTCCCAATCCTGTCCCATGGCCCCTCACCAGGTGTGGCTTCTCTGGCCCAGCTCCCCACTGGGATTTCTTTAGGGCAGTGCACTGTAGAGTGCACATGTGAGTCCCTCTGGAGCTTTCTCGGGCACATCGGGCCACATGCAGCCATAGCATCAAACCTGAGGCGGGCTAGTGTGGATGTGTTTCCCCTCTGACCCCTGTCGTCTCACTGTCGTTGGTGCCAGAATCCTGCTGCCTTTGACTTCCTGCTGCAGCGGGTGGAGAAGACCTTGCGCCACGCCATTGAGGAAGAGGAGAAGGTTCCTGTGGAGCAAGTCACCAACTTTGAAGAGGTAACCGTCCGGGAGGCAGGAAGAGCTAGTCCGTGTTTGGTGCCTTCTTCACAGACCACGTCTTTCAGCAGCACGTTTATTGTGCACCTGCTGCGTGTGATGCTGTGGACAGATGACACAGGGTCTCTGGTGGGACAGGGCAGTCATGGTTGTGACGTGTGATGCTGTCTGCCAAGGTCGGAGAGCTTCATGAGACATGGGGTGTGAGCCGCTCCTGAAATGCAGTGACATGGAAGGTGGATCCTGGTGGGATGTGTCCCGTGTCCCGTTTTAAGGCATTAGGACTTTATTTTATAGGCATTGGGGAGCCATTGGAGGTTTTAAATTTTATTTTTTATTGGTGAGACTTTAAAATGACGGTAAATTCCTACAAATGACCAGATTAGTGACTATAAAATCTGTTCACAAAATGGTTAGAAAGCACACTTACAAAGTGTGTTATGTGACTGGAGAGGGAGACACCAGTTCTTTTCTGATCCTCGTTCCTCAGGACGTGGCACGTCTCAGGTCTTTTTTTTTTTTTTTTCATTTTTGAGATGGAGTCTCACTGTTGTTGGCCTGGGCTGGAGTGCAACGGCATGATCTTGGCTCACTGGAACCTGTGCCGCCTGGGTTCCAGCGATTCTCCTGCCTCAGGCTCCCCAGTAGCTGAGATTACAGGCACCCGCCACCATGCCTGGCTAATTTTTGTATTTTTATTAGAGACGGGGTTTCATCATGTTGTCCAGTCTGATCTTGAACTCCTGACCTCATGATCTGGCCGCCTTGGCCTCCCAAAGTGCCTGGTTTACAGGTGTGAGCCACTGCACCCGGCCTATCTGAGGTCTTCATATCAGGCACTGTGCAGCACTACATCATGTTCAGTGAGGCTGCTGGTTTAGAGTTTTTAACAGTTTTCACATTGATGCCAAGAAGCTTTTTTTTTTTTTTTTTTCCCCGAAGTCTTGCTTTGTCGTCCACACTGGAGTGCAATGGCACGATCTCAGCTCACAGCAACCTTTGCCTCCTGGGTTCAAGCGATTCTCCTGACTCAGCCTCCTGAGTAACTGGGATTACAGGTGCCCGCCACCATGCCTGGCCAATTTTTGTATTTTTAGTAGAGATGAGGTTTCACCATGTTGGCCAGGCTGGTTTCAAACTCCTGACTGTAAGTGATCTGCCCACCTCAGCCTCCTAAAGTGCTGGAATTACAGGTGTGAGCCACTGCGCCTGCCCCCAAGAAGCATCTTGTAATAGATTCACTAGCCAAAATTTAAACAAGAATGTGTACACTCTTTGCAAACTGTGAAGCACTGTTTGGCTTTTGTCAGCCACAGCTGTTATTATACTGCAGGGAACTCTCATGAACTGATCAGGAAGAGAACCTTGTCTGAATAACAAATAGGAGTTAAAGAATGTCGGCCGTGGCCAGGCACGGTGGCTCATGCCTGTAATCCCAGCACTTTCGGAGGCTGAGGCAGGTGGATCACAAGGTCAGGAGATGGAGACCATCTTGGCTAACACGGTGAAACCCCGTCTCTACTAAAAACATACAAAAAAAATTAGCCAGGCATGGTGGCGGGCGCCTGTAGTCCCAGCTACTTGGGAGGCTGAGGCAGGAGAATGGCCTGAACCTGGGAGGCAGAGCTTCAAGTGAGCCGAGATGGTGCCACCGCACTCCCGCCTGGGCAGCCTGTATTCCCAGCATTTTGGGAGGCCGAGGTGAGCGGATCACCTGAGGTCAGGAGTTCGAGACCAGCCTGGCCAACATGGAGAAACCCCAGCTCTACTAAAACTACAAAAAAAAAAAATTACCCAGGCGTGGAGGCGAGACATCTTAGAATCTGAGATGGAGTTTTGCTCTCGTTGCCCAGGCTGGAGTGCAATGGTGCGATCTCGGCTTACCTCAACTTCCGCCTCCTGGGTTCAAGTGATTCTCCTGCCTCAGCGTCTTGAGTAGCTGGGATTACAGGCGCCCACCACCAGGCCCGGGTAATTTTTTTTTGTATTTTTAGTAGAGATGGGGTTTCTCCATGTTGGCCAGGCTGGTCTCAAACTCCCAACCTCGGGTGATCCTCCCTCCTCGGCCTCCCAAAGTGCTGGGATTACAGGCATGAGCCACCACGCCCAACCTAGGAGCAGATACTTAAGTCTTTAGGAAACAGTGAGACGGGCTGGTAGGGTGAAGCTGGAGGTGTGGTAGGTGTAAGGACGCCAGGCTCCCTGGTGAGTGCAGAAGGGAGCTCTGTAGATGACATCCTGTCTTGTTAGCGATTCCTAAGTCCCTAAAAGTGCCCTTGAAAGGAAAGCCCGCCGGGCGCAGTGGCTCACGCCTGTAATCCCAGCACTTTGGGAGGCCCAGATGGGTGGATCATGAGGTCAGGAGATCGAGACCATCCTGGCTAACATGGTGAAACCCTGTCTCTACTAAAAATACAAAAAATTAGCTGGGTGCGGTGGCACACGCCTGTAGTCCCAGATACATGGGAGGCTGAGGCAGGAGAATGGCGCGAACCTGGGAGGTAGAGCTTGCAGTGAGCCGAGATCGCACCACTGCACTCCAGCCTGGGTGACAGAGCAAGAGTCCGTCTCAAAAAAAAAATGAAAGCCCAGGGTCGCCTTTGTGTCCCTGAGGGGTCACCTGTGGGGTGGAGGGTGGCTGGGGGGATGTCAGCAGGGGCTCACAGCCACATGGGGCATGTCCAGGTGGTGGTTCCACCGTGGAAACTTGGCCATTCACTTGTCCCAGCCCATCCTCCCCTGTTTGGACTGGACAGCTTTTCAGTACACACCATTACTGGGCAGGGAAGGGTGCAGTGGAGGCTCTTCCCCAGCTGATTCGTTTACCTATAATTCAAGTAGAAACAATAGGTGATGTTGTGGTATTTCCTGTTCTATGGGATATATGTTATTCCTTGTAATCACTTTTTTCTTAAAATTTTAGGTTTGTTTTCTAGTTTTACTACTTTGGAGGGTTTTAAGGATTTTTCTTTTTCTTTTTGTTTGAGACAGGATCTGGCTCTGTTGCCAAGGCTGGAGTGCAGTGGTGCAGTCTGGGCTCACTACAGCCTTGACCTCAGGGGCTCAAGTGATTCTTCTACCCCAGCCTTCCGAGTAGCTGGGACTACAGGTGCCACCGCCACACACAGCTAATTTTTTATTTTTTGTAGGGACGGGGGCCCCACTGTGTTGCTTAGGCTGGTCTCGAACTCCTGGGCTCAAGTGATCCTCCGGCCTCAGTCTCTCAAAGTGCTGGGATTACAAGCGTGAACCACTGCACCTGGCCTAAAGGTTTTTTTTTTTTTTTTAATACTAAGGAGAGTTTGGTGTTCAAGTAATTTTCTAATAAGACTCCACCAAATTTAATGTATTTCATAGAAATGATGGCAACCCTTCTTAACTTTTTTCTTCTGGCTAGTTTTTGCTCTATTTAGATATTTTTCAGCTTTTTCCTCTCCTGAACGTCTGAAAGGAGTTGGTGAACTACAGCACACGAGGCAGGCTCGGTCACCAGCCTCCGCTGAGTTTTGCTTTCTCTGCAGGTGTGTGATGAGATTAAGAGCAAGCTCGCCTCCCTGAAGGACGTGCCCAGCCGCATCGAGTGTCCGCTCATCTACCACCTGGACGTGGGGGCCATGTACCCCAACATCATCCTGACCAACCGCCTGCAGGTGAGACTTTACTTCCTGCCTCAGAGTCGGAGCTCTCTCTGCCCAGCCCTAAGTGCTTTCTCACCCCTCGCAGCCCTCTGCCATGGTGGACGAAGCCACCTGTGCTGCCTGTGACTTCAATAAGCCTGGAGCGAACTGCCAGCGGAAGATGGCCTGGCAGTGGAGGGGCGAGTTCAGTGAGTGTTGGCCGCCTGGGTGGGCACTCAGCGGGAAACGGGTGGGTGAGTGTCGGCCACCTTTCCCCATACACACTCGGTAGGAAGCTGGTGCATCTGTGCCTCCTTTTGAACTTGCTCCCATTGCCTCCTTCCCAGTGCCAGCCAGTCGCAGCGAATACCATCGGATCCAGCACCAACTGGAGTCAGAGAAGTTCCCCGCCTTGTTCCCAGAGGGGCCGGCTCGGGCCTTTCACGAACTGTCCCGCGAGGAGCAGGCGAAATACGAGAAGAGGAGGCTGGCGGGTGAGTGCCTTGGCATGGTCGCGGCTGTAAAGGTGTGGCTCCTGCTCTCGCTCTCTGTTCTTGCTGGGCTGCGTGGGTCCATCCCAGCTGGAACCGCAGAGGTGTTGTCAGAGCAGACCGGAAGCTGCTCTGGGTCACTGTAAGCTGTGCTCTCGCTGCAGGATCCTTTATTTGCTTCCCCTTCTGCAGGTGTTAGACACTGCTGTTCTGTGGTCTTGGGGTATTTGGCCTGTTCCTACCCCTGGGCTGTCCTATTTCTTTCTTCCTTTTTTTTTTTTTTTAAAAAAAAACAAGGTCTCACTCTGTCACCCAGGCTGGAGTGCAGTGGTGTGATCTTGGCTCACGGCAGCCTCGACCTCCCAGGTGCTGGCAATCCTCCCATCTCAGCCTCCTAAGTAGCTGGGACTACAGGTGTGCGCCACCATGCCTGGCTAATTTTTTGTATTTTTTGTAGAGATGGGGTCTCGCCATGTTGCCCAGGCTGGTCTCAAACTCCTGGGATCAAGTGATCCGCCTGCCTCGGCCTCCTAAAGTGCTGAGATTACAGGTGTGAGCCACCGTGCCCGGTCTCCTTTTTCAATATGAGAAACTAGCAGTGTGTCTGAGCTGTTGCTTCTTTGTGGTGACGTAGAAGCCATGTTCCTCAGCACCCCTGTGCCCTGGCTCCCTCTGCTCTGGGAGATCTCACCCACCTGCTCCGCCCCTCTCCATCATGCTTAGATTACTGCCGGAAAGCCTACAAGAAGATCCACATCACCAAGGTGGAAGAGCGCCTCACCACCATCTGCCAGCGGGAAAACTCCTTCTACGTGGATACCGTGCGTGCCTTCCGGGACAGGCGCTATGAGTTCAAAGGGCTCCACAAGGTGAGTTCTGAGGTGCCGCAAGCTTTGGCCTCTGTAAGGGCAGTTTCGGTTGGCTCATGAAATGGGCACTCTTGGCTCCTTGCCTGGGATCCTCCAAGCAGACACCTGCGCTCGGATGATAAAATGCAGTTGTTTTTGACTTGGAAGAGTTGATGGCCACGAAGGATGTAGACCATCATCCATCCCGGTCCGAGGCCTCAGAAAGACCCTAAAGGATGATTTCTGAAGTGATTATTTAGAGCAGGGGTCAGCAAGCTACAGCTGGCTAGCTGTTTGAGTACATCAAGTTTTACGAACCCAACTGCCTTCACCTATTGCTTGTCTCTTTCCCGCTGTCATGGAAGGTGAGGAGTTCCGAGAAACTCGAAGGTACTCTGCCTCGTGCTTCAGAGTACAATGGAGTTCCTGGCACATACTAGGCACTCCGTAATTATCTGTGGTATTCACTATCCAGCCCTTCGTGTTTAACTGACGTATTTCATGCAGTAGGAACATGGAAAATGCATAGCAACACCTCTGTTTTGATATCAATGGGTCATTATTTTATATCTAATCAGATTGAGCCATTTTTTTCCTGAGAGACCTTCACTGTAGACTCAGTACGGCCCCTCTGTGCAGCCCCCTGGCGTCCTGCACTGCCCTGCTGAACTCATTGTCACACGTTCTTTTTTATAATGGTAAGGCAGACATAATATGATATTTAGTGTTTTTAAGTGCTCAGTTCAGGGGCATGAAACATATTCATACTGTTGTACAACTATCACCACCATCTACCTCCAAAACTCTTCGCCTTCTCAAATGGAAACTCTTGTCTCCATTAAACCGTAGCTCCCCACCTCCTCCCCTGGCCCCTAGCGACCCCCATTCCACTTTCTGTCTGAATTCCACGACTCTAGGGATGTCATGTAAGTGAATAGTGCAGTATTTGTGTATTTATGACTGACTTTTTCACTTAGCATGATGCTTTCTTTTTTGGAGACGGGATCTCACTCTGTCACCCAGGTTGGAGTACAGTGGTGTGACCTTGGCTTACTGCAGCCTCCACCTCCCAGGCTCAAGTGATCCTCCCACCTCAGCCTCTCCAGTACCTGGGACCACGCCTGATTTTTGTATTTTTGGTAGAGATGGGGGTTCACCATGTTGCCCAACCTGGTCTCAAGGTCCTGAACTCAGGTCATCTATCCACTCCAGCCTCCCACAGGGCTGGGATTACAGGCATGAGCCACTGCACCCAGCCTTAGCATGATGTTTTCAACATTTATCAACATATAGCATGTATCCATACTGCATTTTTGTAAATGGCTGAATAACATTTCGTTGTGGATTTGTCACATTTTGTTTATCCCTTCCTACGTGGATGTTCACTGGGCTTGCTTCCACCTTTTGGCTATTGTGAGTAATCCTGGTTTGAACATGGGATACAAGTATGTCTTCAGGTCTCTGCTTTCGGTTATTTTGGATATGCACCCAGCAGTAGAGTTGTTGGGTCATATGATAATTCTACATTTTCCTTTTAAGGAACTGCCGTACTATCTCACTTTATTTTAATTAAGCAATTGCTAAATTACTTGTTCATCTGTCTCCCTCGTCAAATAAGCACCAAAAGTGTAGTGACTGCCTCGTGCTTCAGAGTACAATGGAGTTCCTGGCACATACTAGGCACTCCGTAATTATCTTAATGAATTTGTTTTTGTTCTTTAAATACCAAGCCTTTAAAAACCTTTTCTCATGTTGGATGGGGAATTTGATGAGACATCTGCGGTCTCAGCTGCATTTCTTTATTGATCGATTTTACCAGGGACCTGCCGAGTAGCTTTTGTTCCCTAGAAAGTGTGCTGAAGAGTTTAGAGATCTCAGGCCATAAAATCTACAATGTTTAAATGATTCTGTCAACACAGACAGAGACAAAATATGACAATTGGCCAGTCTAGGAGAAGAATATACGGTCTTCATTGTACTGGTATTTTAGGTTTTCTATAGATTTGAAAATTTTCAAAATACTAAAAACCTGGGCCATTGACTTTGTAGAATGTGAGACGGAAGAATCTGAGGTGCTGCATGTTCATGTGCTTCTCAGGTGTGGAAAAAGAAGCTCTCAGCGGCCGTGGAGGTGGGCGACGCGGCCGAGGTGAAGCGCTGCAAGAACATGGAGGTGCTGTACGACTCGCTGCAGCTGGCCCACAAGTGCATCCTGAACTCCTTTTACGGCTACGTCATGCGCAAGGGGTAGGTGGGGCCCGGGCCCAGGAGAGGCTTATGGGAGGAATGGATGAGTCCACATTTAAGGTGGCTTCAGGTGTAGGTTGCCACGCATGGAGGGCTGTTCATCTGATTCCAGGAATATTGGAGGGAGGAGGCTTTGAGCTGGGGTGGGGCTGGGAGGTTGAGGAGAGTGGGGGCCACACTGACTTTGAGGGTCTGGGCATCCATGAGTGATGCGTGCTGTGGGGTGTGCGTGTCTCTGCGTCATGGGCTGGAGACACGACTTGCCATTTTCCAGCGTGTTTATATCTCGCAGCTTGGATCCTCACTCAGGGACTTGCAGAGTCTGGGGCGGTTGCTTCACATCACGTCTGTGTGTCAGGGAGGGGCAGAGAAGCGACTGACAAGGGGCATGGGGCTGGTGCCGGGAGGGGAGGGTGGGGCAGCTGACATCAGGGCTGGGACCCAGGCTGGAGGAGGGTCAGGCCTGGCAGGTAGGCCTGGGCTTTCTCTGAGAAGCTGGAGGTGAGAATGGGGCTTGGGAGGAGGTGTGAAGAGAGTAGAGAAGGTGTGAATGGTCCTGGGTGGTATGAAGAGTCCTGCTGAGGCTGGAGTCCTGAACTCAGAGTCCTGCTGAGGCTGGAGTCCTGAACTCAGGACGCAGTGGCACATATTGCACCCTTCCAGATCCTTCCTGAGCCATGCTGGGCACCAAGGCGAGGACAGAGAAGTGTCCTCGGGCACAGCCAGATTCTACCTTAGTTCTGTCCTGGTACATGCATGTTTGGCTGCCTCCCTTGTCCCAGTTGTGTCTCTCCTTGTCCTCCTCCCTACTCCTTACTGCCTCTGATACCCTCTGGAGGAGCCATGCCAGCCCCACCCACCAGTTTGTGGTGTCCTCTCAGGGCTCGCTGGTACTCCATGGAGATGGCTGGCATCGTCTGCTTCACAGGGGCCAACATCATCACCCAGGCGCGGGAGCTGATCGAGCAAATTGGGTGAGCGCAGAAGGGGAGCCGTGGGGCTGGGAGCAGGTCCTGGGGGCAAACGTGGGCAGGAAGGAAGGAGGGAAGGCTGGAGGCCACTGGGCGGGAAGGAAGGAGGGAAGACTGGAGGCCACACACTGGGCGGGAAGGAAAGGGGAACTCATGACCTTGCTCCTCTCTTTCTCTGAAGGAGGCCTTTAGAGCTGGACACAGATGGAATATGGTGCGTCCTGCCTAATAGCTTCCCAGAAAATTTTGTCTTCAAGACGACCAATGCGAAGAAGCCCAAGGTGACCATCTCCTACCCAGGCGCCATGTTGAACATCATGGTCAAGGTTAGTCTGGGGCCTCCGGTCCTGAAGCGCTGGCTGGCCTGGTGTCAGTGCCCTGACGTCACTGGCTCTGCAGCACCTCACAGTGTGCGTGCGTTCCTGGCACCCAGCACCCTCCCAGCACTGCTCACATTGCTTTTCTGTGGCCTGAAGACCATGGTCAGAAGGTATCAAGTGATTCCACTCCTTTCTCTTTCAGCATAGCACCCAGACTTTTTTGCTTTTAACTTTTTATTTTGAAATAATTTTAAACTTACAGGAAATTACAAAAATAGTACAGAGAATTTCTGTATCTCCATCAACCTGCTTCCCCTAACGCTGACCTCGCATAAACCATGGTGTGCTTGTCAAAACTAAGAAACCTATGTCTGTGTCCCTGTAACTGCACCGCAGACCTCACCTGGATTTCCCGTTTTCCCACCACAGCCCCTCCTCTCTCCCAGGATCCCGGCAAGGACCCACGTGGAGATGAGTTGTCCTGTCCTGGTCCTTGTGTCACGACCTCACCCTTTGGTGGTGCCGGCCAGGCGATGGTTGGCTGTCCCTTGATCAGGGGTTGTCTGTTGTTTCTTGTGACTAGACTGAGGTGATTTGGGTTTTTGGAGCAACTCCACAGGGGTGACACCCTCCCCACGTTCTCAGGTGCATCATGTTGGTTTGTGGTGGTGTGGTGATGTGGGTGTATTGTGGGGATGGCTTAGTCTCCTGCCTGAGGGGCTTCTGCAGGCCTTACTGTGGCGCTCCTGTGCCCCTCCTATGCGGATCCTCAGTCGTAAATACACACCCAGTGGAGAGGAATAAGCGTCCCTGGAGGAGGGCTGTCAGAGTTTCTGGACATGTATTAGAGCCATCACAGCAGCAAATAAATACCGTGGAGCAGGTGCTTTGAGACCGTGCGTCCCCAGCTGCTCCGTAAGCTTCTGTCCACTGTGTTAGCGTTGCTGGTGGGCCGCACCTGAAGCAGTTATAGCTGGGGTTTCCTGTGGTGGTTTTCCCTGGCAATTGTCTGTTTCCCCCATTCCTTCTACTGTATTAATTGGGATCCTGTAGGGAAGCGTTGTTATCCTTCTTTCCCATTTGTTCTCACTTATTTGTCTGCTCATTGACATCAGTGTGGATTTGCGGATCAGAGTGGACATCCTGGGGTTATTGTTCTTAGGACCAGAGTGGCTTCCTGCTCCACATGTTCCCCTTGGGCCACTGGGGCCTCCTGGATTGTGGCGTGTTCTTGGGACATGCCCTCTTGTCTTTGTTTCTGGAGCGCTTTCTTACTTCTTGGTACTGTAAGGTCCACCAACCTCATCTTGTATTTTCCCTGCTCCAGCCTGGAGTCAGCCAGTTCTCCAAGAAGAATGATGTAAAAACCCGAGATGGGCGCGGGCTGTGCTCGCTGTTCCCGGGAGTGTCATGGCTTCCGTCTCTCACAGTGGAGGCAGCCAGGAAGTACGTGTCTAGTAACGCACGCACACAGAGCTGTTTATTTCTGTGTCTGGCTGCCTGGATGCGTTTAAACACATGAATTGCCCCTTTCTTGTTAGTGGCTTCTTTCTCCTGCAGTGATAAACCTGTTTCTAATTTCTCAATATATGTGTTTGCTCAATCCTAGAGTACATGTAAAGTGGTTCTAGAATTGCTCACAGACTTGTGCCCCATGAGAAGTAATTTCACTGCCACTGTGCAGCGTTTGTAGATAGTTACTTTTGTTCCCAGCCTTACCCTGTCCAGTCAGCAGAGTTCACAGGGCAACTCCTTCCTCCCCACGCTGTCAGCATGTTGTGCTGTACGTCCACAGTGCTGTTGGGCTCATTTGGTCCGGTCTGCACCCCTCTTTGGATCCCAGCACCATGACTGGATGGTTTGTAATTTGCACACAGTGATGTTCACTCTGTAGCATACAGCGCTGTGGGTTTGGACAGGTGCATAGTGTGTGTGTCCAGCATCAGAGAGCTTCCTTCTTTACATGCTGCCAAGTCGTGTCGGTTATGTGAGAAAAGCCTCAGTTTGCCAATCCATCCGAAACTCCTGGCAGGGACACCCAGTGTGGTTTCCAGGTTTGGGCCGTCATAAGTGAAGCTTCGTCGCTCATGTCACGTAAATCGTGATAGCACCTGGCAGTTTCACCACTTGGTTGTGTGCATCAGAACTTCCTTCTTTCATGCTGCCAAGTCGTGTCGGTTATGTGGAAAAGCCTCAGTTTGCCAATCCATCCACTCCTGGAGGGACACCAGGTGGTTTCCAGGTTTGGGCCGTCATAAGTGAAGCTTCTCGCTCTTCACTATCGTTTCTCAGGAAGGCTTCACCAATGACCAGTACCAGGAGCTGGCCGAGCCGTCCTCACTCACCTATGTCACCCGCTCAGAGAACAGCATCTTTTTTGAGGTTGATGGGCCCTACCTTGCCATGATTCTTCCAGCCTCCAAGGAGGAAGGCAAGAAACTGAAGAAGAGGTGGGACTCTCATGGCTTTTGTGCTTTAGAAAGTACATGGATTGAGATAGATTAAATTTAACCCAGAAAGGAGGTTGGATCAGGAGCCAGGATAGAGACAGACCCGGGTTCTTGTGGTCTTACTGATTCCATTTGCACCAGCTCTGTCTGCCTGCTGCTGTATTCTGGCTCTGGCTACAGGCCCTTCAGTCATTTTCCTTTTAGAGAAGCAATGGCCTGAGGGGGAGAGATGTTTGCTGCCTGGTGGATGACAAGTGGAGGGTTGGAAAGGGAAGAGGCAGGCAGAGAGGATGAGGCATAGCTGGTGGCTCGCCAGTGCTCCTTGCCACTGCTGTGCTTGCCTTTTTTTTTTTTTTTCAGGTATGCTGTGTTCAATGAAGACGGTTCTCTGGCTGAGCTCAAGGGCTTTGAGGTCAAACGCCGCGGGGAACTGCAGCTGATTAAGATCTTCCAGTCCTCAGTGTTTGAGGCCTTCCTCAAGGGCAGCACGCTGGAAGAGGTGTATGGCTCTGTAGCCAAGGTGGCTGACTACTGGCTGGACGTGCTGTACAGCAAGGTAAGGGCTGTACCCTCCATCCTCACCTGCTCTGAAGGATGAAGGACCCTGCAAGAAGGGGACCCCGTGCTTCTTGGGCTCCTGGAGACCAAGGTGACTGAAGAACTCAGGGCCAATCCTGATGAAATCCCAAGACCTCCTGAGCACAATTATCCCTTGGAGTTCCCCTCAGCTTCTGCATCCAGGGGCACAACTCTGTGAAGGAAATGTTTTTCTAAATAGTGTGATAAGCCCAGCATGGTGATGCGTGCTTGTGGTCCCAGCTACTTGGGAGGATCACTTGAGACCAGGAAGTAGAGGCCACAATGAGCTGTGATTGCAGCACTGCACTCCAGCCTGAGATATTTGCTTATTTCTATGTTACTTTGTATTTTTTATGTTTTTCAGGCTACATAACATTTTATGAGTTTACATACCGTAATTTACATAACTAGTCCACGATTATTTACTACCAGTTAGGTTTCACATTTCCATTGTTATACATGGTGTTGCATTGAACATCTCGGTGCATGTTTCCCAGGCACAGGTGTCTTGGGTAGAAGGAATACTAGAACACTGCAGTGCTTTCCTGACTTGCTTTGCTGTGTGGGCTTCTGTTTCTTGGCATATTGTCTTGTATAGAGTGACACACATGTGCAAGGGAGCACTCGGGGTTTCACACAGAATATTCATGAGCCCAGCACCCCCTACAGGATGTGGGGGGGCCTGTGGTCAGGAACATGTGTGCAAAGCAGCAGCTCCAGCTGGATGTGGACGCCACACTGGAACTGCTCAGGCCACTCTCCAGCAGGCCGGAGTTTCTCTTTCCTCTCTTCTGGCTCTTCCTACCCCTTCTTTCTCTTCCTTTCAAGGAGAAAAACTTCCTGTCTTAGGCAGAGCAACATCCTTTTCTGCAGCCTTGGTGCTCTTCAGTAAATTCTTCTTGATATTTTGTGCACAGTTTAATAAAACAAGCCAAGCCAGGCGTGGTGGCTCACGCCTGTAATCCCAGCACCTGGGAGACCTAGGCGGGCAGATCACTTGAGGTCAGGAGCTGGAGACCAGCGTGGCCAACATGGCAAAACCCTTTCTCTACTAAAAATACAAAAATTAGCTGGATGTGGTGGCGTGTGCCTGTAATCTTAACTACTTGGGAGGCTGAGGCACGAGAATCGCTTGAACCCTGGAGGGGAGGTTTTAGTGAGCTGAGATTGCACCACTGCGCTCCAGCCCGGGTGACAGAACGAGACCGTGTCTCAAAAAATAAAATAAAAGCTAAAGTTTTATGTGTGTGTCTTTTAAAGTATTGCCACACAGGCATATGAGAGAGCTCTTTGAAATTGCAGCCTTCTGCGTCTCAGGCTAGAGAAGGGCATGGGCTAGAGGAGCACAGTCCAGGGTGAGTCCAGACTCTGCCCCTTGATTTCTGCAGTGTTTTATGCATTGTCTTTCTCTAGGCAGCCAACATGCCTGACTCTGAGCTGTTCGAGCTCATCTCTGAGAACCGTTCCATGTCTCGGAAGCTGGAAGATTACGGGGAGCAGAAGTCTACATCCATCAGCACAGCAAAGCGCCTGGCTGAGTTCCTGGGAGACCAGATGGTCAAGGATGCAGGACTGAGTTGCCGCTACATCATCTCCCGCAAGCCCGAGGGCTCCCCTGTCACAGAGAGGTGAGGGCTCCCTCCGTCACGGAGAGGTGAGGGCTCCCCCTGTCACGGAGAGGTGAGGGCTCCCCCTGTCACGGAGAGGTGAGGGCTCCCCCTGTCAAAGAGAGGTGAGGGGTTCCTTACAGATTTGGGCTATGTTTACGCACACATGCACATCTTTGCCTATACGCATGCGCGTACTCAGTGAAAAACGTAGACGTGTTTACGCACACACATGCATTTATGAGTATGCATGCACATGGTTACACCATGAGGAACATGTAGACATGGTTACATCACTGACACGTTTGCAATGATGTTTGACACATAAGCACAAATGCACGTGTTGACCGAGGAACCCTGATAGGCTCCATGTTTGTGCATACATATGCACGCAGATGTGTACATTGTTATTTGTGAACAACTGTTACAAGTCCTTATTTCCATGTTCATTTGATAAGAATTATGATCAGATTTTGGATGATTTTCACTATTACTGAGCTGTGTGCCTGTCTTCCTCACCCAGGGCCATCCCACTTGCCATTTTCCAAGCAGAGCCTATGGTGGCCAAGTGAAGCAGCTTTCTCCGGAACCCAGTGGCTGCAAGAGTCTGCGTGTCCTCTTCAAGACTTTGATATTCGAGCAGTGAGTGCCAGTTGCATTTTCTACTCTTCAAAGTTTACAAGGAAAGCTAGACAGAGCAGAATATGTCTGAGTTGGATTATGTTTTTTGTCTGGCGTCTTCACTCCTGACTTCCTCCTTTCTGATAAGTAATAGGTGAGGAACTAATAACCCTTTAGGGCAAACGGAAAACATGAAGTGCCTAGGGCCCTTTAGCTATTCTATTGGATGGACTAAGACCAGGGGTGTTGGCTCAGCCGCCTACTAGCTCTGTGATCTGGAGGAGTCAGTGAAGCTCCCTGCCTTGGTATCCTCTGCTGTGCAGTGGGCACCTTTCATCATAGAGTTTCTGAGAGGATTAAATAAGACACAGTGTTTAGCCCTGTGCTCAGCACGAAGTGAGCCTCACACATGGCTGCTGCCACCTACTATTCTCTGCCTGTTTCCTGCACACACAGATTCTGGATTGGGACTACTACATTGAGCGGCTGGGAAGCGCCATCCAGAAGATCATCACCATCCCCGCAGCCCTGCAGCAGGTGAGGGCGGGGTCAGCGGCATGGGCTGTGGGGCTGAAAACCGTGCAGTTAGACAAGGATCTCTCCCTGATGGGTGTTGGCCTCACACAGGTAAAGAACCCAGTGCCACGCGTCAAACACCCCGACTGGTTGCACAAAAAACTGCTGGAGAAGAATGATGTCTACAAGCAGAAGAAGATCAGTGAGCTCTTCACCCTGGAGGGCAGGAGACAGGTGATGGTGGGGCCGCCGAGGCCAGGCTGGGCGGGATCCTCGTGACATGCAGGACATCAGGCTCCTTACACTGCTGTGTGTGCTATAGTGAAGCACACTGTGTTGAAGTGTTGAAAGTGGACTTTTTCTGAAAACGTGCCCCTTGGCACTTTACTCTCTAACTCTGCATGTCACTCTTGTTAATAGGACACCATTGTGAGCCTCAGGTGAGGGCAAGGAACTGTCTCCTTATATGAAAATATTAGGGTGTACTAATTAGACTCAGTGCCTTGGGCAGATCACTGTCTCTTGAAGCCCCAGTTTTCTGAACGTGAAATGAATATCTTTCCTATGGAAACACTTGGAAACACAGGACACAGTGTAATAAAAGGTACAGTGAAAGTCAGAAGAGCAAAAGGAAAATTCTTAAGTACTGAAAATTAGAAGTAAACTATAAATTAGAGCAGTATACAAACTCACATGATAAGAAAAAGGTTCTTTGGCAGGGTGCTGGGGCTCACACTGTAATCCCAGCAGTTTGGGAGGCCAGGGTGGGCGGATCACAAGGTCAGAAGATCAAGACCGTCCTGGCTAACACGGTGAAACCCCGTCTCTACTAAAAATACAAAAAATTAGCCGGGCGTGGTGGTGGGCACCTGTAGTCCCAGCTACTCGGGAGGCTGAGGCAGGAGAATGGCGTGAACCCGGGAGGCAGAGCTTGCAGTGAGCCAAGATCGTACCACTGCACTCCAGCCTGGGCGACAGAGCGAGACTGTCTCAAAAAAAAAGAAAAAGAAAGAAAAAGGTTCTGAGATGGATTGGATTTTAAAATTTAACTGTCTCATTTGTAAGAGTTATATATATATATTCTTTAACGCCCTCCCCGAGACAGAGTCTTGCTCTGTCTCCCAGGCAGGAGTGCAGTGTCTCAATCTTGGCTCACTACAGCTTCCGCCTCCCGGGTTTAAGCAGTTCTCCTGCCTCGACCTCCAGTGTAGCTGGGATTATAGGAGCACACCATTATGCCTAGCTAATTTTAAGTTTTTTAATTTTTTTTAATTTTTAGTAGAGATGGGGTTTCAACATGTTGGCCAGGCTGGTCCCAAACTCCTGACCTCAGGTGAATGCACCCGCCTCAGCCTCCCAAAGTGCTGGAATTACAGGCATAAGTCACTGCACCCAGCCAAGAGTTAAATTGAAAAGATAGGACATAGAAAAAGCAAAAGGACTAAAAAATATGTATACCAGGTAAATGTTAACCAAAAGAAAGCTGATGCAGCTGTATTCATACCAGACAAAATACTCTCTAAACCAAAAGTATTAGGAAACATAACAACGGTTGTTAAATAATACTGAAAGTCACAATTCTCTGGAAATATATACTAATTGTAACAATGTAGCTTCACATTAAATAATGTAAACATTTACCTAATTATAAGAAGAATTTACCTCCAATCAGTTTGAGAGATGTTGACATCCCTCCCTCAACTGATAGTTGGAGCCGACCAAAAATCAGCAAAAATATGTTTGGAGTGACACAATCAACTAACTAGATTTAGTCACTAGCTATAATACATTCAGTGAACAAATGTAGTCTTGCACTAAAATTAGAGAATACCTATCCTTTTCAAGAATACATAAATTAGTGACCATATATATACCCCAGAGTAAGCTGCAGCCAGTTCTAGATAACCTAAATACAGACCATGTTTGTATGTGGTAAAAAACCACATAAATAACTTGTGGATCGAAAAAGTCATAGAACTTAGACAATACTTGGAACTAAATGTAAATACACTATCAAAATTTGTAGTATGCAGTTAAACAGGACTTGTATACGCATTTATACATCTAAATGCATATATTAGTAAAGAAAAATAGAAAATTAAGTTTCCAACTGAAGAAGTTAGAGTACAACAGATCCGTCAGAGGAAATAGACAGAAAGAAGTTATAAAGAGTTATAAAGGTAAACCAGGCATGGTGGTACACACCTGTAGTCCTAGCTATTCGGAAGGCTGAGAGGCAGGAGGATTGCTTGAGCCCAGGAATTTGAGGCTGTAGTGGGCTATGATGGCACCTATGAACAGGCACTTCACTCCAGCCTGGGCAACACAGGGAGACCCCAACTCAAGAAAGAAAAGAGGCTGGGTGCGGTGGCTCACGCCTGTAATCTCAGCACTCTGGGAAGCTGAGGTGGACGGATCACAAGGTCAGGAGATCGAGACCATCCTGGTTAACACAGTGAAACCCCGTCTCTACTAAAATTACAAAAAATTAGCCAGGCGTGGTGGCAGGTGCCTGTAGTCCCAGCTACTGGGGAGGCTGAGGCAGAAGAATGGCGTGAACCGGGGAGGTGGAACTTGCAGTGAGCCGAGATCATGCCACTGCTCTCCAGCCTGGGTGACAGAGCGAGACTCTGTCTCAAAAAAAAAAAGAAAGAAAAGAAAGAGGTTACAAAATTGAGCCAGAATGAGTGAAACAAGCAATACAATTAAAATGTTGTTCTTTGAAAAGACTTAGGAAATAGTTACATCTTTTTCTTTTCTTTTGAGACAAGGTCTCATTGTGTCACCCAGGCTGGAGTACAGTGGCACAATCATGGCTCACTGCAGCCTTGACCTCCCGGCCTCAGCCTCCTGCATAGCTGGGACTATGAGCGCACACCACCACACCCAGCTAATTTTTGTATTTTTTTGTAGAGACAAGGTTTTGTCGTGTTGTACTGGCTGGTTACATGTTTTTCAGGATGGAGTTTTTTATTTTTATTTTAATGAAAATAGACATCATTATAGATACAGTAAAGCCTTAAAAAATGGAATGATTCCCATTTTCTGCTAAACAGTTGGAAAACATAGATGGAATGGACAGTATCCTCAAGTTATGCACTGACCTAAGAAGTAATGAAAACCTGAATAGAACTTTAACCATCACAGAAATTGACACTTACAAAGAAACAGGCCGGTCGTGGTGGCTCATGCCTATAATCCCGGCTTTCAGGGAGGCAGAGGCGGGAGGATAGCTTGAGCCCAGGAGTTCGAGACCTACCTGCACAATATGGTGAGACCCCATTCTCCACAAAAAGGAAAAAAAAAAAAAAAAAGACGGAAAAAAAAAAGACAAAAAAAAAAAAGTGTAAAAGAAACACCAAACCCAAATGATTTTTAAGAGAGAAAGGAAAAAAAACACTTAGCTCATTTGGTAACCTTGGCAATCCTTATTACTTTGGTAACATAATTGAAAACAGGAAAGGAAAGTTACGGGCCATGAACAATAGATGAAAAAATATTAACATACATGAACAATAACGATATGACCAACTAGGACTTATGCCGAGAATAGCAAGCACTGTTTAATTTTAGAATCTGCCAAGTGAGTTTTTCTTGAGAGAAATCCACTAATTCATCATTAAAGGAGAAAACTCATAGGATCATCTCCAGTAGATGCTGAAACAACATGTGGTAAAACTTTAACATCTGTTCATGATAAAGCTTTGAACAATCAAAATCAGAATAGATGAGATATTTCTTAACCTGATAAAGTGTTTTCAAAACCCAACAGCAGACCTCACACTTAACCACAAAATACTGGAAGCATTGAAGTAAGGAGTAACAAAGGGATGCCTTTTAACCACTGCTTCTGTTCAAAACAGTTTGGAGATCTAGCCAGTATAATTAAACCAGAAAAAGAATTGAATTTTAAGGATTGAAAAGGGAGACATCAGCTTATTATTTATAGATGATATAATTTAACAGAAAATGTAAGAAAACCTAGATTTTGTGTTAACTAATATGTATTTCAGCAACAATTAGATACCAAGGTAAGATAAAAATCTATAGCTTTTGTCCGGGCGTGGTGGCTCATGCCTGTAATCCCAGCACTTTGGGAGGCCGAGGTGGGCGGATCTCACTGTTGCCCAGGCTGATATTAAACTCTTGGGCTCAAGTGATCCTCCTGTCTGGGCCTCCCAAAGCACTGGGATTACAGGTGTGAGCCACCATGCCTGGCCTATACACAACTTTATTGAACATATAAAAATTTACCTAAGTAACAAAAAGAGGTACCATCTTTACAGATGCAAGGACTAAGTATTAAAATATGGCAGTTTGCCCCATATTAATTCATAAAATTCAGTGTAATTCCAATAAAAAAATCTGTAAAAAGCTTTTTGGATAGAACTTGACAGATGAATCTTAAAATTTATATAAAGAGTAAGGATAAGAATAACCAAAGAATTTTGAAGAATAAGGAGGGCATGTTAATCTTACTGTGTAACAAGACACTCTATCATGGTGTCTTAACGATGAGAGGAGAGCAGTAGAGCCGATGGGGAGTCTAGAAACAGACTCTCCTGGAAGTTGGAAGTTGGAAGTTGGTAGGTCACAGAGGAACCGTTACAGATCGTTAAGGAGAGAGTGGACCACAGTGAGTGATGCTGGTAAAAATGGTTTTTCATATTTGAAGAGGTAAGTTGCTGTGTCACACTGAGTGTAAAACTAAGGCTGAGTGTGATGGCTCATGCCTGTAATTGCAGTGCTTTGGGAGTCCAAGGAAGAAGGATCAGTTGAGCCCAGAAGATCCAGACCAGCCTGGGCCACACAGGGAGGCCTCATCTCTACAAAAAAAAAAAAATCTACACAACAGAATTAGGAATGGTTGTGCATGCCTGTAGTCCCAGCTACTTGGGAGGCTGAGGTGGGAGGATAACTTGAGCCTGGGAGGTTGAGGCTGCAGTGAGCCAAGATGACACCACTGCACTCCAGCCTGGGTGACAGAGCGAGACCCCTGTGTCTTAAAAAAGAAAAAAGAAAACTAAAATCTTTGGTAGACAGCTCAGGAGACTGTCGTTATGATGCTGGGGTGGGAAGGGCTTTTTTAAGGCACATGTGAAAAACATCACAAAGGGAAAGAATGATCAATTAATTAAAAGTTCAATCTTCTGTAGTCTGGGACAAGAAAGGCAGAATGTCGATAATTGTTGACATTGGTGATAAGAGCATGGGAGCTCGTTACTGTGCTTTTGTATATGTTTGAAAACTTTCCTGATAGGAAGTCAACACACACAAACTTATATGTAGCACAGAAGTCACCATGAAACAAAGGCCTGAGTCACATTTTGAAGAGGTTTAGAATGTGCAAAAGTTAGAAATGGCTCATAAACGTGTGTTCGCTGCCTATTGCAGCCTAACAAATGACCCCAAAACTTAGCAACTTAAATGCACCCGTGTATCCGAGGTCTCCACTGGAGAAGGACCCACTTCCGAGCTCCCTCCCACGGGGATGGCAGGACTTGGTTCCTCCTTGGCCTTTGTCTGGACATTATCCTTAGTCCCCTGCTCCATGCGGCTCTTCACGGGACAGCTCACAGCATGGCGCTGGCTTTTGAGAGAGTGCCAGCCAGGCAGAAGCCACAGTGTTTTATAGGTGCTCTCAGGAGTGGCATTCCGTGACTTTTGTTGGAATCTGTTCATCGGGGCAGTCACCGGGTCCCACCCCCACTCAGGGAAGGAGTCACACCGGGTGTGAACACCAGGAAGTGGGAGTGGGGCCATTTTGGGCGTTGCCTGCACAGGGCCACGAAGATGTTTGGCCTTACTATTGATTAGGTAAATGCAGCATGATGTATTTAGATAGCAGGTCACACTGCAGGCAAGTAAGTGTGGTGGCATCAAGTATCAAGATTGTAGGAAGTAGAAAATCCCTGGTGCTAGAGGTGGAGGTGGTTGTTCTCCGGGACCAGGCAACACATACAGAGATGGTCGCTGAGTCGCAGTTTGTAGTTTTGAAAAAGTAGGCACTTGTCATTCTTCATTTGCAAAGTCCTGGGTAGGCAGGCTGATGTGTTTGTATGATGGAACATTTTACATCAGTTACAATGAACGAATCATATGTACATGTTTCACCTGGTGTCAGTCTCAAAAACACATGGCTGAGTAAAGAAACAAGTTGCAGGACCAGGCGTGTGGCTCACGCCTGTAATCCCAGCACTTTGGGAGGCCGAGGTGGGTGGATCATTTGAGGTCGAGAGCAGCCTGGCCAGCATGGTGAAACCCCATCTTTACTAAAAATACAACAAAAAATTAGCCGGGCTTGGTGGCAGGCGCTTGTAATCCTAGCTTCTTGGGAGGCTGAGGCAAGAGAATCGCTTGAACCCAGGAAGCAATGTTGCAGTGAGATGAGATCGCGCCATTGCGCTCCAGCCTGGACAACAGTGAGATTCTGTTTCAAAAAAAAAAGGAGGCTGGGCACGGTGGCTCACGCCTGTAATTCCAGCACTTTGGGAGGCCGAGACAGGCGGATCACGAGGTCAGGAGATCGAGACCACCCTGGCTAACACGGTGAAACCCCGTCTCTACTAAAAATACAAAAAAAAAAAAAAAAAAAAAATTAGCCGGGCGTGGTGGTGGGCACCTGTAGTCCCAACTACTCGGGAGGCTGAGGCAGGAGAATGGCGTTAACCCAGGAGGCGGAGCTAGGAGTGAGCCGAGGTTGCGCCACTGCACTCCAGCCTGGACGACAGAGCGAGACTGTCTCAACAAAAAAAAAATTTAAAAAAAGGAAACAAGTTGCAGTCAGATGTATCCCACATGTTACTATTTAAGTTAAAACTTAACAGCTGTGGCATGTGTCTGTGGACATGTGGTAAAAATTTAAAGGTGTGTGGGGGCAGACAGAAGAGGGCTGTACCCATTATTTGCAGCATTTTATTTCTTATAAAAAGAGCATACTGGAGCAAACATGGCAAAATGCGAAGATATACTTATTGGTAGTCTTGAGTGACATTTTATTTTTCAGTTTGATCTTTTCACTTTCTTTTTTTTTTTTTTTTTTGAGACGGAGTCTTGCTCTGTTGCCCAGGCTAGAGTGCAGTGACGCAATCTCGGCTCACTGCAACCTCCATCTCCCGAGTTCCCACCATTCTCCTGCCTCAGCCTCCCCAGCAGCTGGTACTACAGTGCCCGCCACCACACCCGGCTAATTTTTTGTATTTTTAATAGAGATGGGGTTTCACCGTGTTGGCCACGATGGTCTCGATCTCCTGACCTCGTGATCCGCCCACTTCAACCTCCCAAAGTGCTGGGATTACAGTAGTGAGCCACCGCTCCCTGCCTCACTTTGTTTTTGTTTTTGTTTTGTTTTGTTTTGTTCTTTTTTTTTTGAGACAGAGTCTCGCTCTGCCGCCCAGGCTGGAGTGCAGTGGCCGGATCTCAGCTCACTGCAACCTCCGCCTCCCGGGTTCACGCCATTCTCCTGCCTCAGCCTCCTGAGTAGCTGGGACTACAGGCGCCCGCCACCTTGCCCGGCTAGTTTTTTGTATTTTTTAGTAGAGACGGGGTTTCACCGTGTCAGCCAGGATGGTCTTGATCTCGTGACCTTGTGATCCGCCCGTCTCGGCCTCCCAAAGTGCTGGGATTACAGGCTTGAGCCACCGCACCTGGCCTGTTTTGTTCTGTTAGAGAGGGTCTCACCCTGTCGCCCAGGCTGGAATGCAGTGGCGCAACCTTGGCTCACTGCAAACCCCACCTCCTGGGCTCAAGTGATCCTTCCACCTCAGCTTCCCAAGTAGCTGGGACCACAGGTGCACACAACCACGCCCAGCTAATTTTTCTGTTTTTTGTAGAGACGGGGTTTCACCATGTTGGCCAGGCTAGTCTCAAACTCCTGGCTCAAGTGATCCGCCCACCTCAGTCTCTCTAAGTGTTGGGATGACAGGCGTGAGCCACCATCCCCGGCCTTCACTATTAAAAGTTCAATAAACTTGTGTAAACAAACATTCCATTTCAGGTGATACACTTATGTTAGATTTCCAGAAGTGGAATTTGTGGGGATGAGATCCTGAGATTCTTGTTTGCCTGTTTTTATGAGGCAAGGTTTCACTCTTGCCCAGGCTGGAGTTCAGTGGTGTGATCATGGCTCGCCACAGCCTCCAACTCCTGGGTTCAATTGATCCTCCTGCCTCAGCCTACCAAGTAGCTGGGACTATAGGCACACTACCACGCCTGGCTAATTTGTAATATATTTTGTAGAGAGAGGGTCTTGCTGTTACCCAGACTGGTCCCAAACTCCTAGCCCCAAGCAATTCTTCTGACTTGGCCTCCCAAAGTGCTGGGATTCCAGGCGTGAGCCACCCTGCCCAGCCGGAGATCCTGAGATTTAAGGCTTCACTGGGTTTTTGCAGGTCACGATGGCTGAGGCCTCAGAAGACAGTCCGAGGCCAAGTGCTCCCGACATGGAGGACTTCGGCCTCGTGAAGCCGCCTCACCCAGCAGCCCCTGTCGCTGTGAAGAGGAAGCGAGTTCTTTGGGAGAGCCAGGAGGAGTCCCAGGACCTCACGCCGACTGTACCCTGGCAGGAGATCTTGGGACAGCCTCCCACCCTAGGAACCACCCAGGTAAGGCACACAGTTGTGACACTATCTCTAAGGGGTCTGCTGCAAAGCCCAGGGAGCCCGAGATGCGTCCTGACCCCTAGGGAGGCTGCTTGTGAGAAAGTCGTGGCGGGCATTCCCATCTCACCACTTGCACATGGGCTGTGCTCACCATCCATCCCAGGAGGAGTGGCTTGTCTGGCTCCGGTTCCACAAGAAGAAGTGGCAGCTGCAGGCCCGGCAGCGCCTTGCCCGCAGGAAGAGGCAGCGTCTGGAGTCAGCAGAGGGTGTGCTGAGGCCTGGGGCCATCCGGGATGGTCCTGCCACAGGGCTGGGGAGCTTCTTGCGAAGAACTGCCCGCAGCATCCTGGACCTTCCGTGGCAGATTGTGCAGGTGTAGACCTTGATCCAAGGGGAGGGCAGTGGCTCTGCTGATGGCCCAGGGATGGGGTGTCCGTCTGGGCCCTGAGGTCTGGGATGGGAGGATTAGAGTGGGCCTGGAGTTTCCTGCCCATCGTAGGGAGGCCTAAGGCCCTGTGCTGGGAGCTGGAAGCTACCTGGGAGGTAGCCCTGTGTGTGGGTTCCAGTGTGTCCTGTGACGTGCTGTATGTCCGTGTGGCCTTTCAGATCAGCGAGACCAGCCAGGCCGGCCTGTTCAGGCTGTGGGCGCTCGTTGGCAGTGACTTGCACTGCATCAGGCTGAGCATCCCCCGTGTGTTCTACGTGAACCAGCGAGTTGCTAAAGCGGAGGAGGGCGCTTCGTATCGCAAGGTAGGGAGGCAGCTGGTGCTAGTCTCTGCAGTCATCTGCCTGGGCAGCCTCTGAGGTGGCTTTCCCGTGATCTAGCGTGGCCTTGAGCCTCCATCTCCTCAGTACCCTATGGGGATGTTGTAGGAATTCCTCAAAACAATGTGTGTGAACACTGAGCGCAGAGTCTAGGGCAGAGCGAGTGCTGGGGATGGAGCTGCTGGTGTCCTTGTCACGATGAGCTTGTCTGCCCGCGAGGTCCATGTCGCAGGGACAAACCGAGTGGCGTTTGTTAGAGGTTGTGAACTCTGTCTCCATCGGATGTTTGGTTGTTAACAGCTTTATTGGGATGTAAAGTTACACGCCATCCAACTCACCCATTCAAAGTGCACAATTCATTGGCTTTTAGTGGCATGACTATTGCCAGTCAATGTTGACATTTTCTTTTTTTTTTTTTCCAATTTTACTTTGATTTCTGGGATCCATGTGCAGAACGTGCAGGTTTGTTACATAAGTAAGCATGTACCATGGTTGTTTGCTGCACCCATCACCCCGTCACTTGGGCATTAGGCCCTACATGCATTAGCAGTTTGTCCTGATACTCTCCCTCCCCTCGCCCCCCCATTCAGATATTTTCATCACTCCAAAAAGAAACATTGCATCCCTTACCTGTCACCATCCTCCCCCAGCCGTCAGTAGCCACTGATCCACTTCCTGTCTCTGGGTTTGCCTGTTTGGGCATTTGATATCAATGGAACCCTACAGTAGGTGGGTCTTTGTGCTGGGCTCCTCCCACCTGCAGAAAGTCTGAGGGTTTTCATGTGGCCATGAGTGCGCCAAGGTTCTTAGGTGGCGTCTCGGCCCAAACCCCCCGTTGTTAATCTGTCAGCTCAGCACATTTCTTGACTGGATGCTGTGAATCACGTAAGAAGTGACATGTAGCTGGGGCGATGAGGTGTGCACATTTGTACCTACACAAGGAGGTTTTCTGGAGAAGGTGAAACTCGATTCCAGCCAGGTGATTCAGTAGAATGTGCATCTAGAAAGTAGATAGATGCAGAGCCAGGTGTGGTGGTTCACACCCGTAATCTCAGCACTTTGGGAGACCAAAGTGGGTGGATAAAAAAGGAAAGCAGACGCAGAGGCATCGAGACCACAGAGAACAGATGGGAGTGTGGGATTTCCACACCTTCCTTCAGATGCGTGGTGCTGTGGCGCTGCGGCTGCCTTCAGATGCGTGGTGCTGTGGAGCTGTGGCTGTGTAGAAGTGCCCTTACTTTTGGGTTGCTTTTCTTTATGACTGTCAGCTCGTCTCTGGAGGGAGGCTCTGGCACTGTGTGAGTATCCTGTCCTCGACATTTGACTGGATGGTGTCAGCATCCATGTCTCATGGGGTCCATGGGGCTCCAGGATAATATCTTCTGATTCTGTCCCCCGTGTATATTAGCTGTTTCCTTTATAATGAAGAGCTTTGTGTAGATCAGGTGGAAGTGAACTCTAGTTTATTCCTTAAAAAGCAAGATACGAGGCCGGGCGCGGTGGCTCAAGCCTGTAATCCCAGCACTTTGGGAGGCCGAGACGGGCGGATCACGAGGTCAGGAGATCGAGACCATCCTGGCTAACACGGTGAAACCCCATCTCTACTAAAAAAAAAAATACAAAAAACTAGCCGGGCGAGGTGGCGGGCGCCTGTAGTCCCAGCTACTCAGGAGGCTGAGGCAGGAGAATGGCGTGAACCCGGGAGGCGGAGCTTGCAGTGAGCTGAGATCCGGCCACTGCACTCCAGCCTGGACGACAGAGCGAGACTCCGTCTCAAAAAAAAGGCAAGATACAAGAGGTGTGATACACTAAGGGTTTTTTTTTTTAAGCAAGAGAAATGCTTTTTCCCTTTAAATTCTTTTTAATTTTCAAGGTAGGGCATGGCAAATGGGTTTATTCCTTTTACTTTCCCTCTCTTTTTAAAATGTTACTATGGATTTGTGGATTTTTGTTTGACTTTTGTTGTTTTGGTTTTTGAGACGGTCTCACTCCATCACCCAGGCTGGAGTGCAGTGGTATGATCTTGCCTCCCTGCAGCCTTGTACTCTTGGGCCCAAGCGATCCTCCTGCCTCTGTGTTTAATGTTTTAAGATCAGTTGTAGCCAAATCCCGCCCAACACACACGCGTTAGGTATGTTAAGGTGCACGGCAGGCCGTCACCTTATGTCATTGATAGGTCCTTAGAAACTGCAATTTTAAGTGAAATGACTTTAAGTAAAATGATGTATAATGAAACAGATTTTTTTTCTTCCCGGAAACATTGTAATGAAACTGTGTTGGCCAGGCACAGCGGTGCATGCCTGTAATCCCAGCAATTTGGGAAGCTGAGGCTGGTGGATTGCTTGAGCTCAGGCATTCGAGACCAGCCTGGGCAACATGGCAAAACCCCTTCTCTACAGAGTTTTTTAAAAAATTTATTTATTTTTATGTATTTGTTTGTTTGTTTGTTTTGAGATGGAGTTTCTCTCTTGTTTCCCAGGCTGGAATGCAATGGTGCGATCTCAGCTCACCACAACCTCCGCCTCCCAGGTTCAAGAAATTCTCTTGCCTCAGCCTCCCGAGTAGCTGGGATTACAGGCATACACCACCACACTCGGTTAATTTTGTATTTTTTAGTAGAGACGGGGTTTCTCTGTGTTAGTTAGGCTGGTCTCGAACTCCATCCCTCCGGTGCTCCGCCCCACTGTGCTGGGATTACAGGCTTGAGCCACCGCGCCCGGCCCAGAATTTTTTTTTTTAAAGGAAGAAACTGCGTTGAGCAAAATGATGTTATTTGAGGACCTGCTATACGTCACTTCACTTAACATCGCAGTTTCCAAGTATCCATTGGTGTTGTTAAGTGAGGACTTACTGTAATTTACATATAGTTAAGTGCAGATTTTTAAATATGCAGTTGTTTGGGGTTTTGGACACATGACTATGTCTGTGTCGCCCACACCCCCAGGCAGGTGCAGAACATTTCCGTCACCGCGGAGGGTGCTTTTGTCCCCCGTGCAACCTCCTGCTGGCCCGATTTCTGTATTTCTGTAATTCTGTGTGACTTTCTAGAGCTTCATATTAATGGAGCCAGACAGTAGACTCTTTGGTGGTCAGTATCTTTTTGAGACTCAACTTATCCCAAATTGGGCTGGCCGGATCCCTTCAAGCTAGCACTTGAGTCCTTTTGACATGCCCTGTTGGTCTTTGAACACTTCCTTGCTTTCTGGCCACTAAGAGAGGCCAGATTCACCTTGAACTTCTAGACATGGAATTAGCT
The DNA here is from genome assembly GCF_008728515.1 of Papio anubis. Taxonomy (NCBI): domain Eukaryota; kingdom Metazoa; phylum Chordata; class Mammalia; order Primates; family Cercopithecidae; genus Papio; species Papio anubis. The sequence goes on along the minus strand of NC_044984.1, from coordinate 127,001,956 downwards.
GTTCCTCTAAAGAGCCTGAGCCTCGTTGAGAGGTTATGTTGAGAAACCAAGTCCTCTCCAGGACTCCCCCAGCTCCCACAACAGGGAGCTAGGGTACCTCTCTCCAGCTCTCCTCTCCAGGATTCCCCCAGCCCGCCATGCGGGAAGCTAGGGTGCCCCCTCTCCAGCTCTCCCGGACTCCCCAGTTCCCCATGCACATACTCTGGCTTCCCCAGGGGCTCTCTTTCCTTTCCTCTGACTAGGAAAATGTGATTTATCTCAGTTTTTGCCATCTACACCCTCAGGTTAAACCCATGAGAGAATGGAGGAAGATGAACTGGGAGCCTCCCCAGACCATGTTGACTGCTGCTATATTCTGAGAGCTCTTGTCTATTATCAGAGGCTGCAGGGTGCTTTTCAAAATTGCATCCAGAGGCCAGGCACGGTGGCTCACACCTGCAGTTCAGCGATTCAGGAGGCTGAAGTGGGAGGATTGCTTGAGCCCAGGAGTTTGAGACCAGCCTGGGCCTCATAGTGAAGCCTCCTTTCTACAGAAAAATGAAAAAGCCACCCGTGGTGGTGTGTTCCTTGTCCCAGATACTCAGGGGGCTGAGACTGGAGGACCGCTTGAGCCCAGGAGTCGGAGGCTGCAGTGAGCTGTGATCACACTGCTACACTCCAGCCTGGGCAATACAGCGAGACCCTGTCCGTGAAAAATAAATAAATAACATAAAAATTACGTCCAGAGTTTTTAGTTGTAATCATTGACAAAGGTGGACTATGGCATGGTGGGTGTACCCCATCGTTAGGGGCACTGGAAGTCCTAGGACTCGGAACAGCCTGTGCATGTATGTGCACCACAGACATTACCACCTACGCCATGTGACGAGATCATCATTGTATTCTCACCAGGTAAATCGGGTCCTTCCTCGCTCCAATGTGGTCTACAATCTCTATGAGTATTCAGTGCCGGAGGACATGTACCAGGAACACATCAACGAGATCAACGCTGAGCTGTCAGCACCAGACATCGAGGGTGTATATGAGACTCAGGTGACTCCCCAGCCACCCTCGGCTGAACTGGGGGAGGCTCCAGCAGGGTGGAATAGAGGAAAGAAACCCGCCCAGGGTGTGGGCTGGGAAACAGCAGTGATTGTGGACTCGTGCCCACAGGTGAGGTGAATGTCAGCAGGGTGTCTGCCAAAGGTGACCTGTGGGCAGTGGGCTGGGCAGCTGCAGGGGCACAGCCACATCCCAGGCAGGAGTCACGTGGGCAGCCAGAGCCCCCCCATCCAGCCCTTGCCAGCCTGTCTGCCCGCCTCTTCCAGGTTCCGTTACTGTTCCGGGCCCTGGTGCACCTGGGCTGTGTGTGTGTGGTCAGTAAACAGCTGGTGAGGCACCTTTCGGGCTGGGAAGCAGAGACCTTTGCTCTTGAGCACCTGGAGATGCGCTCTCTGGCCCAGTTCAGCTACCTGGAACCAGGTATGGCCTGCACCAGCCGCCACCATGTGCCTGCCTCCCAGACATCTGGGGTGACGGTCTTGTTTCCTTCTGCAGGGAGTATCCGCCATATCTACCTGTACCACCATGCACAGGGCCACAAAGCGCTCTTCGGGATCTTCATCCCCTCACAGCGCAGGGCGTCCGTCTTTGTGCTGGACACTGTGAGTCCTGGGCCCTCCATGGCAGCACATTGGTTGGAGCAGGGTCTGGGGAAGGAGGACATCTCCCAGGGTGCCCGGGCCCTCCAGGTCTTGTCCTCAAGGGCCTTTGCCCATGAGTGCCTGTCGTGATTGAATTGGCAGTGCCATGGCAGTGGTGGAGTCTGCCCCAGGGCTGCCCCCACTTCCTCCCACACAGGGTGAGGCTGACACGGTCTGCGTTTGTCTAGGTGCGCAGCAACCAGATGCCCAACCTTGGCGCCCTGTACTCAGCAGAGCACGGCCTCCTCCTGGAGAAGGTGGGCCCTGAGCTCCTGCCGCCCCCCAAACACACCTTCGAAGTTCGGGCAGAAACTGACCTGAAGACCATCTGCAGAGCCATCCAGCGATTCCTGCTTGCCTACAAGGTGAGGGTGGTTGGGATCCTGCTGTGTGAGTCGCCTCTCCTTTGAGGCTGGGCCCACCTGGGTCTTTTCTTCCATTGTGCCTTGACCCAGGAGGAGCGCCGGGGGCCCACGCTCATCGCCGTTCAGTCCAGCTGGGAGCTGAAGAGGCTGGCCAGTGAGATTCCTGTCTTGGAGGAATTCCCGCTGGTGCCTATCTGTGTGGCCGACAAGATCAACTATGGGGTCCTGGACTGGCAGCGCCATGGAGCCCGTCGCATGATCCGGCACTACCTCAACCTGGACACCTGCCTGTCGCAGGCCTTTGAGATGAGCAGGTGAGCGTAGCACTGTCACCGTGGGCCAGCGGTCCCCAGGCAGAGCCGGCCTCGGTGGTCTCTGTGACCCGGCAATGTACCCTGGCACTGAGCTGTGCCCCGGTGCCAACCTGTGCCTCAGTGCTGACCTCTGCCCCTGTGCAGGTACTTTCACATTCCCATCGGGAACCTGCCAGAGGACATCTCCACGTTCGGCTCCGACCTCTTCTTTGCCCGCCATCTCCATCGCCACAACCACCTGCTCTGGCTGTCCCCTACAGCCCGCCCTGACCTGGGTGGAAAGGAGGCTGATGACAACTGTCTTGTCATGGAGTTTGATGACCAAGCCACTGTTGAGATCAACAGTTCAGGCTGTTACTCCACAGGTAAGTGGGCAGGAGGACGAGGTCCATGAGACCTGACTGGTGTTTCTGCCATTCTGTGACATCTTCTCAAGGCAAGAGTGCCCGAGGATGGGCTCAGAGCTCGACCTCGCAGGTCAGAGCTGAAGCTGCAGGAGACAGTCCTGGGGTCAAGGTCCAGGTGGGGCCTCCTGTGCCCTCGGGAATCTGAATAGCCTGGCAGGTGTGAGGATGGGTGTGGGCAGGTCTGATGCTGGTTCTGGAGGTGGTGGTGGCTGGAGTCAGGCCCAGGGGGCTGGTGGTGCAGGAGCTGGCAGGATGCTGGCTGAGCATGGCGTCTTCCTGTACAGTGTGTGTGGAGCTGGACCTTCAGAACCTGGCCGTCAACACCATCCTCCAGTCTCACCACGTCAACGACATGGAGGGGGCTGACAGCATGGGGATCAGCTTCGACGTGATCCAGCAGGCCTCCCTGGAGGACATGATCACGGGTGGTCAGGCTGCCAGTGCCCCAGCCAGCTACGATGAGACAGCCCTGTGCTCTAACACCTTCAGGTGCCACCCTCTCCGGGAAGGAGTGTTACTAATAGACGGGTCTTATCCTTTGCCCTTAATTTGGAAAGCTAAGGTCTAAGACAGTGTCCCTTGGGCTTCCCTTAGTCTTAATGGCAGAGCCAGAGACCACTGCGGCGAGTTTCCCATCTTCAGTCTGTTGTCTTTACCACCATGTGGGTCCAGCCTGGTCCCTGGCGACTGTTCCATGTGCTGCCTCTGACCTCCCTGTGGCCAGAGGTACTTCACACAAAGAGCCTTTCTAACCGGGGCCACTTTTCGACGTGACCAAAGGTACATCATAGGGATCTCCAGCCGGCTCTACTGACTATGATGTGCGAGGCATCGGCACTTAGGTGTCAGGAGCCATCAGTCTGCCACGGAGGTCATGGTTGAGGGTCTAGAGCCGTCAATCTGCCGCAGAGGGTGTGGTTGAGGGTCAGGAGCTGTCGGTCTGCTGTGGAGAGCGTGGTTGGTTGACAGCAGCGACTTGCAGTACCCACCAGTGGTGGTTCATACTGGGGAACGCTTGCTGTGTACCAGGAGGTGGGCCAAGCACTTCACATTCTGCCTCTGTCCCCACAGCAGCCCAGGGACAGGGAGCGGTTACTGTCCATTTTTCAGATGAGGAAACTGAGGTCAGAGGGGCTGGCTTTGTGGTCATACCACAAACAAATGGAAGGGTTGGCACTCAGAAACAAGTCTTTCTAATTCTAGAGCCTCTGCTCAGCCGTAGTTTTAATGACCACACAGAAGGGGAGAGGGAGCATGTCAGAGCTGGGAAGTGAGGCCGGGAGAGGACTGGTGGAAAGAGGCAGGGAGGCAGTTGGGAGCCCAGAGCAGGGTCTTGGCAGAGAGACGGTAGGCCAGGCCTGAGAGGTAGATGGAGTCCAACGGCAGATCCCCAAACTGCCGCTCTGGGGAACGTGGGGTTTGCTGAATTGTTGAAGAGTTGGTGATGAAAAGGAGTTTTAGGAATGGGACTTGGACCTCTGTAGGTTCTCCTGTAACATTCTGTTCTTGACCCCATTGAAGTTCCCACTTCTTCAGTAGGGTGACGTGCAGTTTTGGAACCTTTAGCTGAATTGGGGTTCCAGTACCAGAGCAGCTAGCATCTCTGCCCTACGGGAAGTGAAGGGGGCCGGACGGGGCGTGTACAGTACACTGCCCAATGCCTAGCTGTCTGGCCTGTGACCAGGGCCCCCCACCACAGGAAACTTGTTTACACTGGCACACGCCCTTGTGGCTTTTGTGTGACCCGTGTCTAGGTCCCACCTGCCTGACCATTGCTTCGGTGTAGGGGCCCAGCCTTGTGTTCCCCCTAGCGTGGTAGGGAAGACCCAGCCCAGGGTAGCCCCTGCCTCTTCAGAGGGAAGGCACAAAATCAGTCACCACCGCAATAGGGAATAAGTGCAAAGATGTGTTCCTTACATCTCCTGGGCAGGGAGGGTGCACCACCGTGATCATCTCATGAGTAGGGAAGCCATCCTCCCTCCCAGGGCCATGCAAGGCAGGCACAGGGAGAGTGCCCAGGGCAGCTGGCCGTGTGAGAAAATGGGGTGTAGGCATGTGTTAGTTCACGGGCAAGTGCCTGAATGGTCCATTTAAAGGAAGTGGCAGGAAGGCAGGGCCCAGCCTGCTAGGTGGGAAAGAGTCCTCTAAGTTCTTGTCTCTGACTGACTGGGGCCATGTGGGTGTGGTGGTGTTTTGTTCTGTTTTGTTCTTGTTTTTTGAGTCAGAGTCTTGCTCCGTCACCCAGGCTGGAGTGCAGTGGCGCCATCTTGGGTCACTGCAACCTCCACCTCCTGGGTTCAAGCAATTCTCCTGCCTCAGCCTCCTAAGTAGCTGGGATTACAGGCGTGTACCAGCCCAGCTAATTTTTGTATTTTTAATAGAGACGGGGTTTCACCATGTTGGCCAAGCTAGTCTCGAGCTCTTGACCTCAGATGATCCACCCACCTCGACCTCGCAAAGTGTTGGGATTACAGGCGTGAGCCACTGCATCTGGCCTAGTGTGTTCTGATGTGTAGGCAGTGGCTTTGCTGTGTCCTTCCTGTCAGGGGCCCCAGCCCGTCGCACACTTGCTGCCCCATACTGTACTGCCCTCCCATCCTGCTTCAGAACACACAGAGTTTGGGTTGTGTTGAGGGATGTGGCAAAGCCGGAGCTAGTTTCAGGAATGAACTGGAAAGAAACAGATGAGGCATGAAGGTAAAGGGATGAAATTTGGACAGTGACTTAAGGTGGGGACAGTGAGAAAGGGGAGGTGACAGTGACGGATTTGGACCCAGCCATGTAGGGAAAACCTGTGCCCGTTTCAGCTGGAGCGTCCCGCGTGGCGGCAGCATGGGAGGCTGAGGGTACAAGAGTGTCCTGCACTTCTCTTTCAGGATCCTGAAGAGCATGGTCGTGGGCTGGGTGAAGGAGATCACCCAGTACCACAACATCTATGCGGACAACCAGGTGATGCACTTCTACCGCTGGCTCCGGTCACCGTCCTCTCTGCTTCATGACCCCGCCCTGCACCGCACGCTCCACAACATGATGAAGAAGCTCTTCCTGCAGTGAGTGCTCCTCCCTGGGCCATCCTCCGCGTCCTTAGCTGGGCTGCTCCCTTACTCTCCAGAACCAGAGACGTGGCCAGCCAGTGCCGCTGGGATAAGTAGTCTATTTCTGGGTTTGTGGAGCATAACGATCTTCAAAGGATCCCAGAGAAACACGCAATTGCCGCTGCAGCATCACCTGCACATCCTGCAGAGAACGCTAGGTGGCACCCCCACTCCTGCCCCTTTCCTGCACAAGTTCTGCTGCACAGTGTATTGCTGTGTGCCTTGCTCGTTTTAGTGAAAATATGCCTTGGAGATCTGTGTGAGGACATGCCATATGAAAGAACATTTAGCCTCTTTCCAGCCTTGTGCCGTCGTTACAAATAGCAAATCAGTGAGAGGCTTCATGCATGAGCTCACACAGATAGATCCTGGGGTAACTTCTGGGGCGTAGCCCTGTTGCAGGCCTCACAGGTGTTATAACTCAGGGGATGGATGCTGATTTGATGGACTTCACGAGAGCGGCCCCACAGAGGCCCCTTGTGGACACTTCTTCCCTGGCCGTGCCTCACCAACGTGGCCAGGGATTATTACCCAGCTGCTAGGATAAAAGTGCTTCTCGGTGCAATCTTAACTTAGGATTTTTATAATGAATTAAGTCGAATTTTCTCTTCTAGTCCTTTGTCTAGTTTTCTGTAGCTTTGTTGGTTTTTCTCTTATTGAACATCGAATGAGTTGTCTCCATACAAAAAGTTGCCGTTTTTCTGTGATAAGAACTTGCTAATTTTTTCCTGTTTTTGCTTATCTTTTGCCTTTGTTTGTGGTGGATTTTGCCATGCAGAAATCTTCGTTCTTCATTGGCTTCTGGGTTCTAGTGTATCGGAGGCTTTTCTGCTTCAGGACCCTCAGCTCTTTTCCCTTATGGATTTTCCGGGTGCCCTCTGGCTCTCCACGGCTGTGGCGTCTCCACCATGGACTCTAAACTTGCTCCACAGGCTCATCGCTGAGTTCAAGCGCCTGGGGTCGTCAGTCGTCTACGCCAACTTCAACCGCATCATCCTCTGTACAAAGAAGCGCCGTGTGGAAGATGCCATCGCTTATGTGGAGTACATCACCAGCAGGTGCGGCTGGCTGGTCCTGGTGACGCAGCACTGTGGCTTTGAGAGGGGTGCTAAAATGACCCCCTGAGGTGCCAGCTGTCCTCCTGGGTGGACTGGGAGGTCCTTAGAAGCACAGGACTCACCATGGTAAACCCAGAGCAGCATGAAAAGGGGGTTACTGCCACCCGCGTGCTGTAGCAGATCAGAGGCCACGCAGGTGTGCAGCTTGCATTGAGTGTTTTTTGTTTGTTTTTTTCCCCATGGGAGACACAGATTCAAGGTGCCCTGAATATGTGCACCCCATAAGTGTTGACGGGCAAACCTTTCATAGACGTCCGTGTTGGCGAGTGGGAGTGGTGTGGTTCCCAGGTGCTCAGGTGTGCACAGCTCTCAGCTCTCAGAGCCTGGTGTTGTGGTTTTGACTTCCTGCCTTCCAGGCCATGTTCCTGAGGTTCCCTCGTGGGCCTTGCTGTGCTTCTGAAACACTCAGCACTATTTAAATCTAAATAGAAGACAAAGCAACAGAAAATCTCCACCAGCTCCTTTTGTTCAATTGATAGTAGGAAGCTCCCTCCCAGGTGCACTCACCCTGGGGATGAATGCAGCCATTTCTGAGTGCAGAGAGGAGTTGCTCGTGGAGGCATAGAGTGTCTGCATGGGTCTGGTCTTTGCATGGTTACAGGGGCAGCATCTGGGGGTGCTGCAGAAAAGACTGACACTAAATTGATAATAGGTCACTGAGAAGTAGGAAGGTAGAGCTTATAAGACTTTTCATTCCTAATCAAACCATATGCAATGGATTAATCTCAAACCTAAAACCACCGTTGTCCTCCTGCAGACCCACTGTGGCCCCTTATGTCTATCCAAGATGAGCCTTGATGGTCAGTGGTCACGCTGTGTGCCTGGGAGAGCTGGCTTGGGCTAGAATTGTATTTCAGAGCATGGCTGAGATGATGGGAAGGATGTGCCTCTCCCCACACTGGCCATGGGCAGCTCCAGGGGTGCTCTGTACCTGAGGAGGCCGGGGTTGCTCATGTCAGGAAACAGGCTGCCATTCTCCCTTAGCGCGGAGAGCAGAGTTAGGGAGAACATAAAATTCTCCTGCAGGAGGTGCAGTGTGGGCTACTCAGCTGCCTTTTAAAACTGTGATTTAGGATGTTCCTCCTTCCTTCCTCTGTTTCTTTGTTTATTCTTCCCTTTTTTTTGGTTTTTGTTTTGTTTTTTTTTTAAGAGATGGGGTCTTGCTCTGTCACCCAGGCTGGAGTGCAGTGGTGCAATAGTGGCTCACTGCAGCCTCAGCCTCTGGGCTCAAGCTATCTGCCCACCTCAGCCCACTGAGTAGATGGGACTAGAGGTGCATGCCAGCATGCCCAGCCAATTTTTGAATTTTTTTATAGAGACAGGGTTTTGCCACGTTGCCTGGATGGTCTTGAACTCCTGAGCTCAGGCGATCCTCCTGCCTCAGCCTCCCAAAGTGTTAGGATTACAGGCATGAGCCACTGTGCCTGGTTCTTTTTTTTTTTTTCTTAAATGGATCTAACTTGCAGAGGAGTGGGTCAGCCCTAGTGAGGCTTAACTGAGGAGTGACAAGGATGACGATAGCTTAGAAGAGCTTGGCAGTGGGAAGCACTGTGGTTGGTTACCTGAAGCTGCAGGTCACCTGAGGCCGGGAGCAGAGGCAGAACGCCTTATGGGCTGTCCCCAGCACGAGGAGGCACCCAGCTCTCTGTGGTGCCAGCTCCCAGGGGCCTGGTGGACCTCCTTAGTTTTACATTTACCTTTACCGCGTTTCCCTGGGAAGCCTGAGGAACGATGTGATGTGAATGAACTTTCAGATTCAATGTTAAGTAAGTGGAAGGTACAGATAGATACAAGAGGAAAAAAAGGAAAGTTGAGAACAAGGTCGATTTCATTTAAACAGTGTCTTCAATGCTTCCTCTACAGCATCCATGCTAAGGAGATCTTCCACTCTTTGACAATTTCTTTTTCTCGATGCTGGGAATTTCTTCTCTGGATGGATCCATCTAACTATGGCGGAATCAAAGGAAAAGTTTCATCTCGTGTTCACTATGGACTGGTAAGAGAGCTGCAGTGTGGCACGAGCCAGCTTTAGGGGCCGCGTTCCTTCCTGCAGCAAGTGCTGAGTGCTCAGGGCCCCAGCAGGCCTGGCTGTGTGGCAGCAGACACTGCAACCGCATCCTGCCCTCATGAACATGGGGAGGGACCATGTGCAGACAAGCACATCAGTGTGGAATGTGGCGTCGGCCCTGGTGAGGGCAGGGCTTGCCATGGGCCACAGGGAGGTGGAGGCCTGTGAGGTGGTGACAAGGAATCCCAGAGCTGATGAAGCGCGCTGGAGTCGTGCGTGCATAAGGCACCTCCAGTGAGTGGACATCAGGGAGGCAAAGCACAGGTCACTGGAGCAGTGATTGCAGATGCAGGCAGAGAGCTGGCAGGGCCAGGCAACTTGGGCATGGCAGGGCAGGGCCTCAGCTTTCGTGGGGATGGGAGGTTCTGTGTGGGCGATGTTGGAGCTTTCTTGGCCCCATGCGGATAACCCACCCTCGGAGGGCACAGGCAGGTAAAGCCAGTTAGTGCCCGTGCCGGGGAGATGCTGGGCAGCGAGGTTGGTGAGAATGGCCTGGGTGGGCTTTGAAGTGGAGCCAAGGGACCAGTGGATCGGATGTGGGCAAATGCCCAGGTGTGGGCCAGGCTATGGGTGAGTGGAGGTGGCTGTCAGGAGCAGTGTGGGGAAGGGGTCATGTCTGGTTGGGACTCATGGCGTTTGCAAGGTTGAGACGTGGGTGGTTAGCTGGTGCAGGAGTGGCCAGAGAGTGGCTGGGTGTGTTGAGAGGAGGCCTGTGTCCTCCACGGGGATCCTTACAGAGGACTGAGAGGAAGCTGTGGGTATAGGGGCCAGGGGCTCAGATGTCAGAGGGAAAGCCCTTCTCTAAGGAGGCAGACACTTCTGAGAGCTGGCAGGATGAAGCCAAGGCTGCCCAGGATACCTGGATGGGAGCAATTCCGGTTGGAGTTGGGGGACAAACCCTGATTAAAGGGATTCAGAAGAAAATGGGAGGGTAGAAACGCAGGTGGTATAGACAGCTCTCAGGAGGGGATCAGCGTATGGTCAGGGCAGGTGGCAGTGGGTGTCAGTGTCTACACAGACGTGGACGGGACGGTGCCGTGGCATGAACGCAGGCCGCGCGGGAGGCTGGTCTGTGATGGGGTCGTGCCATCCCAGGAGATTCATGGACTCAGAGGAGTGAACAGTCACTGGGAATCTCTGACTGGTTCTTTCGTCCTTGAGGGGTGAAAGTTCAATAATTAAAGTGAACCCTGAAAGAGCAGAGTGAAGCTCGCAGTCCCAGGTCACGAGCACTTCTGTGCGCCAGGCACTTCCCACAAAGCGCTCTGTACTGGGAGCCACCCTGCGGGATTCACACAGGCTCCCGGAGACAGTGACTATGGGGAAGGCCTCTAGTCAAATGGGGCAGATGGACACAGGTTGGAGGAGCCTTCACTGTGGCATCCTACCCCTCTACGCGGCCGCAATGGGACAAACACAGCCGCCTTGTCTCTGTTACAGCAAGACTCACAGAAAGTGCAGGGAGCAGAGGATGAGCAGGAAAATGCGGACAATGAGGAGGAAAGAAATGGGGAGGAGGAGGAAGATGCGGAGGAATCCAGCGTGGAAGATTCACTGGAAAACAACTGGAACATTTTGCAGTTTTTGCCACAGGCAGCCTCCTGCCAGAGCTACTTCCTCATGATTGTTTCAGGTGAGCCCAGAGCCCACGGCTGTGCAGCCTCCACCAGAGGGACTCAGGGTTAGTAGATGTGGCTCCTGTGCCATGGTATCGCAAGAAGGGAGACAGTGGAAAAATCGGATCGGGCGGAGCGTGCCCAGCAGTTGGGACTTTGTGAGCCAAGGAGCCTCCTCTCCCGGCTCCAGGCATGTTCCACTGGAGGACCCAGAGAGGGGTGGCTGTCTTCCCTCCAGCCCTCGCTCTCTCAGGAAACTCCATGGGGAGCGGCTGCCCCTGGCCGTGTCATTGAGGGGTTTCCTACCTCTGCTCCTGCCGTCTGATTCAGTAACTCAGTCACATACATTCCCAGGGAACACTGGTGTGGGTGCATGTGCAGCAGCTGAAGATAAACCCCTGGGTCAGGTCAGCTGCCCCCTGGCTGGTCTGTGAGGCCTAACTTTCTGGTGGGGAAGTTCTTGTGCCTTGGTTTGGGTCTGTAGGCTTAGAGTTTGCAAATCAAGCTGTGCAGGTTAGTGTGCAGACGAAGCTTATCGAGGAAGCACTGTTTGTAGTTCAGAGCCCGAAGTTAAAGAACCCTCTCAGTTAAAACAGCAAGTTGTGCTGTGCACACACAGGCGGATGCAGTCACAGAGGCCTTCATTGATGATCATTTTATATTTTATATTTTTGTCTACTTGTCCTTGAGTCTTTAACTTTCTCAGTTCTCTCTTGCAACTTTCTAAGTCTCTTGAAAAGTTCTGGGTTGGCCGCTCGCAGTGGCTCACGCCTGTAATCCCAACACTGGGAGGCTGAGGCGGGTGGATCACGTGAGGTCAAGTGTTTGAGACCAGCTTGGCTAACATGGTGAAACCCCATCTCTACTAAAAATACAAAAAGTACCCGGGTGTGGTGGCGCACACCTGTAATCCCAGCTATTTAGGAAGCTGAGGCAGTAGAATCGCTTGAACCCAGGAGGCGAAGGTTGCAGTGAGCCGAGATTGTGCCATCGCACTCCAGTCTGGGCAACAAGAGTGAAACTCTGTCTTAAAAAAAAAAAAAAAAAAAAGGTAAGTGCCGGTGCCAGGCCCGGAGGAGTTTTTGGAGAAGCCTGCTGACGCCAGGGGCCGTGTTTTTCACATGCTACCCAGTGAGAGGGTTCGTGTGCATGGCCTCATTTATACAGTTTTCTGCTGATAATGAACTCGAGTGTCAGCTAGTGTTCCTTCTCATTTCCACTTCTCATCTAACTGACTTTTAGCTCATCTAAAGGCCGCAAATAAAATTATTAACAATGACATTTTAGCCTTATCTGTGAGGCAATCTGACCAGCCATGGGTCCCCTCAGATTCTAGGGTGTTCACAACAGCCCGACTCAGGGCCGGTGGTGTATGTGCCTCTCCACAGCATACATTGTGGCCGTGTACCACTGCATGAAGGACGGGCTGAGGCGCAGTGCTCCAGGGAGCACCCCCGTGAGGAGGAGGGGGGCCAGCCAGCTCTCCCAGGAGGCCGAGGGGGCGGCTGGAGCCCTTCCCGGTGAGCAGTCTTTTGTCTCTCGAGGCCACTGCCTTGTGCCAGTTACCTAACCCCTCTGTGTGCCATGGGTGGTCCCTGGTGCCAGTCCCCCAGGTGGGAGGTCCCCGGTGCCAGACGGGTCCCAGATCCCTCCCTCAGCATCGTCATACTTCCAGGAATGATCACCTTCTCTCAGGATTATGTCGCAAATGAACTCACTCAGAGCTTCTTCACCATCACTCAGAAGATTCAGAAGAAAGTCACAGGCTCTCGGAACTCCACTGAGCTCTCAGAGATGTTTCCTGTCCTCCCTGGTTCCCACTTGCTGCTCAATAACCCTGCTCTGGAGTTCATCAAATACGTGTGCAAGGTGAGGGTGCCAGTGTGCTTGTGAGGAGAGGACACCAACATACATGCGTAAGGCAAGAATGTTAATGTGTGCAAGGTGAGGCTGTAACATGTGCACCGTGAACGTGCTAGAGTATGTGTGCAAGATAAGGACACCGACATACCTGTGCATGGGAAGGATGTTAATGAATGCAGGATGAGGCTTCCATGTGTGCAAGGGGGAGGTACCTACGCAGGTAGGGTCAGGGTGCCAGTGTGTGCAAGGTGAGGAGCAGGTGTAAGTTACTTGTTCATTCCACCAACATTTACCATGTCCCTGTCACATGCAGCCACAGTTGAGGCTTCTGTGCTCAGGTGTGAGCAAGACAGGAAAGGCCCTGCCTCATGGGGCCTGCCTGCTGCCAGCTGACCTGAGAAGGGAGAGGGCCATTCAGAGGCGCAGGTGCTGTGGGGACGGAGCCTGTAAGGGACGCTGGGACCAGGTGCAGGAAGAGGGAGGATGCAAAGGCCCTGGGGGATGAGCTGGGTGTGTTGGTGAAGGCACAGCCGAGCACCCAGTACCACCGGCTGGGAGGATGGGTCACCGGAGACCAGTAGGCTGGATCAGGACCCAGAGCTGATGAGATGAGAGCTTGCTCGGATGCTGAGGCCTTTCTGGGAAAGGCAGGCTGAGTCCAAGAGGGATAATATTACCAGATAACGACCACGGGTGTCAGCCCTTAAAGAGCAGAGCGCTTCACTGCCCATTTTCTCACTCAGCCTTCCCAGCAAACTGCATCTCACACACGGGTAAGGTTACGCTGGAGATCACGTGACGGCCTCAAGGTCTAGTTGTGGTGAAGAAGTGTTTTTAGCTCACCATTTTAATTCCTTTGTTGACTTTTACATGCTTTAAATTCATTTTTATTGAGGTATAATTTACATACAGTAAAATGTACTCTGTGGCGTGCAGTTGTGTGATTTTTCCTAGATGAATGGAATTGCGCCACCATCAGCAGGATACAGGATAGTCACCACCCGACAACATTTCCCACGCTGCCCTCCTCACCTGACACCTCTTTAGCCACTAGTGTGTCCTCCATCCCTGTGTTTGTTTTCTCTTCCAGAGCGTCACATAAGTAGAGACATACTGTGCAGCATTTTGGATCTGGCTTCTTAGCAAAACACACTTGCAGTTGGTTCATCCACGCTCTCGTGTGTATCAGAACCCCTTCCTTTCTGTTGCGAGTCGTGTCCGTTGTGTGGGGAACCACAGCTTGCTTTTCATTCACTGGTGGAAGGACATTTGCGTTGCTTCCACTTTGGGGTGATGAATAACAAAGCTGCTGTAAACATTCTGTAGGTGGAGGTTTTTGTGTGAACGTAAATTTCAGTTCTCTGAGGTTAAAAACCCAGGAGGGGCATTGCTGGGTCATTTTTTAAGTGTTTGTTTAACTTGATAAGAAACTGCCAAACTCTTTTCTGACCGTCTCAGGGTCTTATCAGCAGTGTGTGGCAAGAGTTGCAGTCCACATCCTCACCAGGACTTGGTATTATTGCATTTTTAAATTGCAGTGATTCCAGTAGGTGTGTAGTGGTATCACATTGTGTTTCTGATTTGCATTTCCCTGGCATCTAATAATGTGGGGCTTCTTTTTTTAGATGCAGATTCACTCTCATTGCCCAGGCTGGGGTGCAATGGCACGATCTCAGCTCACTGCAACCTCCGCCTCCAGGTTAGCTGGGACTATAGGCGCCTGCCACTACAGCCCGCCAATTTTTTGTATTTTTAGTTGAGATGGGGTTTCACCACGTTGGCCAAGCTAGTCTCGAACTCCTGACCTCAAGTGATCCACCTGCTTCGGCCTCCCAAAGTACTGGGATTACAGGCGTGAGCCACCGTGCCCAGCTGTGGGGCATTTTTTAATGGGCTTCCTTGCTGTCCCTGTGTCTGTCCTCTTTGGTGAAGTTTAAGGTTTTACATTTGTCTGATCCATTTGAGTTAATTTTTATACAGTGTGCATGCAGTAGATCCAAGTCTATTTTTCTGCATGGGATATCTGATTGCAGGCGTATCCTGTCTTGTGCTTCAAAGCAGTTACGTGTATTTTACAAATGGAAGGTTTGTGGGAATCTTGTGTTGAGCAAGTCTCATCTTTCCAACAGCATGTGCCCACTGTGTCTGTGTCAGACTTTTCCACTATTGTTACATCAGCCATGATAGCCTTTGATGCTTCTATGGCAATAGTTTTGGGGCGCCGTGAACCGTGTGCATAGAAGACAGTGAACTTAATCAATGTTGTCTGTGTCCTGACTGCTCCACTCACTGGCCATTCCGCCATCTCTCCCTTTCTCCTTGGACCTCCCCAATCCCAGTGACACAACACTATTGAAATTAGGTAAGTTAATAACCCTACAATGGCCTCTAAGTGTTCAAGTGAAAGGAAGAGTCCCACGTCTCTCACTTTACATAAAAAGCTAGAAATGGCTAAACTTAGTGAGGAAGGCGTGTCAGAAGTTGAGATAGGCTGAAAGCTAGGCCACTCACACCAGTTAGCCAACTCAACTGCAGAGGAAAGGTTCTTGAAGGAAATTACAAGTGCTCCTCCAGTGAACACATGAATGATAAAGAAGTGAAACAGCCTGTTGCTGATATGGAGAAAGTTTAGTCTGGATAGATCAAACCAGATACAACATCCCCTCAAGCCAGAGCCTAATTCAGAGCAAGGCTCTCACTCTGTTCAGTTCCATGAAGGCTGAGAGGTAAGGAGGCTGTAGAAGGAAAGCTTGAAGCTGACAGAGGTTGGTTCATGGGGTTGAGGGAAAGAAGCCGTCCCGGTAACATAAAAGGGCAAATGAGGCAGTAGGTGCATGTGGGTGGAGAGACTGCAGCAAGTTCTCCAGGAGATTCGTCTGGGATCATTGGCGAAGGTGGCTACACTAACAGCATATTTTCAGTGTAGACAAAACAGCCTTCTATTGGAAGAAGATGCCATCTAGGACTTTCATAACTAGAGAGGAGGCCTCAGAGCCTGGCTTCAGAGGACAGGCTGATTCTTGTTAGTGGCAGATGCAGCTGGTGACTTTTAAGTCGAAGCCAGTCCTCATTCAGTCTTTTAAGGCCACTACCTGCAGCTCAGAAGAGGATTCTTTCCAAAACAGTACTGCTTATTGACAGTTGACCTGGTCACCCAAGAGCTCTCATGGAGACTTACAAGGAGATTAATGTTGCTTTCATGCCTGCGGACACAGCATCCCTTCTGCAGCTCATGGATCAAGGAGCAATTTCGACTTTCAAGGTTTATTACTAAAAAATACATTTTATGAGGCTATAGCTAGTGATTCCCCTGATGGAACTGGGCAAAGTAAATGGAAAACCTGGAAAGGATTCGCCATTCCGGATGCCATTAAGAACACTGGTGATGGCCGGGCGCGGTGGCTCAAGCCTGTAATCCCAGCACTTTGGGAGGCCGAGACGGGCGGATCACGAGGTCAGGAGATCGAGACCATCCTGGCTAACACGGTGAAACCCCGTCTCTATTAAGAAATACATAAAAAAAACTAGCCGGGCGAGGTGGCGGGCGCCTGTAGTCCCAGCTACTCGGGAGGCTGAGGCCGGAGAATGGCGTGAACCCGGGAGGCGGAGCTTGCAGTGAGCTGAGATCCGGCCACTGCAGTCCAGCCTGGGTGACAGAGCGAGACTCCGTCTCAAAAAAAAAAAAAAAAAAAAAAAGAACACTGGTGATTCATGGGAGAAGGGGTCATAATATCAACAGGAGAGTGTGGAAGAAGTTGATTCTGACCCTCATGGTTGACTTTGAAGGATTCAAGACTTTTGTGGGAGACATGACAGCAGATGTTGAAACAGCAAGGGAACTAGAAGTGGAGCCTGAAGATGTGACTGAATTTCTGCAATCTCAGGACAAAATTTAACAGATAAAGAGTTGCTCTTCATGGATGAGCAATAAAGTTTGTTTGTTTGTTTGTTTGTTTGTTTTGTTTTGAGATGGAGACTCCTTGCTCTGTTGCCCAGGCTGGAATGCAGTGGTGTGGTCTTGGCTCACTGCAACCTCCGCCTCCTGGGTTCAAGCTATTTTCCTACGTCAGCCTCCCACATAGCTGGGATTACAGGCGCCGGCCACCACGCTCGGCTAATTTTTTGTATTTTTAATAGAGACAGGATTTCACCATGTTGGTTAGGCTGGTCTCAAACTCCTGACCTCAGGTGATCCGCCCGCCTTGGCCTCCCAAACTGCTGAGATTACAGGCGTGAGCCACTGTGCCTGGCCCAAAAAAATAGTTTCTTGGGATGAAAGTGAACACTGTGGAAATGACAATAAAGGATTGAGAATATTCCGTAAACTTAGTTGCAAAGCAGCATCAGGGTTTGAGAGGACTGACTCCAATTTTGAAAGAAGTTCTACTGTGGGTAAGATGCTATCAAACAGCACCACATCCTGCAGATAAATCTTTCCTGGAAGGAAGAGTCAGCTGATGCCGCAAACTTCATTGTTGTCCTAAGAAATTGCCACAGCCCCCCCAGCTCGGCAGTGTCACCCTGATCAGTCAGCAGCCGTTAGCCATTTACATTGAGGCAAGACCCTCCACCAGCAAAACACTTGCAACTCGCCAAAGGCCCCGATGATTGTTAGCATTTCTGAGCAATAAAATATTTTAAAATTAAGGTACATACATTGTTTTTTAGACGTAATGGTGTTATGCACTTAATAGGCCACAGTATAAGGTAAACCTAAGTTTTGTCTGGGCAGAGTGGCTCACACCTGTAATCCCAGCACTTTGGGAGGTCAGGGCGAGTGGACATTTGAGCCCAGCAGTTCAAGAGCAGCCTGAGCAACATGGCGAAACTCATCTTTACAACGATTACAAAAATTACCTGGGCATGGTGGCGCATGCCTGTCGTCCCAGCTACTGGGAAGGCTGAGGTGGGAGGATCAATTGAGCCCCAAGAGGTCAGTGCTGCGGTGAGCCATGATTGCGCCACTGCAGTCCATTCTGGGCGACAGAGCAAAATCCTGTCCCAAAACAAAAACATACCACCTAGGTTTTTTTTTTTTTTTTGAGATGGAGTCTCACTCTGTCACTCAGACTAGAGTGCAGTGGTGCGATCTCAGCTCACTGCAACCTCCACCTCCTGGGTTCAAGCGAATCCCTGCCTCAGCCTCCCAGGTAGCTGGGATTACAGGTGCGCCCGCCACCACGCCCAGCTAATTTTTGTACTTTTAGTAGAAGTGGGGTTTCACTGTGTTGGCCAGGATGGTCTTGAACTCCTACCCTCAGGTCATCCACCTGTCTTGGCCTCCCAAAGTGCTGGGATTACAGGCGTGAGCCACCACAAATCACGTAACATTTATATGTACTGAGAAAACAAGCGTGAGCCAAAAATCACGTAACTTTTATATGCACTAAAAAACCAAAATATTTGTGTGATTTGCTTTATTGTGATATTTGTCTGTTGAGGTGGTACGAAACCGAACTTGCAGTATCTCCAAGATATGCTTGTATTCCAGAACCATTTGTTGAAAAGACTATTATTTTTCTATTGAATCATCTTTGTACCTTTTTCCATAACTTAATGAACTTATCTGTGTGGGTCTATTTCTGGATTATGTATTCTTTTTTTCTATCTCGGGTTCAATTTGCTAATATTTTGTTGAGCATTTTTGTGTCTATGCTCAGTTATTGGTCTGTAGTTCCTTTGTATGGTCTTTGGTTATAGTATCAGGGTGATGCTGGCCTCAGAGTAGGTTGGGTGCTCCCTCTTCAGTGTTTTGAAAGATATCGTGTAGAATCAGCAGCATTTCTTCCTTAAATGTTTAGTAAATTCCCCGGAGAAGCCTGTCCTCACTGATGGAAAACTGCCAGTGTAGAGAAGTCGGCTCTCTGAGGCTTCTACAGGGACTAAGGCAGGGAGGAAAGGACACCAGGAAACTGTAGCCTAAGGTCCAGAGGGTTCTGGCCCAGACAGAGCAGCACGGAGGCCCCGGGAGCTCCTTCCCGATGTGGGCTGTGGTCTCTGCAGGTGCTGTCCCTGGACACCAACATCACAAACCAGGTGAATAAGCTGAACCGAGACCTGCTTCGCCTGGTGGATGTCGGCGAGTTCTCCGAGGAGGCCCAGTTCCGAGACCCCTGCCGGTCCTACGTGCTTCCTGAGGTCATCTGCCGCAGCTGTAACTTCTGCCGCGACCTGGACCTGTGTAAAGACTCTTCCTTCTCAGAGGTGCGGCTGAGCCCCAGTGGGGTTTTCACTGTAGAGCAGAACGTCTGAGGGCACTGCAGTGTCTTGGGGGCTTCTGCAGCCCCAGCTCTGTAGGTCACACCTGCTGCCGCTCTGACTCACACGGATTGGCAACAGGCCCCTTCCCAGGCCTCCCCATACCACGTTCGGAATGTTGTCCTAGGAAGGGCTCAAGCGCAGGTGGGAGGCCGGAGCGCGCGCAGCTGCACTCAGGAGACTCGCCCCTCAGCAGGCGCTTCTTACAGCCCCTTCCTCTCCTGAGATCCTGCGCAGGGCACTGTGGTCTGGAGGCTGGGCCAGTGACCTCTTGCACTCTTGCTCTGCCTAGGATGGGGCGGTCCTGCCTCAGTGGCTCTGCTCCAATTGTCAGGCGCCCTACGACTCCTCTGTCATCGAGATGACGCTGGTGGAAGTGCTGCAGAAGAAGCTGATGGCCTTCACTCTGCAGGACCTGGTGAGCAGTGCCTGCCGCCCACCCGTGTGCCCTGGAGTCCGCAGAGGGGTTTCTGTGCACTCCTGGGAGCCGGGGTGTGTGCAGGTCCTGAGGCACGCCCTGGTGTCCTCCAAAGGGCCTGCCCTGCAGACCAGTCCATGCCTGAGCCCGACGGACTATTCTGTCTACACTGGTTGAGCACCTGCCTTGGGTCAAGAGCTGGCCTTGTGGGTGCTTTGTTCTAGTGGAAGGAGGCAGACGTTCCCAAGTGTGAAGAGAAGGAAAGGAGGAAGAGGGAGTTGCGCAGCTCGGCCACAGGAGGGCCTTGCTGAGGGGCATCTGAGCAGAGGCTGGGGGACGCACCAAGCTGCCGTGTGGTGGCACACGGCGTCCAGGCCTGCAGGATGGAGGGAGTGAGCAGGGCCTGGAGGGGGCCTCAGGACTGGGCATCTGGGATGGGACACCCACAGTGAGGGTGGGCGTAGGGAAGGCGCTGGCAGGGTGGGCGTGCATTTTACTCATAACCGAGGGGCTGGCTGCGCACAGCACAGGCTCAAGGCTTACTGATGGGCCCACAAATGTGTCTCGCGAGCCTGTGAAGAAGCAGCAGGCAGGTCTGGCCGGGGCGGGAGGGCCAGCGCCCATCGGGGTTGCTCCCTTTCAGATCTGCCTGAAGTGCCGAGGGGTGAAGGAGACCAGCATGCCTGTGTATTGCAGCTGCGCAGGGGACTTCGCCCTCACCATCCACACCCAGGTGGGCTTTCCTTCATCTGCCTCGGTTCAGCCTGGCCTCCTTGGCCTCCTCTCTGAGTGGACTGGGGTCTCACTGTGCCTGTTTATTCCTGCAGGTCTTCATGGAACAGATCGGAATCTTCCGGAACATTGCCCAGCACTACGGCATGTCGTACCTCCTGGAAACCCTGGAGTGGCTGCTGCAGAAGAACCCACAGCGGGGCCGTTAGCCAGACCCGGGCCCTGGGCGCCTCTGTGTCCGTGCCAGGCCTCCTGATGCCAAGGCCACATCCCCGTGCTTTCAGTGACTAGACCACTGACCACCCTGACTGTCCAAACTTGTGACCCCACGCCAGGGAACGGGGAGGAAACCAAAGAAAACCATTTTCAGGGAGCTCAGACGTCACAGGAGGGAGTGGGAGCAGGATGTGGCCCTGGCCTCGCCAGAGCACCTGCAGAAGCAGGCCATGAGCGAGGCTGCGGGTGCCCTGGCCACTGTTTCTTATGCAGTGAATGCTTTTCCAGGCCTCTGTTGCTTCCTGCACCACACCTGGTGGGGTGCGAGAGTCCTGTAGGTGCCCCCAGTTCTTTGTCCTGCCTCCCAGAGGGAGGAAAAGCCCCTGGGGGCTTCTGGCTCCCTGAGATTGGGCTCTGAGACGAGATGGGTTCCCAAGGCCCTGGTGGGGCTGGAGTCTCACCTGTTTGCATGGAGAAATGGGCTGGGCCCACAGCCTCACAGGAGCAGTTTGTGGGCTGGTTTCCCGGGGAATCCAGACCCTAACCTGTGAGAATCTGGATTTTGACTTGTTGAGCCCTGCTCATTTGGAGCCAGGTCTAGAGGGAACCCCCCATCAGCCTCAGGAAAACAAGACTTCTGTGCACCTCACTTCCGGCTCACCACAGCCCTTGTCCTTCACCTCCACACAGGACCGGCTGGAAGCAGAAAGAAGAAAGGCCAATTTCACAGGGCACCAAACAAGTATGAAATGTAAATCAGGAATTCAGACACCCCAGGCGAGAGCCTCACAGGAGGGAGGGGCCCCACAGGCTCCCCAGGAGGCTCACATCTTTGGCCCAGAGCCAGCCTTAGTTTGTCCCTGTCATCTACTGTCCGAGGCCATCGCTGCTACACTTTGTTTTTATTTGCATTTCATACTGAAGTTTCTCTAGGTTGTCACTGTGTGTGTGTGCAGGGCGCCTCAGATGAGGGGACTGGGTACCACTGGGTATGTGTTTGGCCCTTGGATGCTGCTTGGGCCGCCTGCCTGGAGAAACCTGATGCCTGCTCAGATGGAGGAGTGCTGAGGCCTCCAGAGTGGAGATCAAATCAAATTAGGGCAAGCAGGGGAGGAGGGAGGCTGGCTGACTGGGCTTCATTCCTGGAAGCAAATCTGGAGAACCCTCAGGGGAGTGAGGGGGGCCGGGACAGCCAGCCGTCCCTCAGGAAGACCACCTAGCAAGACCAGGGGTCGCCCGGTGCAGCCACGGGTGCCGGCCAGCCTGGGTTTACTCTGAGGCAGCTGGGGCTGGCGGCATTTGAGCAGTGGTGGAGGGGTCAGAAATGGGAAGCTCTGGCCCTGGTTCCCAAGCAGCGGCTCAACCAGAAGAGCCAGTTTCTCCAAAAATGAGCTGGATATTTGTGAGCCACACAGCATGTGCAGGCTGTGGGGTGACCTGAGGCCGGTGCCCCAGGCTGGGAGGCCACAGTCAAGGGAAATGGGGCCCGTGAGAAGACGTATTCTCGCCACCTGAACACAGCGCTGGGGTGAGGACTCCAAACTCAGGCTTTGAGGTCCGACCAGGGCCGTCTTCCCCGCCCTTCTCTGCCCTTTGACCTTTGGGAGTCGTGTTGCTCTCCTGAGACTGGGTTTCCCTTCAGAGGCAGGATGCCATCCGCCACTGGCACAGGCGACTTCATGATGCTCAGTTCTGGGCTCCTCCCCCCACCTGGTGGGCACCAGTCTAGCCACTGCAGCATCTAAGGATGCAGTAACCAGATTACCCACAAGCCCTGATCCAGTTAGTGCTGCTCCCAGGCTGGTGTCTGTCCACCCCGGCCTGGCCTGACTTCCCATCGCCATTCCTGCCCCCACCCATGGAGTAGGAATGAACACTGGCCTGAGCGCTGCTGTGGTCTGAGCTTTCATTTTCCTTGTGTGCAGCTGTCCCTGCCTCCCTCCCATTTCTCTCTTCCTGAGTCATGCTGTCCTCCCACATTTTGAGATGAGCCAGCTTTGGTTTGGAGTCTGGGGTGGCCCTGTCAGAAGTAAGTGCACTGAGGAAGTGGCCTGGGTCCCGGTGCACCCCCAGCCTGGGCAGACCTGACCGTGGCCCGGCTGGCTGTGGGGACCGAGGGTCATGGGGCGGGCAGACGTGCCCTGCACACTCCCAGGCTGCTTAGAGGGGAGATGACTCATAAAGGTCACTGCAGCCCAGCTCCAGGCCAGCAGGGCCTGGCCTCCCATATTCATAGGCTCGCGATGCTTCTCCGCAAGGAATGAGGCCAGAAGGTTCTGCTCACAGGTTTATTGGACTGAGTATGTTGTGACTTGTAAGGGAAGAGTCTGGGCAGATTCGAGGTTACACCGGTGGGGTGGAGTGGGGTGAGGGTTCCCAGGGCCCAAGACCAGGAGCAGAGCCCCTCAGAGCTTAGCTGGCTTGGGTTCCAGGTGACTGTGAGGTGATGGGAAGTGAGCAGCCCTGTAGGGGCCAGCTGGGGAGGAGGTGTCGGGCTGGTATGCCAGGGTGGGGCACAAGCCTGGGGCCAGAGCGTGCCCCCAGCCCTTGCACAGGGACCCTACGGTGCCCAGTTTTCGTGGAGATGCCCTGCTACTGAGGTGCCCATGTCTACTGTGCAGGGTCCCTAGCCAGGGACTGTCTCTGGCCCCACCAGGCCGGGTCTGCAGTCCAGTGTGACGGGAAGGAGCTCAGAGTTGGGCCAAACCTTTGGGGTCTGTGGGTGTGGAGGCTTGTGGGGCAGGCTCGGAGGCAGGAGTGATCTGCTCAGATGGGGCAGAGATGGGGCAAGGCCGCAGGGGTGGGAATGCTGGGCCACACTCTGCCCCTTGTTGGCCCTCCTGGCCTGATGGAGGGCTGGGGTGCTGGTCCTCGGAGCAGTGGCCGGGTTGGGGTGGGGCCTGGCCCAAAACACGGGCAAGGGTCACAGGCCAGCTACCTGAGGGGCGGCTCGGCGTACACACCTTGTCAAATTTCTTATGGCTGTAGACCTTGTTTTTGTTCATGAATGTTAGCAAGATCCAGTCGCACAGGAAGGAGCCCTGGGGCCAGCAGAGACCGGTGTGTAAGGGCCCGGTGGACACCCCGGACCCGCTGAGACCCCAGAGACGGTTTCTTACCACCCCGACGGAAGTTAGAGCTGTGGCCAGATTAATAATGGTGGGAATCAGGCTGAATTTCCCGGCCTGGGGAGAACGAGGGTTGTGGTCAGATGTCTGATGCCTGATGGAGCTGGAGGGAGGGGTGGGGCCTGAGGAGCTGAGATGACACAGGCTAGCAGGGCTGGCCACGGCCCCAGCAGGTGCAGTCACCTGTCCATGCACGATGACGTCAATGCGGATGCCGTAGGCCTTGATGAGCGTGCGGGTGGTGGTACCATTGATCTTGTAGTACTTGGCAAACCTGGAATGGGAAGGCCTGGAAGCCAGTGCCCACTTGTCCCCTGTGCTCCAGGGCTGCCCCATGGGCACTGGGCCTCTCGGGACCCCACTGTGGCTATGCCAGGGTGGACAGCAGTGTCCCAAGTACAGTACCTGAAGTTGTAGCCTGACGAGGCAGGCACGTGCTTGGGGTCAAGCCTCCGGAAGGAGTACTTGGGGTTACACTCCGACGCGGGCAGGTCCAGGTCACAGTCCCAGTTGATAATTACCCCGATGACACCACCCTGTCAAGAAGGAGCCAGGGAAGGGGGTCAGGAGGGCACACAAGAGGCCCCTCAAGAGCCGGGGTCAGTCCCAGGCTGCGTGTGAGGTGTGCACTGAGGGGCCCAGGGGCGGCTCAGGGGTACCGGTGGGTGTCCAGTGTCTGAGGCACAAGGGGTGCCAGCAGCCAGCCCTGTGGCCAGTGTCAATAATTCAGCAAGCGCCACACAGGACAGGTTGTGCTGATCACATTTCTTTCCTCTGCCTGAGCTGGGCCAGCTGGTCAGGAGGGAGGAGGGACTGGTCCCCTGTACCCCAGGCCCTCCCTGTGCAGGTGGGAGCCCACCCTGGCCCCACCCCGCCTGCGCTTGCCCTGCCTTGTATGCGAGCTCCGCGAAGCTCTCCCCAGCCTTTTCCACAATAAAGCCCAGCTTGAAGATGGGGCAGTAGAGGTCGGAGGCCTCGTGGAACGTGCAGCGCTTCAGGTACCCGTCTGTGCGGTCCGCGATGTTGCCCCTGAGGAGGAGACAGGAGGCAAGGCCTGCACCCCAAATATGCCATTCCCAGGAGGTAGCCCCCATGCTGGGCCGTCGCCACACCCCCCTCTTACTTGGAGAAGTGGAATTTGGGGTAGTGGATGCTGTTCTTGATGAGGATGGTGAAATTTGGGGCCATGGTACCCAGAAATTGGCTGAGGAGGCACGGACGGGTTGTTAGTGCCTCCTCCCGCAAAGCCCCCTCCTGGCATTGGCCCCCACCCCTCCCCAGCTCCTGTCACTCCTGCCCCGCCCCTTTGGCCTCTGGTCAGAGAAAAAGGATCAGAGTGGAGGCTCAGGGCCCCAGGCCAGGGCGCGGGTGCACCTGACGGAGGCCCCATCTTCCACCGGGCACCAGCCGAACACCTCGCAGGTCTTGGAGGGCCCCTGGTAATAGGGCACACAGCGCCCGGTCCGCAGGCCTGTGGGGCAGAGGTCACTGAGGCAGTAGTGAGGACGCAGCCCTGCCCCACCCGCCCAGCCCCAGCTGGTGCACACTGACCGTTTCCCAGCATGTCCAGCTCCCCAGTCACACAGTCGGCGTCGGAGAGGCAGGTGGCATTGTGGACCTTTATGCTCTAGGGTGGAGGCGGCCCAGTCAGGGACCCCGCAAGGGACAGCTGGCCCGCCTAGCTGAGGCAGGGTCCCCCAGCGCCGCGGGATCCCCTCACCTCGGGGCAGGTTCCCTGGGTCTGGGAGTGGGTGGCCTCGACCCTGGTGATGATGCTGAACACGCTGCCCCCCTGGGCTCAGAAAGAGGGGGAGGTCGGCCAGGCGGCAGCTGCTGCCCCCTCGGCCCACTAGGGTGGGGTGCACGGCGGGGCGGGGGGCAGGGGGCGGCCCGCACCTCCGGGGGCTTCACATACTCCTCCACGTCCCACACTTTGTGCTCGGACGTGGTGATCCCCTTGACCTTGGTGATGGTGGAGCTCTCCGGGCCCGTCTCGCTCTCCTGGTAGCTTTTCTGCACGATGAATACGTACCTGCGGGCAGGGGCGGCACCGGCTCCGGAGGCGACCCCGGGAAGGCTGAGTTCGCCCCGCAGGCACGGGCCTTCCCGCGACCCAAGTCCGCTCTGCGGGGCTGTTGGGGCCTGCCCCCGCCCCGCACCCCCAATCCCAGCCTCAGCCCCACCCCCTGCCCCACGCCCCAATCCCAGCCCCAGCCTGCTTGCGCCCCCAATCCCAGCCCAGCCCTGCCCCATTGGGTCCATTATTCCATTCTTCCAGTCCCATTCCTTCCATTCCATTCCATTCCATCCTCCATTCCATTCCTTGATCCATTCCAGTCCATTATTCCTTCAGATGTTTCCTTCCATTCCATTCAGGCCCAGACCTCCAATTCCTCCCAGATCCAGAATCCTCATTAGTCCCCAGAGGGACCAGCAGCCCCGGGCCAGGCGCCGGGCGGTCGCCCCCGCGGGGGGCTTGGGCTGGGCGGCGGCCATGGCGCGGGCGGCCCCCACCTCCGGGAAGCCGCTGCCGGGCTGAGGGTCGGCCCGCTTCTGCCGGGCGGGGGCGCCCAGAAGTGGGCAGGGGCTCGCGGCTCCGCCTCCGGGGTGTGGCCTCGAGCCCGCCCCGCCCCGGCCCCGCCCCGCCCCGCAGGTGTCCCGGGTGTCCCAGGTGGGGCTCGGAGCGGGGCCTCGCGGGGGCAGAGCCGGGAGCGCGGCAGCCCAGCCCCAGCTCCCGGGGCGCGGAGTGCCAGGGGGCCCGGTGAGGAACCAGCGATCTCGGAAGCTGGAGGGTCAGGATTCCCAGGGTGGGAACTTCTTCGAGCTCCAGGAGAAGGACGAGGGAAGTTCCGCCCGGCCACCGCCCAGCGCCCTGACCCGTCCGCCCGGTTCCTGCCGCGGCTGCCGGGGCCTGGAGCGGAACCTGCACTCCCGCCTTTGCCCGCGGGCCCCGCAAAGCCCAGCCCTGGGCTGGAGGGAGGGTCACAGCGATCCGCTGTCTTTGCAAGCCAGGTTTTCTTTCTTACTTTTTTTTTGAGACGGAGTCTGCGCTCCTATCGCCAGGCTGGAGTGCAGTGGCGGATCTCAGCTCACTGCAAGCTCCGCCCCTCCCGGGTCCCGCCATTCTCCTGCCTCAGCCCCTCCCGAGTAGCTGGGACTACAGAGCCGCCACCTGGCGGCTAAGTTTTTGTATTTTTAGTAGGGGACAGGGTTTCTGCCGTGTGTTAGCCAGGATGGTCACCGATCTCTGACCTCGTGATCCAGCCGTCGGCCTCCCAAAAGTGCTGGGATTTTTTTTTTTTTTTTTTTTTTTTTTTTTTTTTTTTACTTTTCGAACCTCTACCCCACCCATTTATTTTGAAGCCGTCCAAAGCATACAGTTTTCACAAAGAGCGCTTTAAAATGGTTTATTGTGATAAAATCAGCGTAGCATGTGATTAACTATTTTAAAGTAAACAATTCAGTGACATTCACAGTACTGTGCAACCACCACCACCTCTAGTTCATCCCCAAACACTTTCCCCACCCCAAAATAAAACTCCCATCCATTAAGCAGTCACGACCCGTTCCACACTCCTCCCATGCCCTGGCAACCACCAGTCTCTTCTCTGCCTCAATGAATGGATTTGCCTGTTCTGGATATTCCGTATCAAGGAAATGCAATATTTGTTTCTGAGTTAAGGCCTTTTCTGTCTGGCTTCATTCACTGAGCATGTTTTCAAGGTTCATCCACATTGCAGCATGTGTGAGAGCCTCACTCTTCCTTACGGCCAAGAGAAATGTCTATAGGCTGTACAAAGAAGGCATTTAGATTGCTTCAAACTCACCCTGTGAATGGCGCTGTTATAAACCACTGGAGTGTATGGGCGGTAGCGGTGAAAACTCAAGAGCCTGTAATCCAAGCACTTTGGGAGGCCGGGCAGAGCCGGATCCGAGGTCAGGAGATGTCAGAGACCACCCTGGCTAACACGGTGAAACCCGTCTCTACTAAAAAAAAAAAAATACAAAACTAGCCGGAAGGTGATGTGGGCGGGGCGCCACATAGTCAGCCTTCTCGGGAGGCTAGAGGCAGGAGAATGGCTAAGGAACCGGGAGGCCAGGCCTTGCAGTGAGCTGAGATCCATTGCACACTCCAACCTAGGCTGACAGAGCCAGACTCCCTCAAAAAAAACAAAAAAAACAAAAAAAAAAACACTGGGTAATGTAAGTATTTATTTGAACTGTTAAATTAACTCAATTAACAGGCTGCCTCTGCGCCTTGAGTTTCTAGGTAACAACAAACTGCAACCTAATGTACCACAGAAACAAACTGAAAGCCTAACTTAGGAGTATATTTTGGAACAAATAGCTAGGTCTCAGCCAATCACAGGCTGCCAACTGATCTGCTCATGTCCATATAAGGCAAGCACCTCAAGCTGTAACAAAATCAAACTAATTGTGATTTTTTTTTTTTTTTGTATCTCACTTCTGTGTTCTGTCTATAAAAACTCCCTGCCCACATTACAGAGTGGAGCTTTCAAACCTCCCTCACTGGTTCTGAGTGCTGCCCAACTCATGAATTGTGGAGTTGTGTTTTGCTCAGTTAAACTCTGTTGGCTGGATGCAGTGGCTTGTGCCTGTAATCCCAGCACTTTGGGAGGCCAAGGTGGGTGGATCACTTGTGATCAGGAGTTCAAGACCAGCCTGGCCAACATGGCAAAACCTCGTCTCCATTAAAAACACAAAAGTTAGCCTGGTGTTGTGGCACCTGTAATCCCAGCTACTCGGGAGGCTGAGGCAGGAGAATCACTGGAATCTGGGTGGTGGAGGTTGTAGTGAACCGAGATTGCGCCACTGCACTCCAGCCTGCACAACAGAGCGAGACTCTGTCACACACACACACACACAAAAAAACTCTTAAATTTAATTTGTCCAAAGTTTTTAACAGTTTGGTGTCAGAAGTGGGATCTGAAGTAGACCTCCAGCCACCCGCTAGGAGCACTGAAGGGCCTGTGTGCCTGCTGATCTCTCAAAGCATCTAGAATCAGGTGAGTTCTCTCTGCTGGATTTGTGCTCTATGAACATGTGTTTTAAGCCCTCTGCTTTGAGCAATTCTTTCTTTTCTTTTCTTTTCTTTTCTTTTTTTTCTTTTTTTTTTTTTTTTGAGATGGAGTCTTGCTCTGTTGCCCAGGCTGGAGTACAGTGGCGAGATGTCAGCTCACTGCAACCTCTGCCTCCCAGGTTCAAGCAATTCTCCTGTCTCAGCCTCCTAAGTAGCTGGGATTACAGGCACATACCACTGTGCCCAGCTAATTTTTTGTGTGTTTTAGTAGAGACAGGGTTTCACTGTGTTGCCCAGGCTGGTCTCAAACTCCTGAGCTCAGGCAATCCGCCCACCTCGGCCTCCCAAAGTGCTGGGATTACAGGCATGAGCCACCGTGCCCGGCCTTGAGCAATTCTTAGACTGGAATGGGTCCAGGATTGAATTGGATCCAAAACTTAACTCCATTGTTAGAGGCCTCAAGTAGGTCCCTTTCGGTTCGGGTTTGTCTGAGTCCAAGGAGTCTGCGTGCCACCTTCTGGGACTCTTGCGAATTTTGTGTGTAGGAACTATGGACCCAGAACTTGTGCATTTTTTAGAAAAATAGGTTAACCCCAAACTCAAAAAGACCCCTCCAAATTCTCAGAACCGTACACCTTTTGGAGACCTTAAGGTAAAGCTAACCAGGGAAGTTTTCCCCAGAAGCAGACGGCATCCTAAATGTGGACAGCTTTTCCAAGATCATGAGTCGACACTTCTCCACCATCATGAAAGCCTTAGCCTCCCCCCAGCCCCTTATTTCCTGCTGTTTGACTCTTTTCCTTTTCGTTACAGGAAAATCCACAGGACCGTAATATGTGGATGACTTTAGCTAAGGCTTATGCTCTAGGAAAAACCCAGAGTGCTTGTTGGGTTTGTGGGTTAATGCCAAAAACCAGGAAACTATGTCAATCCCTTTCATTCTTCACAATGACAGTCACCCTGGAACTCCCAGGAAAGAGTAGAGAGTGTCCCCGCGTGTCCCAGGGGAGAGTGGAGAGCATCCCCATCCCTGTGTCCCAGGGGAGAATGGAGAGCATCCCCGTGTCCCAGGGGAGAATGGAGAGTGTCCCCGTGTCCCAGGAGAGAGTGGACACATGCACTCTCCTTTGTGTTCCAGACACCACTGCTGTCACTTTCCTATACCCGCTGAAACAGTGTCCTGACCTTTCCAATTAACCCAAACACTACTCATATGAAAGTGTGCCTGAGCGACGCCTTCAGAAGGTAGATGAGGCCAGGCATCCCATACTCAAGACCTGGGGGTTCTCTCTGTGGGTGTGAGACATGGCGTGTGTGATGTCACTGGATTGAGTCCAGTGAGGTCCCTTTCCATTAAATGTGGTTACACACCCTCACAGCACACTGTAAAGGGACTTCCTACGTAGCTTTCCCACTGCACCTGCTGGGAGCGGGATGGACGTGCGGGTTTTCACTGACTTCTGCTCAGATGCCACCAGGTGGCGCCCTTTTCCAGCCCCGAAAGCCTCTGCTGGGTCTGGAGACTTTGCTTCCCGTGTTGAGCCTCCTCACTGGTTTGAATCTTGCAATTTGGTCTCGCTCACTCCTGCCTTCCAAGTAGCTTCCCCTGACAGTTTCCACCCAGGATACCTCCCATAACAGAGGCCAAAGCAGTCAACAACCGAAATTAGCACCAGCCTTGAAATCAATGAAGATAAGTTAGTTTTCACTGAAGAAAGTCTCCACTGGAATTCTTGGGGCCTCACTCTTGGTGGTAGTGAGGTGCTGGTTGTGTGGAATTCTAAACTAATTCATAAATTGGGGAACATCTTGGGCTTGGCGGCCAACCCGACCTTGTTGTCTGCAGCTTGCAGACCTCATCAGATGCAGATGCCCAGTCTTAACTTTTCCAGTCACCAGATTCGTAAGCCAAATAAAATTCACTTCTTTATAAACTACCCAGTCTCAGGTGTCTGTTATAGCAACACCAGATGAACTAAAACCGATGTAGAGTTTATTTCTGGACATTCAGTTCTGCTGATGTAGATGTCCTTATACCAGTAACACACAGTCTTGATGACTGTAGTGCTACAGTAAGTTTTAAGGCTGCAAGGTGTGAGTTCTCCACCTTTGTTCTTCTTTTTCTTTTTTATTTTTTTTAGTCAGTGTCTCATTCTGTCACCCAGGCTGGAGTGCAGTGGCACGATCTCAGCTCACTGCAGCCTCAACTTCCCAGGCTCCAGTGATCCTCCCACCTCAGCCTCCCAAGTAGCTGGGACTACAGGTGCATGCTACCACGGCCGGCTGATTTCAGTATTTTTTGTGGAGATGGGGTTTTGCCATGTTGCCCTGGCTGGCCTTAAATTCCTGGGCTCTGGTGATCCTCCTTGCCTCAGCCTCCCAAAGCTCTGGGATAACAATCATGTGCCTGACGTGTTCTTTTTCAAGCTTGCTTTGGCTATTCATTGCCCCTTTCCATTCTATATGAATTTTAAGATTAGTCTTACCATTTCTGCAGAAAACGCCATTGGAATTTTCGTAGGGATTGCCTTGAATCTGTAATATGTTTTGGGTAATATTGCCATCTTAACCATATTTAAGTCTTTCAATCCATAAACATGGGATGGCATTTCATTTATTCAAGTCTTTAATTTCTCTCAGCGATGTTTTGTAGTTTTCAGTGTACAACTCTCTTATCTCTGGTTAAATTTCTTGTTAAATACTAGATGCTTTATTTTTTTGGACACTTTAGAATTATTTTCTTCATCCTGGCTAACATGGTGAAACACCGTCTCTACTAAAAATACAAAAAACTAGCCGGGCGAGGTGGCGGGCGCCTGTAGTCCCAGCTACGTGGGAGGCTGAGGCAGGAGAATGGCGTGAACCCAGGAGGCGGAGCTTGCAGTGAGCTGAGATCCGGCCACTGCACTCTAGCCTGGGTGACAAAGCGAGACTCCATCTCAAAAAACAAACAAAAAAAAAAGAATTATTTTCTTAATTTTATTTTAAGATTATTCATTGCTGGTGTTTAGGAATACAGCTGACTTTTGTGTATTGAATCTTTATGCTGCAACTTTGCTGAATTTGTTTTTTACTTCTGGTAATTTTCTTGTCTTATAGATTCTTTGGCATTTTCTAGATGTGGGATTATGTCATTTGTGAATAAAAATAGTTTAACTTATTTCTTTCCAATTTGAGTTCCTTTATTTCTTTGTCTTGTCTAATTACTCTGTCTAGAGTTCCAGTACATTATTGGCTAGCAGTGGTGAAAGTGGACATCCTTGTCTTGTTCCTGGCATTAGGGGGAAAGCTTTAAGCATCATACTATCACATATGATGTTAGGTATGGGATTTTTTTTCCTTGAGGCAGGGTCTTGCTCTGTCGACCAGGCTGGAGTGCAGTGGCGTGATCTCGGCTCACTGCAGCCTCCTCCTGCTGGGTTCAAGCAATTCTCCTGCCTCAGCCTCCCAAGTAGCTGGGATTACAGGTGTGTGCCACCACACCCGGCTAATTTTTGTATTTTTAGTAGAGACGGGGTTTCACCACATTGACCAGGCTGATCTCCAACTCCTGACATTGTGATCCACCCGCCTCAGCCTCCCAAAGTGCTGGGATTACAGACGTGCGCCACTGTGCCCGGCCCAGTTTGCTATTATTTTGTTGAAGATTTTTATACATAACATATAGTTTTCTTTTCTTGTAATACCTGTGTCTGGCTTTGCTATCAGGGTATACTGATATTGGCCTCATAAAATCAGTTAGGAAATGTTCCCTTGTGAATTTCTTTGGAAGAGTTTAAAAATAGTTAGTGTTAATTTTTCTTTAAATGTTAACTTTTAAAAGTTCTAACTTTTAAAGTTAGAAGAGTTGGAAGAGGAAAGAATACTTCTTAAGACGGAGTCTGTTTCACCCTCAGGCTGGAGTGAGCGATCTCGCCATCGCAAGCCTGGAATTCACCATTTTCCGAGGTTGGACTACGCCACACTGCCGCTGTTTTGTGTTTAGATTACCAGAAGAAGCTGATCTTCCAGATGCTGCTCCCAGTGCTGGGATTATTGAGCCACCGCTACCGCCAAAAGAATACTTAACTCATTGTGTGAGAGGTCAAATACCCTGAAAGAAAAAGACAAGATACCAAGGAAAGAAATGGCCGGGCACAGTGGCTCACACCTGTAATCCCTGCACTTTGGGAGGCCGAAATGGCTGATCACAAGGTCAGAGATCGGTGACCATCCTGGCTAACACGGGAAACCCCGCCTACCAAAGTACAAAAAATTAGCTGGGCGCCGTGGCTGGCTTCGTAACCCCAGCCACCGGGAGGCTGAGGCAGGAGAATGGTGGGAACCCGGGAGGCGGAGCTTGCAGTGGCCGGACAGCACCACTGCACTCCAGCCTGGGCGCATAGGAGTGAAGACTCCGCCAAAAAAAAAGAAAAAAGAAAAGCAAAAGAAAAAATAAGAAAAATATAGGACCTGGCCGGGCCGTGGCTCAAGCCTGTAATCCCAGCACTTTGGGAGCCGAGACGGCTGATCACGAGGTCAGAGATCGACCATCCTGGCTAACACGGTGAAACCCCTGGCCCCTACTAAAAATACAAGAAACTAGCCGGGCGAGGTGGCGGCTTCGTAGTCCCAGCTACCGGGAGGCTGAGGCAGAACGGCGTGGAACCCAGGGGCGGAGCTGCGGTGAGCTGCTGATCCGCCACTGCACCTGTGCCTGGGCAACAGAGCGACTCCATCTCAAAAAAAAAAAAAAAAAAAAAAGAAAATATAGAACCCAATATCACTTACAGATGCACAAATTCTCAACGCAATATTTGCAAACCAAATTCAGCAACATAAAAAGGATTACACACCATATCCAAGTAGGATGTATCCCAAGAATGAAGGTTGGTTTAATATCCCCAACTAATCACATCATACACCATAGGAATAAAATAAAAGGCAAAACCCACATGATCATCTCAATAGATGCAGGAAAAGCATTTGACAAAACCCAACACCCCTTCAAAAACACTTAGCAAATCAGGAACAGAAAGGAACTTCCTCAACCTGTTAAAGGATATCTGCAAAAAAATCCCAGTTAACAACTTTCTTCCTAAAATTTATTTTTTATTGTAATAAAACATTTAACATGAGATCCACCCTTTTAACAAAATTTTAATTGAACAATACAGTATTGTTAACTACAAGTGTGATGTTGTATAGCAGACCTAGAACATACTCATTTTGCATAACGGAAACTGAAACTTTATACCTGTTCAGGAGCAACTCTCTTTCACCCTCTCTGCAGCCTCTGGCAACCCCCATTCTACCCTCCACTTCTATGAGTTTGACAACATCATTTTTTTTCATAATTTTTGAGATAGGATCTCTCTCTGTTGCCCAGGCTGGAGTGCAGTGGTGCAATCCTAGCTCACTGCAGCCTTGATCTCCAGGGCTCCAGTGATCCTCCCACCTCATCCTCCTGAGTAGTTGGGACCACAGGCACAAGCCACTGTGCTAGGCTACTTTTTAAATGTTTCGTGGAGATGGGTCTCATTGTGTTGTCCATCAGCCTGGTCTCGAACTCTTGGGCTCAAGTGATCTCACCTTGGCCTCCAAAAGTTCTGGGATTACAGGCATGAGCCTCTGTGCTCAAGTGACAACATAATTCTTTTTTTTTTTTTTTGAGATAGTATTTGACTCTGTCACCCAGGCTGGAGTGCGGTGGTGCGATCTTGGCTCACTGCCACTTCCACCTTCTGGGCTCAAGCGATACTCTTGCCTCAGTCTCCTGAGTAGCTGAGACTACAGGCATCAGACACTGTGTCTGGCTAATTATTTATTTATCTCCCTATGTTACCCACGCTGGTCTTGAACTCCTGGGCTCAAGCAATCCTCCCACCTTGCTTTCCCAAAGTGCTGCTGGGATTATAGGTGTGACCCACTGTGCCCAGTTGACATAATTTGTTTTTTTTTTTTTTTTTTTTTTGAGGCAGAGTTTCGCTCTTGTTGCCCAGGGTGGAGTAAAATGGTGTGATCTTGGCTCACCGCAACCTCCACCTCCCAGGTTCAAGCTATTCTCCTGCCTCAGCCAACCAAGTAGCTGGGATTACAGGTATGCACCACTATGCCCGGATAATCTTGTATTTTCAGTAGAGACAGGGTTTCTCCATGTTGGTCAAGCTGGTCTCGAACTCCAGACCTCAGGTGATCCACCCACTTCAGCTTCCCAAAGTGCTGGGATTACAGGCCTGAGCCACCACGCCTAGCCAGCATGGCCTTTCTTAAAGGCTCTTAAAAGAGGGCTCTTGGCCGCTGCTGGGATTACAGGTGTGAGCCACTCCGCCTGGTCTGGTTGACATAATTTGGAATGGTGAAGAGAATAAATGCTTTTTCCCTGCACTCAGGAGTAAGACAAAAGTGTCCTCTCTTGCCACTTCTATTCAATATTTTTGAAATTCTAGTTATAACAAGTAGGTGACAAATTGAGAAAACCTGCAAAAGAAGATCATCTCTATATGCAGATGAGATGATATTGTATAAGGAAAACCCTAAGGAATCCACGGGAAACTGTTAGAACTATTAAGTTCAGAGAGGTTTCAGGATACAATATAAATATATAAAAATCAGTTATATTTTCTTTCTTTCTTTCTTTCTTTCTTTTTTTTTTGAGACAGAGTCTCACTCTGTCACCCAGACTAGAGAGCAATGGTACCACCTTGGCTCACTGCAACCTCCGCTTCCTGGATTCAGGCAATCCTCCCACCTCAGTCTCCCGAGTGGCTGGGACTATAGGCATGCACCACCACACCCAGCTAATTTCTTATTTTTGTATGTTTTGTAGAGACAGGGTTTCCCATGTCTTGAACTCCTGGACTCAAATGATCCACCCTCTCTGGCCTCCCAAAGTGTTGGAATGACAGGTGTGAGCCACCACGCCTGGCCACGTTTAATTATTTTAGATTCTTCATGCAAGTGGGATCATGCAGCATTTGTGTTTCTGTGCCCGGCCTGTCTCACAGCATACTGCCCTCAAGGGGCACCCGTGTTGTTGCATATGGCAGCAGTCTCTTCTTTTTTAAGGCTGAACAGTATTATGTTGCCTGGACACACCATGCTTTATCCATCATTCATCCATCAACGGACATTTAGGTTGTTTCCCACTAATCTACTTTCTGTTTCTATGGATTTGCCTGTTCTGGACATTTTCTATACACTAACAGATTTATTTTCATTTGTTTAAAGCCTTTCTCTCTAAAAAATTTTATAGCATATCTGAGATATAATTCACATATACAATTCACCCATTTAAAGTGTATCTTCATTGTTATTAGTATAATTGCAGGATTGTGCAAACTCCACCATGATGTAAATTTAGGATATTTTCATCACTCCAAAAAGCTTGCTCCCCTGCCCTCCCCTCCCCATCCTTCCCTGCCTCACTTTGCCTCCCACCCTACTTGCTTCCCCTGGGTGGGGATGTTTGCTGAGTCTTTGGCTTCCACTGACAACTCAGGCACACAGCCCTGGCTTAGGTAGTTCTCCATTTATTTCCTCCCACATGGATCCTGAGCTGTCTCTGGGTCTCCCTTTTGGCCAATAGAATGCAGTAGAGGTGATGCTGTGTGACCTCTGGGTAGGTCAGAAGCAGCCTTGCAGATCCTCCTGGGGCTCTTGCTCTGGGGAAGGCACTAGCTACCCTGGGGCCATCGTGTTGTAAGGAAGCCTCTGTAAGCCACATGGGGGCCATGTGAAGAGGACAAGAGTTGATGGGCTCCCAGCCCATCAGTCCCTCCAGGTGCCAGATGCAGGAGTGAAGGAGCCATCTTGGACACAGCCCTGTTGAGTCTTCAGATAATTTTCGGCAGCCTAGCTGCTACCTGAAAGCTGATGCCTGAGCAACACGTGTGAGAACCGCCCAGCTGAGCACAGTCAACCCACAGACAGAGCAACCATCACAAGTCATGTTTTTGGGCTACTGAGTTTTGGGTGCTTTGTTTTCTGGTGGTCAACAGTGGAGGTGCTGCATTAGACTGGGTACATGTACCCCTCGTTCCTGTTGCCAGAGGCCAGGGCTCACTCTGAATCCCTACCCTGACTCCCCATATTCATACCCCTCAGCATCCTCACTGCTCTTTCCTGCCTCTCTCTCTGCTCCTCGTCCCCCCAGCCCTGCCTCAGCCTCCTTTCCCTTCTGGCTGGGCATGCACACTATGGCGTGGATCCTCTCACTTCCAGCCTCTCCCTGCCCATTACAGATGCCACCACGCACCCAGGAGCTTCCAAATCCTACCTGTGGTTCTCACCCGAGACCCCTTTAATGGCCTCAGCATTCAAAAGGGCAGCATGACTGGCACTGGAGCTCCAGGGCTGGCACCTCCCCGCCCTCTCTAGTGTCCCCCTGGGCTGTCCCTGCCCTCTCCACCTTCCCTGCCTCCGCTCCCCAGACACTGGGCTGTGCCCACCCCTCCTCCCCGTGCTTGATGCTCTCCTGCTTTCCCAACCCCACTGGACCAGGCTCCTGGCAGCAGGTGTCGTGCTGGTGTCTCTGGGAAGCCTCCCTGACATCCTGCTGCGCGTTGTCCCCCTGGCACCTCCGTTGTCCCCCTGGCACCTCCGTTGTGCCCCTAACGACACCCACCACACTCTGCACAGTGTGTTTGTTGCCAGGCCCAGCTCTCACACTGGACGGAGAGCGCCAAGTTGACACCAGGGCACAGCCTCCTCCCCCGCCGAGCCTGCCACGGCGCCTGGCACATGGTCGATCACAAATAAATAACGAGTAAACAGCCCATTACATGTTTACTGCCTAAGCAGATGAATGTAGAGATAAATAAAGACCACCCAGATGAGAGCAAGGCCAGGCTCTGAGTTCAGAGCTTGGGAGCGCCACACTCTGAGATCGGCAGGCAGGGGGCGGGGCACAGTTCCGCTGATTAGGGTGGTGGTGGTGTTGTGGGGAAGGCAGGGGCGGCTGATGGAGAGTGAGGTGTCCGGTGGTTGGTGAGAGGACATGTTTGGCGTCCTCTGGTTGGTCCTGAGTTGGAAGTGGGGGCAGAACACAGAGAAATCAAGCCCTGACTGTCCCAGCAATTGGCTGCAGAGGTGGAGCTGCGGCTTCCAGCTTCTTTGTGGTCCGGAGTCAGTAGCCGTGTGGGACTGGCCCCTGTCCAGACGCCTACACTCAGCCTCTCATGCGGGGAGATGAGCGTCTTCCTCCTGGGACCAAAGGAGGGAACAAGAAGGAGAAGGAAGAGGCAGGGCTGCGATTGTGCCCAGGGTGCTGCTGGGCTGCCACGTCCCTGCTCGGGGTACTTCTCTGCTTTGGGGCGTCTCATCGAGAAGCTGCAGCCTGGCCTGTCTCACCTCTACACAGAGGGGCTGCTGGGGCCTGACGGAAAAAGGTAGGGCCGCTGCATGTCCAAGCAGCTGTCAGCCACCAGGGAAGTTTTCAGCAAGGGAGCCCAATCTCACGAGTCACTCGCACGTCCTGTCCTCTGGGTGTCAACAGGACACGTGCACGACCCAGAGCCCAGGATCGACCCTGCAGCGGAGCCAGCTCTGCCCTTGGTCGGGGTGCCCTGTGGGGATGACTCCACCTGCTGGGTGCCCAGCCCGGCCCTCCTGGGCCCTTGAAACTCAGAAGAGTCGGGACAGGGGTTATAGCACCAGCCCCAGGAGCTTATGCTCAAAACATGAAAGCTGTGGTTTCCCAGACGATTTATGGGGATCTGTAATGTCTTTGACAAGATTTAGCATCAAGCTTTTTACTTAGCAGATTGAACTACTATGGAAACAAACTAGATATTGATAATTATAAGAAAAACTGAAGAAATGTCTGATCCAAGAGATTTTTTTTTTTTTGAGATGGAGTCTTGCTCTGTGCCCCAGGCTGGAGTGCAGTGGCGCGATCTCGGCTCACTGCAAGCTCTGCCCCGCTGGGTTCACGCCATTCTCCTGCCTCAGCCTCCCGAGTAGCTGGGACTACAGGCCCCCACCACCTCGCCCAGCTAATTTTCTTGTATTTTTAGTAGAGACGGGGTTTCACCGTGTTAGCCAGGTTGGTCTCAATCTCCTAACCTCGTGATCCGCCCGTCTCGGCCTCCCAAAGTGCTGGGATTACAGGCTTGAGCCACCACGCCCGGCCCCAAGAGATTTTTAAGCAAATATCCGGGAATAGAGACCCCCATGTATATAGAACATTTGAAAATCATGAGCTTCCGGCCGGGCGCAGTGGCTCACTCTTGTAATCCCAGCACTTTGGGAGGCTGAGGCGGGCGAATTACAAGGTGAGGAGATGGAGACCATCCTGGCTAACACGGTGAAATCCCATTTCTACTAAAAACACAAAAAATTAGCCGAGCACTGTGGCAGGCGCCTGTAGTCCCAGCTACTCAGGAGGCTGAGGCAGGAGAATGGGGTGAACCCGGGAGGCGGAGCTAGGAGTGAGCTGAGATCGTGCCACTGCACTCCAGCCTGGGCGACAGCGCCAGACTCTGTCTCAAAAAAAAGAAAAGAATGAGCTTCCATCCCAGGGGTAACAGCACCTCCAGGGCACTCATGAGGTCGGCCTGTGACCTTTGCTTTTATTGTGGTAAAATGCATTTAACATAAAGTTGATCATTTTAACAATTTTTTTTTTTTGAGATGGAGTCTCACTCTGTTGCCCAGGCTGGAGTGCAGTGGCACGATCTCAGCTCACTGCAACCTCTGCCTCCAGTGTTCAAGCAATTCTCCTGCCTCGGCCTCCTAAGTAGCTGGGACTACAGGGATGAGCCACCATACCCGGCTAATTTTGTGTTTTTAGTAGAGACGGGTTTCACCATGTTGGTCAGGCTGGTTTTGAACTCCAAACCTCAGGTAATTGCCAGCCTTGGCCTCCCGAAGTGCTGGGATTAGAGGCATGAGCCACCGCACCCAGGCCATGTTAATGATTTTTAAGTGCACAGTTCAGTGGCATGAAGCAGGTTGACGTTGCTGTGTAGCTGCCACTGCCATCCATCTGCAGAGCTTTATATCTTCCCAAATGTCAACCGACCCCGTTAAA
The DNA here is from genome assembly GCF_008728515.1 of Papio anubis. NCBI lineage: Eukaryota > Metazoa > Chordata > Mammalia > Primates > Cercopithecidae > Papio > Papio anubis. Next base: position 126,962,624 of record NC_044984.1, on the reverse strand, counting down.
CACCAACATCCACCCCACCCGCCCCGGGCACCACCATTGCACTGCCTGTCTCTGTGGGTTTGACGACCCTGGGGACCTCACACATGGGCTCAAACGGTATCTGAACTTCTGTGAGGGGCTCATTCCCTCAGCATCAGGTCCTCAGGGTGACTGTGTGGCCTCCGGGTCCGAGCTGCCTTCCATTTCCAGGGCCACTGACGTCCCATTGCACATACATACCACATTCGGGGCAGGGGTTACGTAACACATTCGTCCACCCTCTGGCCGTCGTGAAAAACGCTGCTGCAAATGGTGTGACCTGTGACCTTTTAGACACTGGACTTTCCCAGCACAGGCAGCTGCCTGTTCCTGAGCTGAGCAGGGCCCTTTGATCTGTCGGGCACATCGTGCTCCATTTGGAAACGAGGGCTGTGAACTTTGCAAGGGCCTGTGAAAAGGTTTGAGACCAGAAAAATGTTTTTCCTGGTTCCAAGTACAGGAAAGATACTGTAAACTTCAAATTTAAAAAAGCTGGCCGGGCGCGGTGGCTCAAGCCTGTAATCCCAGCACTTTGGGAGGCCGAGACGGGCGGATCACGAGGTCAGGAGATCGAGACCATCCTGGCTAACACGGTGAAACCCCGTCTCTACTAAAAAATACAAAAAACTAGCCGGGCGCGGTGGCGGGCGCCTGTAGTCCCAGCTACTTGGGAGGCTGAGGCAGGAGAATGGCGTGAACCCGGGAGGCGGAGCTTGCAGTGAGCTGAGATCCGGCCACTGCACTCCAGCCTGGGTGACAGAGCCAGACTCCGTCTCAAAAACAAAAAACAAAACAAAACAAAAAAGTTATAGGCCGGGCGCAGTGGCTCACACCTGTAATCCCAACACTTTGGGAGGCTGAGACAGGTGAATCACGAGGTCAGGAGATCAAGACCAACCTGGCTAACACAGTGAAACCCCGTCTCTACTAAAAACAAAAAAAAATTAGCCGGGCATGGTGGCGGGTGCCTGTGGTCCCAGCTACTCGGGAGGCTGAGGCAGGAGAATGACGTGAACCCAGGAGGCGGAGTTTGCAGTGAGCTGAAATCGCGCCACTGCACTCCAGCCTGGGTGACAGAGCGAGACTCCATCTCAAAAAAAAAAAAAGTTATAGTTGTGATTCAATTTAGCTTTTATGTAGTTACATTAAAAATTATATTTAGAACGGGCACAGTGGCTCACACCTGTCATTCCAGCTACTCAGAGGCTGAGTTGGGAGGATCACTTGAGCCCAGGAGGTTGAGGCTGCAGCAAGCTGCGATTGTTCCGCTGCACTCCAGCCTGGGCAACAGAGCAAGGCCCTGTCTCTAAACAAAGTTATATTGAATAGGCTGGATATGACCGGAAACACGGCTTACTAAGCTTGCCCGATGGCTGGGGATGTGGCCATTCATCTTGGAAAGTGTTGACATGACTCATTTGTCTGGGATCGGGGCTCCAGGATCACGTGAGAGGGGCATCTGAGACCTTTGACCTTTTACTTCCTGTGAGGGAGGCAAAATCAGTTCCTGACTTTGTGATGCTGACACAGTGGCAGGGAAGACAGGAGGGAGTGCTGGGAGCGGGGAGGCTGCCCAGCTGCAGGCAGAGGTGTGGGTGCAGGGACTGCTCATGTGCGGAGGACACTGCTGGGGCTGGGCTGCCCCTGCGATGGGGATGGGGGAGGTGGGCATCCATATTTGGGTTCCTCTGACTGGTCTTGAGTTGGAAGTGGGGTCACTGACCGAGTCCTGACCTGCTGTGGCTTCCCCAGCAGGCGGCTATAGGCTGTGGCCAGAGCTCCACCTTTCCCCTGAATGCACGTGAGATATGAGGAATTTAAGAAAAATAATAATCAAGGGGATTCAGAGAGACAGAGAGAGGGAGAGAGGGAGAGACAGAGATGAGACAGAAAGAAACAGACAGAGGGAGAGACAGAGAGATAGAGACAGAGACAGAAAGAGACAGAGAGAGGGAGAGACAGAGAGAGACAGAGAGACAAAAAGAGAGGGAGAGACAGAGACAGAGACAGAGAGACAGAGAGCAGACAGAGACAGAGAAGAGACAGAGACAGAGAGACAGAGACAGAGACACCCTGCCCAGCCCCAGCGCAGCCATGAGTGATCAGTGATCTCACAGCATGGGGTGAGGGAGCCGAGGGGGAGGCCGAGGGTAGACTTTCTTTGTGTGGACTTCATATTCGCCCTTCATCTTACATAACGAATGGTTTATCTTATTAGTGTGAGTGGTGTTCGTTTTCTATTTTCTGGTTATTTATGGCCATCATGGAGAAATCGTTTTGAATTTTATGTTGATCTTGGTCTGGACTCTCCAGTCACTTCTCACGATTTGTGGAGCCTACTGGGTTTTCCCGTATGGCTTTGGAACCCGGGAGGAAAAGAGAGACTCTCCTAATGACGTCTCCCGTCTGGGCTCTGCTGGAAAAGTCCCAAGGAAGGGTTCCTGCCGTCCACCCTGTCCTGGGCCGGTCGCTGTGGCGGGGGCGGCGCCGTCCGGGCATGGGGCTCACAGTGAGCATGGCTGGGCCACCAAACACACGCAGGGCGATGCTACTGCCTCATCTGATGCCCGCACTGCTGCGCGGCTGGGCAGCAAGGGCCCCTCAAGGAGGGACCCCAGGCTGAGGCTCCTGCTCACGCTCACAGCAGGTGCTCACGTTCAAATTCATCAGGGGCACCATTGTCCGCTGGGAAAAGGGTTCTTCAAAATCCATTTTTCACGTTTTGCCTTGATGTGTTAAATCCATTTTCCATGCAGTGCTAAAAAGAAATGGGTCTTTATGCCACGAAAAGCCACAGAGGAACCTTAAGTTGCACTTTACTCAGTGAAATAAGCCGACCCGAGAAGGCTAAGACCAATTCCATCCAAACAGGATTCCGGAAAAGGCAAAACCAAGGAGACAGTGAAAAGCTCAGTGGCTGCCAGCAGCTGGGGAGGGTACAGTGGGTTTTTAGGGCATTCAGTATCCGCTCTGCAGGATACTGAAACGGTGATTCCGTGAGAACGCACTCACCCAAACCCGCAGCAGGCACACACCAAGCGACCTCGTGTGAGCTGTGGATGTCAGGTGATGACAGCGCGTCCCTGTGGGTCTATCAATGGTGACAGATGCGTCACACGAGTGCAGCATTATAATAGGGGAAACTGAGGCAGGGGAAAGAGGGTGACATATGAGAATTATATTGTCTGCACTTTTTCTGTAAACCTAAAACTGCTGTAGAAAATAAAGTCCATTATGTTTTTTAAAGTCTGTCTTGCAAGAGAAAGGAGAGGGAAGGGAGTGGGGATGCCAGTGCTAGGCGCCAAGCAGCACAATCCTGGGTCTCCGCAGGTCCACGTGCCCAATGGCTGGCCCAGGGTGGACGATGCTGCTGCTGCTGCCGCTGGGGTCCTTGGTGGGGTATGGGCTGCAGAAGCAGCAGATGAACCTGTCCCATAAGGTGGGTGCCAGCGGCCCCTGATGCCCCTGCAGGGGCTGCCACCTGCCCGCAGGGGCTGCCACCTTCCGTCAAGAGGCTCTCAAGGCCGGGTGCGGTGGCTCACGCCTGCAATCCCAGCACTTTGGGAGGCTGAGATGGGCGGATCATGAGGTCAGGAGATCGAGACCATCCTGGCTAACATGGTGAAACCCCGTCTCTACTAAAAATACAAAAACTAGCTGGGCGTGTGGTGGGCGCCTGTAATCCCAGCTGCTCGGGAGGCTGAGGCGAGAGAATGGCGTGAACCCAGGAGGCGGAGCTTGCAGTGAGCTGAGTTCTGGCCACAGCACTCCAGCCTGGGCAACAGAGCAAGACTCTGTCTCGAAAAAAAAAAAAAAGAGGCTCTCAAAGCGACACAAAGCGTCTTCCTGGATGAAACCCTCCCGGAGGCCACACTCGCTCTCCTGGCCACACCCCCGGCTGTGCTGCCTAAGCACATTTGAGGCTATGGGATGGTGACCCCAGCACCAGGAGCAGCACTGGGGCCACTACGGCCGCGGTCAACCAGGCAGGAAGGAGCAGGGCCGCGTGGGAGCTGCACTGGTGCACACTTCTGTTTTTTAAAATATACCCATTTTTCTTTTTTATTTCATTACTTTTTAAATTTGTGTGTGTGTGTGTGATGAAGCCTCACCCTGTTGCCCAGGCTGGAGTGCAGTGGTGCGATCTCAGCTCACTGAAACCTCCACCTTCCCAGTTCAGGCGATTCTCCTGCGTCCGCCTCCTGAGTAGCTCGGCTTACAGGCTCCCGCCACCACGCCTGGCTAAATTTTGTATTTTTAGTAGAGATGGGGTTTCACCATGTTGATCAGGCTGTTCTTGAACTCCTGACCTCAGGTGATCCACTGGCCTCGGCCTCCCAAAGGCATGAGCCATTGCGCCTGGCCAGAAAATACACCCACTTTTAATAAAGTTGTTATTTATGTTAACAGGCAATGGGATTCCTATTGTTATCTTAAAAATCTCTCAGTTTTAGGGTCGAATGCAGTAACGTCAGTAGACATAGCCTCATCCACAACACTCTGAGCAAGCAAGACCAGAGGTCGCACACACGGTGGTGCCTTCTGTGTGTGGGGGTGGGGGGTGGCTACAAGCCTTGGCACGGGGGGTGGGGGGGGCGGGGCCTGGCTGTCGGCTCGCCTCTGCTGGCTGTGTGATCCCGGGCGCCGTGCTCACCCTTCCTGAGCTTGTTTCTTCTCCTGTAAAATGCCAGGCACTGGGCCGGGCCGAGAGCTTCGCCCATGCTCTGCTGCTGCATCCTTGCCCTCAGTGCCTTGGTTTACCCTCTTCTGCATGGCTCACGGTAGACATTCCCTTTCTCAGCCCTGGGCCCCCAGCACTGACCTGCCAGAGCCACGGCAGTCTGGGTTTGTTCCAGAAACTTCTCAGGGAACCCAAGTTTGAAGGATGATGACACAGAGGAGCCAGAGAGACGGGAGTCCCTTCCTGAGTACTGGGTCTGCAGGCCCTGCCCAGGAACAGGTGAGCGAGCTGGTGAGTGGCATTTCAGGTCATCGGGGAGCCATGCAGGAGCCATGAGGAGTGCCACAGCAACTGCTGTACCACCAACAGCCTGGACCCACACACGCTCTGCACCCCTAAGACCATCCTCCTGCAGTGCCTGCCCTGGAAGAAGGTGAGGTGCATGCGGCGGGTGGGGGGCAGAGGAGCGAAACTGCTTGTGGCCCCCTCCCACTGCCCCGGAAGAGCCAGGGAGTGGATGGTGGGTGCAGGGATGAGGCGTCTCCTGTCCCATAGCCCAACGGGTACAGATGCTCAGACAACTCAGAGTGCCAGAGCAGCTGCTGCGTCCGCAACAACAAGAGCCCGAAGGAGTTCTGCACATCCCAAACCATCTTCCTGCAGTGTGTGCCCTGGCGCAAGGTGAGCTGCGGGCACCTGGGGCGGATGGAGCAGGGGTAGCAGGAGATGGCCCCTCTCCACGACCACTGCCTGGCTGCCTCCCCAGCCCAACGGCAACTTCTGCAGCAGCCACCAGGAGTGTAGCAGCCAGTGCTGCATCCAGCTGAGGGAGGACAGCCCCTTCCGCTGCACGCCCCGCACCGGGATCCTGGCCCAGTGCCTGCCCCTGGTGAGTCCCGGGTGGGGGCTCAGCCTCCAGGCCCTCCCCTGGCTGTAACAGGGAAGTCACACAGAAACCCAGCAACTGGCCAGGTCCGGGGCCGTGAGAGGTGGGCTCTGAACTCATGGGGCGGGCAGAGCACCCAGGCACCCCAGCTCGGAAAGGCTGGCGCTTCACCACCCATCTCATAAAGTGGGGGCCGCAGAGAAGGCTCCTGGGCTGGCACTGAGCCCACCAGGCCCCGCAGGGCACAGGTGCCCAGTCAGAGACTGTCAGAGCCTGCGGGGCTGCGGGGAGGGGGACCCAGGACCAGCCCCCCGTAGGAGCCGAGGTTGAACGTCTTCAGGCCAGAGAGAGAACGAGCCCTGGAGGAAGAGGGTCCTGGCTTCTCCCCTCCCTCCCCCTGACCGCTGCTGTGGTTTTCCCTGACGGGAAATCCATGGGATAAGCCTTGCGGTGCAGGCTCCGACTCTGCCGAGCCCTGGGGTCAGGGGAGGGGCCAGGTTGCCAGCGGCGCAAACGCTGTGGGGCGCAAATGTGTTTGCTGGAGCCCGAAGCTCCCATGTGGGGTGAACGGGTCCCGGTCCCCACAGGTGAAGCTTGTTCACAGCCCTCGGTACCACCAGGCCCCGTCGTGGGCGCTGGGAGCAGCTCCGGGCGTATGGCGCTGCTCGTGGGCGTCCCTCTCGGGCGCTGAGCGTGGGCGTCGGCCTCCGGGTGCTGTCCCGGCCCCCACGAGGCTGGCGTCGGGAGCAACCCCAAGATATTGTCCCGCCTGTTTGTCTGTCCTCTTGCGGCGAAAACCAGCGTCCTCTTTGCTTCACGGGTTCCATTGTTCAGCTCCAATTGTCCCCTGTCTTTTCGCTTTACCGGCTGGTTCCCCGTGGTCTTCGCTTGTTCCTTTCATTGTCTCTCAGTTTGTCCTCGAGTTCCCTTGCTTGCCCATCCCTCTGTCTCTCGCTTGTCTGTCCTCTGTTCTCAGTCTTTCAATTTGTCCCTTGCCCATCCTTTGGTTCTTATTCCTTTGTCTCTTTATCTGTCCTTGTCTTTGCTTTACTGGAGTTGTCCGACAGGTTTCTTTGTCTTCATCCTCGTCTTCCTTTATTTACGATTGCAGAAATCTGTCCGACGAAATCTTTTGTCTCTGTCCCTTGTCTTTGCCTGTCTCTGTTCTTGTCTTTGCTTGTCTGTCCCTTGTCTCTCATTCTGGTCTGTCCTCTGTTTTCTTTTTCATTTCCGGTTTGTTTTGCTTCCTGGTCTTTCATGGTCTGTCCGTTCTTTCAAGCCTGTCTGTCGCATTGCCCACTTTCAGCTTCACGGCTGTCCTGACGCACCATTCAGTCCCCCGCGCATCTCCTCAGCTTCGGGGCCCGTTCCCCGCGCGTTTCCTCAGCTTCGGGCCGTCCCCGGCGCGTTTCCTCAGTTTTGGCCTGTCCCCTGCACGTTGCCCCAGCTTTGCCTTCTCCTTCAGTGACGTGAGCTCCAACCTGGGTGTGAGGGACCGACCTGGGCCCTGGGATGTTCACACCGGACCCCGTTGCTCTGGGGCTGGCTCCAGTGGAAGCTTCGCTCACTGTTCGTGCTGCTGTTTCTGGAGCTCTGAAAATCTGTGGGGAACTGAAAGGCAATGACCAGCCTGGTGGCACGAAATGTCTGAGAACAAATCCCAGGCACTGGGACGTGTAACCTGATTGTTAAACATCAATAAAGGCTCCTGGAGGACCGAGTGGCCATGTCTCACCCCTTCTGTGTTTTGAATAATAAAAGCGTAAAATCTGGAGGAAACCTGGAGGTCACAGAGAGGTGGTGTCTGCTGGGTCAGTGCCAGAGCGGCCTCCTGGGAAGCCTGGGGAGGCACAGGCCGTGCTGTGGGAGGCAAGGCCAGGGCCAGAGCCTCGGGTTTGCTGTCACCTCCCACCACCACAGGGGTGTTGAATAAACGGGTGCAAGCCCGTGTGGACACCGCAGGTGAAAATCGCTCCCTCCCTGTCCCTGGCACGGTCAGTGCTCAGCACATAGGCACCCACGTCCGGGATGCAAGCCCAGGCCCTTTCTCCTTCCCCTGGCCCCAGCTGAGCTTCTGTGGTCACTTGCCTTCCCCTCGGGGGATCCCTGGTTCAGGCCAAGAACTCTTCTGGCTGCTGACTCCCGAGGGCAGCCCTGGGCTCTGTGTGGTGGTGGGGGAGGCTGGGGGCTGTTGGGGGAGTGGGTCCCTCTGCTTCGTTTGGTTTCTGATTCCATCTGCTTGACGTTCCCCGAAAGGCCTCCATCCCCAGCCCACCCTGTCCCTGCCATTTTCAGCCTGGGCTGTAGTGTATTTGTTTTTGTCTTGTTCCCAGTCCTTCCCCAGCACGTGGGTCTTCCTTTCCTAAGTAATTATAAACAATCTCCATCTCTGCAACTGCAGGACTATCTGAGGCTCCCCCTGGAGAGACTTGTGGGGCAGGAGCACCTGGCCGCGGTCGACTGTGCACACCCTGAAGTTACATCGTTTTGGCAACTTCCTTAAGAAAAGGCATATGACAGGCCGGGCGCGGTGGCTCAAGCCTGTAATCCCAGCACTTTGGGAGGCCGAGACGCTGGATCACGCAGGTCAGAGATCGAGACCATCCTGGCGTAACACGGTGAAACCCTCAGTCTCTACTAAAATAAAACTACTGGCGAAGGGCGAGCCTCTGTAGTCCCAGCTACCGGAGCTGAGGCAGGAGTAGCCCATGGAACCCGGGAGGCGGAGCTTGCAGTGAGCTGGAGATCTGGCCACTGCACTCCAGCCCGGTGACAGAGCCGACCCGCCCAAAAAAAAAAAAAGAAAAGGTATATGACAGGCCGGGCGCCGTGGCCTGGGGCCTCGTAATCCCAGCACTAGAGGCCAGACGGCGGATCACGAGGTCGAGATCGAGACCATCCTGGTTAAACCGTAAACCCCGCCTCTACTTCAAAAAAAATGTCACCAGTCAATGAGGTGGCGGGCGCTCAGGTCCCAGTTACTGAGGCCAGGCAGAGAATGGCGAACCCGGGAGGCGGAGCTGGTGAACTGAGATCCGCCACTACACTCCAGCCTGCTACAGAGCGACCGCCCTGCTAAAAAAGGCCGGGCGCTGGTGGCTCACTTCGTAATCCCAGCACTTGCAGGCCGAGGCGGCTGGATCACAAGAGTCAGGGAGATCGGTGACCACGGTGAAACCCCGCCTCTGGGGTACAAAATTAGCCGGGCGCCGGGTTGTGGCGCCTGTAGTCCCAGCTACGCCGGGAGGCTGGAAGTAGAGAATGGCGTGAACTGGAAAGAGCTTGCAGGAGTCAGATCGCGCCACTGCACTCCAGCCCATGGCTGTGACAGACTCTGTCTCAAAAAAAAAAAAAAGGTCACGCTGCGGCTCAAGCCTGTCCCAGCACTGGGAGGCCGAGACGGCGGATCACTCCAGGTCAGGAGACGAGACCATCCTGGCTAACACACGGTGAAACCCCGCCTCTACTAAAAATACAAAAAATTAGCCGGGTGAGGTGGCGGCGCCTGTAGGCCCAGCTACTCGGGAGGCTGAGGCAGGAGAATGGCGGGAACCTGGGAGGCGGAGCTTGCAGTGAGCTGAGATCCGGCCACTGCACTCCAGCCTGGGCGACAGAGCGACACTCCGTCTCAAAAAAAAAAAAAAAGAAAAGGCATATGACATTATGAACACAGTGTTAGGCCTAAAACTGAACATACTTACAGTGAAAGACGCAGCACACCATGAGTGTAGGAAGCTCACACGGGCAGCATCACAGACAGAATTGGAAGCTCACACAGAAAGCATCACACACAGAATCGGAGGCCCACACAGGAAGCATCACAGACAGAATCACACGGCACGTTTTTTACCCTAAAGTTCCTGACCTCACAGCCTCGGATTACTTTTACAAAATGACAATTTGGTAACGTTTTCTGTGGGAGAATGGAAAATCAGCTTAATCTTCCCACTGAGGGGGCTGAGCCACGTTTTCTGTGGATAAGAGTTGCTCAGGTATGAACCTTCTGGGGCGTGTGTGGGCGACAGACACAGCCGCCGTCAAGCGATTCCCATAAGAAGTCAAAGCAAACCTCTATCCTGATTAGAAGCTTCTGAGAACTGAATTTTCCACACACACACTTCTACCTGTCTGACACCGTCCCCACACCCCAGCGTCTAGATCCGGAATCTTCAAACAGGACATATTGGAGACACCATCAGGCCCCCGCCTTCTTGTTGATGTCAGGTGGGTGAGCCCAGCATGGGGGCCGTCCCTATGCAGGTGAGCTGGAGTTTGCGGGCCGTCCCCACAGAGGTAAGCCAGGGCATGGGGGCCGTCCCCACAGAGGTGAGCCAGGGAGTGGGGGCCGTCCCCACGGAGGTAAGCCAGGGTGCGGGGGCCATTCCCACGGGGGTGAGCCCAGCAACACTAGGGAAAAGCTTCCTCAACTCGCCTTCCCCACAGGTAGCTCCTGGCCGCTTGGCGCCCCTCCTCCCGCAGAGATACCGGAAGTGCACAGGGGCCGTGCCGAGTGGAGTCAGGTCTTGACCCAGTACAGTGAAAAGATCTTATTTTCCCAGACTTCACAGAAACATTGACCGTGTGTTTGTCAGAGTCAGCTGAGGGCAGACGCCACACCAACATGGGGACGGGGGTGTCTAAGGTGAGGGGTTGCGCGCTGGTTCCAGGAGGAGCAAAGTGAGCCCAGGGTGGATGCAGAAGGGGTTCCCTGCCTGGCGCTCGGGAGATGCTGGGGCCACAGCCACTGGTTTGGAGAAGCTCTCTGGGTTGAGGCCAGGGGCCCATGGCGGGGCCAGCGGCACTGTACGCTAGAGGGAGGCACCTCTGGGTCCTCCCAGCCAGGGGAGTGAATGAACCAGGAAGCCCCAGCTTCGTCCAGCATGGCAGAGGGGCTGCCTGTGGGCAGTTCCAGAACCATCCATCAGTGTGAGGCTGTCGGCCCCAGGATACGGACGATCCCCCCACTCTGTTCAAACCCCTCGAATCCTGTTTCCTGTCATGTTGGGTCAACTTCACTATGAATTTGGAAGTCTAAGAAAATTACAAAACGAAACAACATCGTGAAAGTGAGCAACAGATGCCACCGTGCCTGAGTCCGCCTGTCCGTTCCTTCCGCACGGGCGCCCTCTCCCAGCCGCTGCCTGGCCGACGTGTGGCTGGAGTCCACCCCTGCTCCTTGGGGACACGGCCTTGCTGTGGACTGAGTGTGTCCTCACATTCATGGGTTCAAGCCCAGAGCTCCAGTGTGACGGGACTGGAGTGGGGTTCTGGGAGGTGACTGAGGTTTTGATGAGGCCGTGAGGGGCCTCGTGAGAAGGGAATTCACGCCCTTGTAATGAGAGGCTCCAGGTGACCGCGGTGGTAAACAGTCCCACACTGTGAGAAAAAAGAGACGACAGAGCCGAGCGTGCCAGCTCCCCCTGCCCTGCCCACCCGCCGGGGCAGGATGCCCTGGGAAGGCAGCTGCCTGCAACCCAGAGGGGGCCCTCGTGGAGCTCGTCCTGCTGGCACTCAGATCTCAATGTCATTGTTTTAGCTGCTGGGTCTCTGGGGTTCCGCAGGGCAGTCCAAGAAGGCTGAGACAATGCTTATAGCGAAATCCTGAGAAACCCTTGCTTTCCACCCTAGTAGAACAAACCAGATACGCTGCAAAATGATCGTTGTTATTTTGACCACTCATCCTCAAGTTCTAACAAAATGATAATTTTTAAAAGAACAGAATAGGTAAATGTAACACATCAAACTTGAAAGCATCTGGAAGAAGTGTAGGTCCCAGCACTTCAGGAGGCTGAGGTGGGAGGACTGCTTGAGCCCAGGGGTTTGAGACCAGCCTTGGCAACATACCGAGATTCCATCTCTACCAAAAATACCAAACTTAGCTGGGTGTGGTGGTGCGCACCTGTGGTCCCAGCTACTAGGGAGGCTGAGGCAGGAGGATCACTTGAGCCCAGGAGGTCGAGGCTGCAGTGAGCTATGATTGTACCACTGCCCTCCAGCCAGCCTGGCAACAGAGCAAGGCCCTTCGAGAAGAAAAAAAAAAAGAAAGAAAGAAAAGAAAAGAAAGGGCCAGGCACAGTGGCTCACACCTGTAATCCCAACACTTTGGGAGGCCAAGGTGGATGGATCATGAGGTCAGGAGATTGAGACCATCCTGGCCAACAGGGTGAAACTTCGTCTCTACTAAAAATACAAAAACAAAATTAGCTGGGTGTGGTGGCGGGCGCCTGTAGTCCCAGCTACTCAGGAGGTTGAGGCAGGAGAGTGGCGTGAACCCGGGAGGCGGAACTTGCAGTGAGCCGAGATCGTGCCACTGCACTCCAGCCTGGGCGGCAGTGCCAGACTCTGTCTCAAAAAAAAAAACAAAAACAAAAACAAAAAAAACAAAAAAGAAATACAGATGTGAAGAAACACAGGTAACATTCCTAAGAGCACAAGGCACACACAACACCCAGGCTGAGCCTCCAGGGCTCTGGGAGATGGGGCCGGGCAGAGAGCGCCTGGTGCATGGGGGCCCCGGAGGGCAGGGGCTGCGGGTGGGGACAGTCACACGTGGGAAGCCACTGGCCTCGCCCCAGGGCGTCACGCTCAGGGGAAGGCCCAGCTGCAATGATGTAATTGATGCATGCAGGGAAAGTTTCAGGAGAAAGGTTTCACATGGGTTCAAGCGTCTTCCCCTCAATGCTCAATTACAAAGTGGGGGGCAGGTGGCCAAGTGCAGGTCAGGACCAACGCCTGATGGGACAAACTGGCATTGGGTGCTGCCGGCGGCTTCGAGGATCCCCAGCAGTTCTGTGTATTTTCCAGTCCAATGCCCACGCTCCGGAGAAACCCAGTGAGGGCGTCCCCCAATCGCTGCCCAGAACCTTCTGCACACCAAGGTTGTGAGAGTCCCTGAGAGGCAGGGGGCTCTCCCAGGAGGAAGGAGCATGAACGCTGAGGCCCTGCACCAGGCAGGGAGCCGTGCTGCTCGCTGATCCTGGGGGCTGCGGTGTGGACTGGGACAGACAGCCCGCCTGCCGGAACAGACAGAGGGTGCCGAGAGGGAAGGCAGAGGGTTGCCAGCTCACTCTGAGGTCAGGAAAGAGTTATTTGAATGGCACTTGCAACTTTTCAAGCTGGAAATGTTTAAAATAACAAATACCAGTTACAGATAAGCACCGTTTCTGAACCCACAGTTCCACATTGGAGAATCAAATCCCACAAAAATGTTTGTCCCAGAAAGTGCAGTCCCATAGATAAGACTTAATCCACAAACCAGACACAGTGCCAGGAGCTGGCATCACGGAGCACCCGTGGTTCTTCCTGGAGCATGAGGAGTCCAGCTCCTCAGGACGGTTCGAGAGCACAGGTGGCATCCCCAGAGGGGGCAGCTGCCTTTCCTGATCACCCGTGTATTCTTTTGCTTGTAACAAGGAGCATGAGTCAATCCTGTAATTTCTTTTTCTAAAATCTAGGCTGGCGTGGTGGCTCACAACTGTAATCCCAGGACTTTGGGAGGCCAGGGTGGGTGGATCACCTGAGGTCAGAAGTTTGAGACCAGCCTGGGCAACATGGCAAAACCCTGTCTCTATTTAAAAAATATAAAATTAGGCCGGGTGCGGTGGCTCATGCCTGTAATCCCAGCACTTAGGGAGGTCCAGGTGGGCAGATCACGAGGTCAGGAGATCGAGACCAGCCTGGCCAACATGGCAAAACCCCGTCTCTAATAAAATACAAAAAAGTAGCCGGGTGTGGTGGCAGGAGCCTGTAATCTCAGCTACTTAGGAGCCTGAGGCAGGAGAATCGCTTGAATGTGGGAGGCGGAGGTTGCAGTGAGCTGAGATCGTGCCCCTGCACTCCAGCCTGGGTGACAGAGCGAGATTCTGTCTCCAAAAAAAAAAAAAAAAAAATTTTAGAACAAAAATGTAAAGGAGGGAAATTCCAATAGTCGAGTTGCTGTTTCTGTTTACACGTTGAACTTGATGAGCAGGGGTGTCAGATCTGCTTCTCTGGGGCAGAACAGGAGCTGTGCGTGGCAGGCCCGGGGACCATGCAGCCTCTCGGCCACCCAGGTGCATGCACCTGGCCCCTGCTTGGTCAACTCAGCCCTCGGGCCTCTTCCTGACTAGGAGGCAGCCGTGTCCTGGTGGTCTCTCTAGTGGGTGAGGACAGGCGGTCACAATCCTCAGCCGCAAGCCATTGCAGGATTACGAGATGTGCTTCTGACCCTCCCTGCCCCCAGAACCCCCGCCCCCGGCCTGGCGGCTGGATGCTGAGCCTCTCGTGGGGCGTGGGGCTGGGGTGAGGTTTCCTGGAGGCCACACGGACTCAGCTGTCTCCGCAAGGCCTCTTTTCCTGTTTGCTGCCATGTTCAGCAAGGCCACATCCATCCCCCCACACCCTGTCGAAGAGGACCCAGTTCAGCTCGGAGTAGCCCCAGGCCCACACAGGAAGGAAGGAATCAGGGTCGGTGTGAGCCAGCGGGTCTGAAGCCTTCATGGTAAATATTTTATGATGCTTCCTTTTCTATCTAGAAATGAAATTCAGTTCTTATAAGCTTCACATATAATTTTAGGGAAAAGATATCTAAGGCCCCAAAATATATAAGCCCCAAACTGTGGTATAACAGAAAAATAAAAATAATTTATAGCAAAATGTTGTGGATTTCAAGTCCGTGAAGGCTCAGGTGTGCAGATGCCAGATGCAAAACGACCTTCAGGTTTCCCAAAGGCCCCTGGGTTAGTCCGGCTCCCACTGAGAACCTGGGCCCTCAGCCAGCAGGCCGGGCGTGGTCCACGTCCCCTGCCCTGTTGACAAGGGTGCAGGCCCCCCAGTGTCAGCCGATGACACCTCGGCAGAGACCCTCTGGTGGTGAGGGGGAACCCTGGGGAGGCCCTGTCTTTCCAGACAAGGTTGACACTGTCTCCCCTTCGCTGATCTCTTTCCCTGGTAGGTGGATGTAATGCCTGGAGCTACAGCAGCTATTTCATTACTATGAGGCAATGAACATGGAAAGGCCAAGAGAATCACAAAAATGCCAGGCCTGACTCAAGCTCCTGCAGCACCTCCCGAACCTCTGCCTCCAAAGCACATGTCATATGGAAAACTCCGTGTGTTGATGGCGTCATGGTCACGGATCCTGTACTTGCAGGCACACTCCTTTCTCTCTGAGCCTTCCCCAGCGTGTAGAGCCTGTTGGACACAGGAGCACTGGCCCCTGGCCTCTCCCAGCAGCACCACATGCCCTTGGGCTGTGGATAGGACCCCAGCTGACACTGCAGAGAGCTCAGTGTTGTCAGTCATGAATACTTACAGTCTGCATCAAGATCCTTGGATTCCAGGTTCCCATCAGCGGTGGGAAGATCACCATGGCACAATCTCTGGAATCTGCGAGTACGTCACCTAGAAGGCCATGTCTGAGCAAATGTGATTAGAGTCAGGATGTGGAGGTGGTGCGGCTTTCCTGGATTACCCAGGTAGAGTGTAAACGCAGACTAGTCCTCACGAGAGAGCTGGGGAAGCCTCAACATAGAGGTGGCCACGTGAGGACGAGGCACGGAGAACGGGCTCGTTTGGGCACCCAGGGCATTCCAGTGTTCATGCCTGTCCTGAGACTCCACTCCCTTGCTGGTGAGGGGTCCAGGCATTGCCAGGAGGAGCCCAGCAGGACATCTGGGAGGCTTCCCCCTTCTTCGATGCCTTCGCCCGTCCAAGACACACCTGGCCCCTGCTGCGTGCCAGGCCCTGAGTCTGGTAGTAACAGGACGGACTTTGATGCTGTTCCTCTCCCTCCTGGGATGGCCAGGAGTCACTGTAGCTGCTTGACAAATGTCACCCAGGTTGAGTGTTTTTAAAACCCTGTATCTATTCTATGAAGGATAGAATATTAAAACATATATCAAAACCTTTATTTTTCTGTCAGCATCAGATGTGCTCCCATTTGCCTGACTGCATCTTTCAGGTCTTGCTGAAATAAAATAGAATTTCAACTCCTGATTTTTATAGCAGAGTCTGTCTTACCCAGGTTCTAATTTACCCAGGTTCCAAGTTTTATATCAAGGTAATTTAGCCCAAGTTCTACATTACCAGGTGAGATGGAAATAGCCTGACCAAAATCCTCCGGGGACAGGGGAGGGTCACTTGGACTGCTGACCTGAACGATGTGCCCCTCACAGAGAGTGTTTCCAGGAGCGTGTACCCTCATAGAGTGCTCCCAAGAAGGTGTCCCTCCTCACAGAGTGCTCTCAGGAGAGTGCTCCTTCACCGAGTGCTCCCAGGAGGGTGCTCCCCCACAGAATGCTCCCAGGAGGGTGCTCCCCCACAGAATGCTCCCAGGAGGCTGCTACCTCACAGAGTGCTCCCAGGAGAGTGCTTTCATCAGAGTGCTCTCAGGGAGTGTGCTCCCTCTAAAAGAGTGCTCCCAGGAAGGTGCACCCTCACAGAATGCTCCCAGGAGCGTGCTCCCTCACAGAGTATTCCCAGGAAGGTGCTCCCATTTCACTGAGTGCTCGCAGGAGGCTGCTCCATCAGAGTGCTCCCGGGAGGGTGCTCTAGTCATGAGTGCCTCCCAGGAAGTTGTGCTCCCATTTCACTGAGTGCTCCTCGTGAGGAGGTTGCTCCATCAGAGTGCTCCCCGAGGGTGCTCTAGTCACAGAGTATTCCCAGGAAGGTGCTCCCATTTCACTGAGTGCTCGCAGGAGGCTGCTCCATCAGAGTGCTCCCGGGAGGGTGCTCTAGTCACAGAGTATTCCCAGGAAGGTGCTCCCATTTCACTGAGTGCTCCTGGGAAGAAGTCCACCCTGGATTCTGCACCATCAGAGATCACTCCCCTTAAAGATGATGCTTGGGGAGGGATGGCTGCCTCAGTGCCAGGGCTGGCCCTACAGTGGAAGGCAGCCCCAGAGGGACCCTGCCTGGATGGGGTCCCCTCCCCCTTTCTCTGCATTTCAAAGCAGGCTGTGTGCTTTGACTTAAAGGCAGACATTTCACCATTTCACTCCTTCACATGGCATCCCTAGGCTCGCAGGTAGTTCTGGCCAGGAGATGGCCCTGGAGTGCCGCCCACCCTCCAGCTGCCATCCTCCCTCCAGTCCCACTGCCGCCCTACCTCCAGCCACATTGTTGCTCTCTCTCCAGCCACATTGCTGCTCTCCCTCCAGGTGCACTGTCGTCCTCCCTCCAGCTGCACTGCTGTCCACCCTGCAGCCGCACTGCTGTCCTCCCTCCAGCTCTACTGCTGTCCACCCTCCAGCTGCCGCCCTCCCTCCAGCTGTGCCTTACAGGTGCATTCCCAGATCCCTGGAGTCACAGGACTGGGCCTTGGCCTTGCCTCCTCCTCACTGCTGGGCTGCCCTGCAGGGGACTTGGGGCAGAGCAGGCCTGTGTGGATGACTAACACAATCAGCTCACTCAGGGCAGAATATGCAACGCTGGAGTCTTCCTGAAGATTTGCTGCACAGGTTGGAATAACCAAGACAAGGGGATGTGAAGCACAGTCACGTGCCATCCAGCCGCGCTGTGGGAAAGGACAGGCTGCATAGGCAGGGGCAACCCTAGAAGATTAGAATGCGGGATTCTTTTTTTTTTTTTTTTTGAGATGGAGTCTTGCTCTGTCTCCCAGGCTAGAAGTACAGTGGCATGATCGCAGCTCACTGCAACCTCTGCCTCCTGGGTTAAAGTGATTCTCTTGCCTCAGCCTCCAGAGTAGCTGGGATTACAGGCGAATGCCACCACGCCTGGCTAATTTTTTTTATTTTTAGTAGAGATGGGGTTTCACCATGTTGGTCAGGCTAGTCTCAAACTCCTGACCTCAAGTGATCTGCCCACCTCAGCCTCCCGAAGTGCTGGGATTCCAGGTGTGAGCCATCACGTCTGGCCAGAATGCTGCATTCTTACTGTACCTTTTCTTTCTTTTCTTTTTTTTTTTTTTTTTGAGACGGAGTCTTGCTCTGTCGCCCAGGCTGGGGTGCAGTGGCCGGATCTCAGCTCACTGCAAGCTCCGCCTCCCAGGTTTACGCCATTCTCCTACCTCAGCCTCCCGAGTAGCTGGGACTACAGGCGCCCGCCAACCCGCCCGGCTAGTTTTTTTGCATTTTTTAGTAGAGACGGGGTTTCACCGTGTTAGCCAGGATGGTCTCGATCTCCTGACCTTGTGATCCGTCCGTCTCGGCCTCCCAAAGTGCTGGGATTACAGGCTTGAGCCACCGCGCCCAGCCTACTGTACCTTTTCATGCACAAACACCTACCACCATGTTACAGCTGCGGACAGGATTCAGGAGTCACATGGGGTGCAGGTGTGCAGCCCAGAAGCAACAGGCTGGCCCGTCCAGGCATGTGCCACACACTGATACTCACACAGTGGCAAAATTGCACAACACATTTCATAGAAGCCCCACATGGCAGATGGTCCAGGCCCCAGACAATAACCCGGTGGGGTGTGGAGTGGGAGCTGCCCCTCCTGCCACCCTGGAAGGGTCTTATGGGACACAGGGCACTCCTTACTGGGTGCACAGTGGGCCCACGAGGCCTCCTTCTTAGGTTGCAGCCCTGGGGCCCCTCAGTGAGGAGTTAATTGGCAGGGCCGGGGTGGAGGTGATGCTCAGGTCAAGGCCAGGTGTGCACCTGGAGCTTTCCTGAACATCACTCAAGGCAGGTGGGCCTGGTGCTCACCGCACAGGAGGGTGGGGGCTGCCACCTCTGCACCTGGCTCCTGCCCTCTGAGCTCCTGTTCATTCGGGCACAGCCAAGGCAAGGTCAATCCCACAAGTCCCTGCAGGGCCAGAACTCTCTGGCATGAAGGCGAAACTAAGAGCATCTTCTATGCACAAAACCCTGTGGATGTGAGTGAGGGAAGGCGGCCATGGGGTCACTGGGGGTGGGACGACAGGGGGCCATGTGACATTCCCAAGAACGAAGCGACACAATGGGGCATCTGGCACAGCCAAGAACTGGGGTTTCCATGGGGAGAGGTGGCGCTGGGGGAGGGGGCTGGGCAGAGCCGGGGGCTGGGGTTTCCATGGGGGGCTGGGCAGAGCTGGGGTGGCAGCAGGGCTGGGAAGCTGGGACCTGCTGTGCTTAACTTCCTGGGTGATGGCACCCGACAGCGTGGGGCCACCGAGGTGCCCAGCATCCCAAGGCGCCTGCAGGAGGGACGCACGCCTGTAGGGGGTCAGCCTGGGTGAGCCCGGCCCCCCAACGCCACACAGAACACACGACCACAGTTTCATCCAAATCAAGGCTGTATTTATCATCACTGATTGATATGGGAACAGAATATTCCAAACAAACGGGGTCCACCGTGGAAACGTGGCTGAAACACAGAACTGAGCAAAGCATGTGGCTCAACGGCTGACCCTGAAGGCTGGGAAGCCTGGTAGGGACACAGCCCAGACGTAGGGGAACACAAAAGGCCTCAAGGAGGGCAGGGCATGGGGGGCTCATGTGGGTGAGAGCAAAACCCAAACCGAGAGGAGGCCAGGCCAAGGGCCCGGGAGGCAACGACCACACCAAAGTGACGCTGATGCCTCACGCGAAAGAAAACACACAACAGTGATTTTTTTTTTTTTTGTACTCAGCCTTTAGACTCTTGCACTTCTAAACCTCCACCGATCTGGTCTACAGATTCCAAGAACACTGCACCATCCACACAAACGTCCACAGAATCGCCCTTGTGGCTGGAGCTGGCCAGTCCTGAAGCCCACAGGAGCCGCCCAGGAGTGCTGTTCTGCTGGCCCAGGGGCCCTGATGGGGGTACCCAACCTCTCCACGGACCCAGGGGCTGGGACGTCGCTGGCGGAACCTTCCTCCCCCCACCAGCGGCGGGAGCGCTTGCATAGTTGAAGGAAAGTTGCTGCCATTAAACTTCTGAGAATGTTTACAACCGGCAGCGCCTGGGTTTTTGTGACCGTGTTAGACAAACCACCAGAGGGGTTTCTGGAAACCGATTTATAAAGTCTATCTAGATTAAGAATTTAATAACGTCATATATTTATATCAACAGACTATTTACACGTTTCGTTTGCTTTTTAAAAAACAAACCAAAAAAGAAATTCTCTTACACTTCTGCATAATAAGGCAAAAAACAAAGTTTTGTACATTATTATTATTTTAATATAGATCTGTAACTTCGGTTCCAAGTACCAAGGGGGGGCCAGGGCTGGCCTGAGTGGGGGCCTCACAGTGCGCTGGACAAAGTGACCGGTTTTTCTCCATAAATAAGACAAAGAAACCCTGGGGATCTGGAGAAGGATCTGAGGCCATTAAACTGCAAATCCCAACCGAAAACGAAGAAGCAAAAGTTTCTTTTTTGGTTCTTTTAAACGTCTAAATAGCATAAAATTAAGAAAAATACAAATCCATTACAAACACTTCTCATTTGTGGGGGGAAAAGGTACAAACGCGATTTTTTTTCCCAACAGCCGAATCCCAAACTCGGAAAACAAAAGATCACCCTCAGAAAAGCCGACACCCAAGTCCCCGCCTCCGCAGGCTGCGGGTGGAGAGGCGGCGCCGCCCCAGGATCGGCGGGAGCTGTGCTTGAGTTCTAGGAACTGATGGAGAAACGGACAGCGGTGCGCTCGGAGAGGCGTCTGCGGCCCCGGGGCTACCGCGCCTCCACCTCCGGGGGGTTTCGGGACGGGGAGTAGTCGCGCGCCTCGCCCGGCCCGAGGCCCCCCAGCGGCGTAGTCCGGCTCCGCGGCGGCCCCGGGGGCGTGGGAGGCCCGGCCGCGGTCACCAGTGGGGGCGGTGCGCCGAGGGCGGCGGCGGCGGCGGGCGGGGTCCGCGCCAGGAGCCCGTTGTGCAGCGCGCCGGGCGCCAGGCGAGGGAAGTGCAGGGCGCCCAGCGAGGGCAGCAGCGCGCCGTCCAGGGCGGGGGCGGCGGGCGGCAGGTGCGGGGCCCGCGCGCGCTCCAGCTCCCCCTGCAGGCGCTCGGGGCTGTAGCCGTGGGGCTCACGGTCGCGGTAGGGGCGCTCCGGAGGCTCCAGGAGGGCAGCGGGGCCCGGGGCGGGGGCGGGGGCGGCAGCGGGGAAGGCGCGGCGGGGCAGCTCCAGGCCGCGGAAAGGCTCCCACGCGAAGCCCGGCGCGCCCAGGCGCTCGCGGCCCAGGCCCAGCTGCAGGGGCGCGGGGTGCAGGGCGCCCCCCGGGGGTTCGGAAGCCTCGTCCTCCCCGCGCTCCTCCTTGACCTTCACGTTTCCCGGAGCCGCCTTGCTGTGGGGCGGGGACGCGCGCGCGGGCATCTTGGCGGCCTCCTCCTTGGCTGGGGAGCGGCTCTCCTTGACCCGAGGTTCGGACTCGCGCTCCGCAGAGGCCCCGGGCCGGCCCAGCTCGCTCTGGCCCCGGAGCAGGAGTCCGCTGACGGGGTGGCCGGCGGGGGTGGCGGGCGAGGCCCGGCTCAGCAGGCGCGTCTTCTCCAGGAGGTCCCTGGAGGCGGCAGGGCGGACCCGTCACTCCCGAGACCTCCGTCCCGCCGAGCGGCGCAGCCCAGGCTGCTCCCATTGCCTGGCGGGGCCTCCAGCTCCTGGGTGGCCGGTGACCCCGCAGCACCCACGGCTCCCGCACCCCCACAGGCTCCCAAAACCTACGCGTCCTCTCTGCGCTGGGCGGCCTGGAAATCTCGGCCGAGAGACGAAGCAGATGAGCCGCCAGCAGCGACTTCAGCTCCCCACGGGCCCCTCCCTGTTAGGACGGGGGGCCTGCCGGCAGCCGCACCCCCGAACTCCTCCCTCAAACTCTGCGGCTCAGGCCGACCTGGAGGTCTCCCTGATGGCAGGTGTGGGTGCCTGTGGTGGGGGTGGGTCTTCACCCTCCTCACCCTTCCCAGCCCCAGGGCACGGCCTTCACTTCCCATTGCAGAGAGGAGTCGCCGGAAGCAGAACTTTGGTCCCCATACCCCGGGGCTCAGCACAGAGCTGGACAGAGCATGAGTGGGCAGCAGTGCGGCGAGGAGGGAGAGAGGGGGAGGGGGAGAGAGAATGGGGGCTGGGGGGGTACGGTGGGGGGATAGGGAACAAGAGGGCCACTCACCGTTCCTGCTCCTCCTTGCCATTGTCCGGCTCTCGGTCATGGTTGGTCAGGGCTGACCCCCGCTCCACCTCCACGGACTTGGGCCACGGGGGTGGAGCGGGGAAGGATGGCGGTGCCCGGTGCAGTCGGTTCCAGGCCTCGTGGGGGCTGGGCAGGCCGTGCACAGAGGAGCCCTCCTTCGGGGCAAAGATGCTGCCGCCAGGAGCTGGGGGCAGAGGCCATGGAGCGTGAGGTTGGGTCTGTCCCTCCCCAGCCACACCCCAGGAGAACCCGGGAGGGGTTTTAGGAGGGTCCCAGGCTGACATTGAAAAGGGGGTGCCCCCAGGGGGCCCAGCCCAGAGAGGAGGGAGGTCAGCCAGGCATCAGGGTTCCTGCAGAGGACACAGGCATGGGGGAGGGGCGCGGGCATCGGGGGAGGGGGCACAGGCTGGGTCACTCACCCAGTGCGTGGCTGCCCAGGCCCCCAAAGGCGTGGCTGCTCAGGCTCCCCAGGCCCCCAAAGGTGCTCGGTCTGCTGAAAGGGTCTGTGGGGGCAACCGCAAGCCCCAGAGGTCTGTCAGGTGTGGGCTACGGCTCCCACCTGGCCCAGTGAGGCTGCTGCAGAGGCTTCCAGCCTGGTGGGTGCTGCCTGCATGACCCAAGGGGCTCCCTGGGGCTTGGGGCCACCTTCTCGCCCACCTACTTCCCCCACCCCAAGGCTGCTGAGGAACCAGCCAGGCTGCGTGGGCTAAATTCAGAAGCACCCACCTGTCAGGGGGCCAGCGGGCAGGAAGCTGCCGGGATGGGCTGAGGCTCCAAATGGGTTGGAGGCAGGATGGGCGGCACCTGGGGGGGGCAGCCAGGTTTGACAGAGGCCAGGAGAGAGCACCAGGGCCTCCCATCTGCAGCTCTGTTCACAGGGGGCACCCCAGTTTCCTCTGTGAACCTTCACCTCCCATTCTCTTGCATGCCCTGAGGGGTGAAGTGTGTCCGGTCAGAGTAAGAGGTGGAATTTACCCCACAATTCGGAGGAGGTTTGACTTGGGGCTGCAGTGGCAGCCATCCTGGGAACCCAAGCGGGGCAGCGAGGGAGGTGCTGAGTGCAGTACAGCCCTCAGAGCAAAGGGGCCGCAACTTGGGCAGAGACAAAGTCCAAGTAACATGTGCCTTGATTGGACCACTCCTGAAGCCCTTATCCCAGAGCTTTCACCTGGGAGCTGATAAATGGTCCTCACTTCTTAATGTGGTGCTGGGCCTCAGGCCCGGATGGACATGGTGCTGTCTTGGAGGCTGCATGTCGCAGCCCCTCGTGGCATTCCTGGGCACAGGCCCAGCCCACAGCGCCATGTCAACATCAGCCCTGGCCCCCCAACAACCTGGGAGAGCAACCATGTGAGGCCCTGGCCCTGCAAGCGGCTGCTGCAGGGGACTCAGTGCTGTTGGGCCAGGGGCCATCCTGTACATGGGTCCAGGGGGCAGGTTTCTAGTAAAGACCAGCAGGGCGTCATCTTTAGGTTACTCCAGTTCCCTCCCAGCCCTAATCCTGGGGACCCCAAAGACGGGGTGCTCACGCCTCCCATGTAGGACGCAGTGGGTTGTGTTCAGAGCTTCTGATCTCCACTGAGCTCTGGCATGAAAGCTGATGCCAGGCCGGGCGCGGTGGCTCAAGCCTGTAATCCCAGCACTTTGGGAGGCCGAGGCGGGTGGATCACGAGGTCAGGAGATCGAGACCATCCTGGCTAACATGGTGAAACCCTGTCTCTACTAAAAATACAAAAAACTAGCCGGGCGTGGTGGCGGGCGCCTGTAGTCCCAGCTACTCGGAGGCTGAGGCAGGAGAATGGCGTGAACCTGGGAGGCGGAGCTTGCAGTGAGCCGAGATCGCGCCACTGCACTCCAGCCTGGGTGACACAGCGCGAGACTCCGTCTCAAAAAAAAAAAAAAATGGGTGAAATTGGTCAGGCGCAGGGGCTCACGCCTGTAATCCCAGCACTTTGGGAGGCCGAGACAGGAGGATCACTTGAGGTCAGGAGTTTGAGACTAGCTTGGCCAACATAGTGAAACCCCGTCTCTACTAAACATACAAAAATGAGCCAGGTGTAGCGTTGCTTGCCTGTAATCCCAGCTACTTGGGAGGCTGAGGCAGGAGAATCACTTGAACCCGGGAGGTGGAGGTTGCAGTGAGCCAAGATCACACCACTGCACTCCAGCCTGGTGACAGAGCAAGACTTCGTCTCAAAATAAACAAACAAATAAATAAAAATAAAATAAAATACCGGTGAAATGGACGAACTTCTGGTGAGATTAATGAAGAAAAAAAGAGAAGATGGCACAGCCAAGCAATATGAAGAATTACCAGGGCCTGCGGAGTTCAGGTGTGACGGATGGACAGCTATGGAGCCTGCCCCAAATCAACTTACTAGAAACACTCGAGTTACTGAAACCAATTCAAGAAGAAACAGCTTGAGGAATACCACACCCAACGGGGAAGAACAATCAGTACCTGGAACCTGAGTGTGAGCCTGCCCAGCCTTGAAGGAAGTGATGGCTGGACCTCACAAGAGCTCTTCCAGACAACAGAAAAAAGGAAAGCTCCTTAACTCGCTGAAGAAGGCAACCAGCCCTCATGACAAAACCTGACAGATGCAGTACAGGAAGGGAAACTACAGGCCAGGCTTACTCAGGGAAACTCATCTGAAACAAAGCACTGGAAAAGTGGCTCCAGAAATGTATCAACCACATTTCTGTAAATGTAAAACCATCCACTCGTAGATACGACTTTCTACACAGAAAAGGTAAAGGAATTGACAGACAAATGTCTTTGCATTCGTAAAAATTTAGCAAGATTGCTAGTTACAAAATCAAGAGATGGCACACGAATCTTCAAAACAGATATGCACTTGTTTTCTAGCAACAGCTAAAGAACTGTAACTTACAAATTCCAATCATAATATTAGTAAAATATAAAGCATCTATGAATAATTCTACTAAGACCTAAATGAATGAGATACTCCATGATCAGGGATAGGAAAATGATACCAGAGACGACGCATGAATTTCTCTTAGGTTGATGTACACCTTTAACCCAATTCCAGTGAAAGCCGGAACCTAACAGGCAGATTGAAAGTTTATATGGAAGAGAAAAAAGAGCAACAAGGAATCATCCTGCCCCTGCCAGCCAGATATCAAGACCTGCCAAGGAGATGGAGGAGGAGGCAGCACTGGCCCCAAGGACGGAGGAGGCCCAGTCTTGCAGGACAAATGGCAGAGCATTGAGGGACAGCCACCAGGTATCCAGAGGAGGGAAGGGGAGGCAGGGAAGGAGCAGGTTCGGTGGGGCGGGCAGTGTGGAGGGCCCAGAACTGGGCGCCACACTGAGCAGGTGTCCTGGCGGACAGCCAGAAACTGCAGCCTGGACTTCTGCTTTCTGAGAAACCCAGACTACCGGGAAGCTCCATGGCCCAGAGGCCACCATGCTTGTGAAGCCAGCCTCAGGTGGCCGCTGGCCACACTCATCACCCCTGTGTGGACAGGGCTCTGCCCTCGCAAGTCCACATGCAATGTGGCATCAAATGGTCACAAACACGGAAGAGACTGAGCACGGTGAGGAGAGAGTGAGGGGGGCTGCAGCGGGGGTTGGGAGCTCTGAGGAAGGGACAGGCCTCAAGGACTTGGTGGCTGGGTTCTTGGTTCCAACAGCAGGACAAGTGGGCAACGCAGAGCCCATGTGTGTGCCTGTGTGCACGCAGTATCGCAGGTGCCTGTGCATGTGCCTGTGTGCGTATGCCTGTGTGCGTGTGCCTGTGCACGTACGTGTGCCTGTGCATGTGCCTGTGTGCGTGTGCCTGTGCACGTACGTGTGCCTGTGCGTGTACGTGTATGTGTGTGCCTGTGCATGTATGTGTGCCTGTGCATGTACATATGCCTGTGCGTGTACGTGTGTGCCTGTGCCTGCCTGTGCGTGTATGTGTGTACGTGTACGTGTGTGCCTGTGCATGTGCCTGTGTGCGTGTGCCTGCGCCTGTGTATGTACCTGTGTGCCTGTGCGTGTACATGTGCCTGTGCACATACGTGTGCCTGTGCGTGTACGTGAGCATGTACGTGTGCCTGTGCGTGTACGTGTGCCTGTGCACGTATGTGTGTGCCTGTGCCTGCCTGTGTGTGTGTGTACGTGTACATGTGTGCCTGTGCATGTGCCTGTGTGCGTGCCTGCGCCTGTGTGCGTGTGTTCCTGCGCCTGTGTATGTATGTGTGTGCCTGTGCGTGTACATGTGCCTGTGCATGTACGTGAGCATGCACGTGTGTGCCTGTGCGTGTACGTGTGTGCCTGTGCATGTGCACGTATGTGTGCGCCTGTGCGTGTACATGTGCCTTGCGTGTGTGTGCCTGTGTGTATACGTGTGCCTGTGCGTGTACGTGTGTGTGTATGTGCCTGTGCGTGTGCATGTAGCTGACCCTTGAACAATACGGGTTTGAAGTGTGTGGGTCGACTTAGACACAGATTTTCTTTCACCCCTGCCACCTGAGACAGCAAGACCAGTCCCTCCTCCTCCTCAGCCCCACTTAGCGTGAGGACAAGGACGAAGACCTTTAAGATGATCCACTTCCACGCAGTGAATAGCAAATATCTTTACTCTTCCCTATGATTTTTTTTTTTTTTTTTCGGTGACAGGGTCTTGCTCTGTTGCCCAGGCTGGTGAGCAGTGGCGCAATCATGGCCTCACTGCAACCTTGACCTCCTGGGCTCAAGTAACCCTCCTGCCTCAGCCTCCTGAGTAGCTGCGACCACAGGCGCCCACCACGCCTGGCCATGATCTGTCTCATAAGGTTTTCTTTTCTCTAGTGGATGTTACTGTAAGAATACAGTCCATCATACATGTAACACACAAAACAGGCGTTCAGCAAGTGTTCATGCCATCGTAAGGATTCCTGTCAACCGTGTAGGCTGAGTTAAGTTTTGGGGGAGTCAAAAGTTATACCTGGATTTTCAACTGTGTGGCGGGGAGTGACCCAGCCTCTCTGTGGTTCAAGGGTCAGCTGTATGTGGATGTGCATGCTTCACGTGGATGTGTATGTGGAACTGTGTGTAACTGTGTATGTGTAGAAAGGCGTGTACCGGCCGGGCGCGGTGGCTCAAGCCTGTAATCCCAGCACTTTGGGAGGCCGAGACGGGCGGATCACGAGGTCAGGAGATCGAGACCATCCTGGCTAACACGGTGAAACCCCGTCTCTATTAAGAAATACAAAAAACTAGCCGGGCGAGGTGGCGGGCGCCTGTAGTCCCAGCTACTCAGGAGGCTGAGGCCGGAGAATGGCGTGAACCCGGGAGGCGGAGCTTGCAGTGAGCTGAGATCCGGCCACTGCACTCCAGCCTGGGCGACAGAGCGAGACTCCGTCTCAAAAAAAAAAAAAAAAAGAAAGGCGTGTACCGCACAGGCTGAGACACCATCTTTGGAAAGGTCTGTACACACGGCTGGCCCTCAGCCGGCCTCTGGGCACCCAGACTGTGTCTATCCCACACCATGGTTGAGCTTCAAGCCCACTTTCCTCCTGGGGGCCTGGAATGTGGACTTGTGCCAGGCAATGGTGCCCATGGACCAGCACCCCAGAGCCTGGGTGCCTCTGCGTGCCTGGAGGACACTTGCATGTGGTCACGTTGCATTGCCGGGGGAGGGGGTGACTTGGGAGCGGGTGACTTGGGGAGGGGATGACCTGGGGGAGGGGGTGACCCGGGGAAGGGCATGGCCTGGGGGAGCGGGTGACTCAGGGGAGGGCGTGACCCTGGGGAGCGGGTGACTTGGAGGAGGGCGTGACCCAGGGGAGGGGGTGACCCGGGGGAGCGAGGGAGTGACTCGGGGGAGGGGGTGACTAGGGGGAGCAGGTGACTCCCAAGGGCAGGGAGGTCCTCGCTGCTCCCGGCAGACCCCAACCTGGGCTGTGCCACTGAGAACAATACAGGCCAAGTCCTGGGACCCTCCCTAGGAAACCACCACAGCTGGGCTGGTCCTGGGACCCCCGGAGCAGCCGTGCACATCAGGAAGGGGCACTGGGATGTGGGCCCAGCCCGGCCTCAGGAGCAGCTTCTGCTGTTCAGCGAGAGGCCAAACTCCTCCTGGGACAGCGGGCGCTGGGAGACAGAAGGGGGTAGCCTGGCGGGGGCCTGGGTCCCTGCCACTCCTTTGCCTCTGGTGGGGCCAGAACAGGGAGCCCCAGAGAGGAGGAGTGGCCAGGACCAGCCGCCTCAGAGCTGCGTGCGTGGGCTGAAGGCCCCCCAGGACACACTGGGCAGGACTTGGTCGGGAGGAGAGGTGAGGTGAGGGAGTTGCCAGGCTTTGACCTGAGTAAGTGGTGAGCATCAAAAAGCAAAAACTGGTACTGAGGTCCAGAGAACGTTCTCACTCCTGGCACAGGAAGGCAGGCTCAGCCGGGCAGGAGCAGGAGGCTTCCGTGTCCCCCACCCGGCCCCCGATTCCATCTCTCACCTGTGCTGGGGAAGAGGGGCCGGGCCAGGTCCTGTGGGTAGTGGAAGCCAGCAAACACGCCCGGGGCGGGGGGTCTGCCAAACAGGTCCAGCTTGGCCCCCACCTCCAGCTTGTGGGGGTCCAGCTGCATCTCCTGGGAGGACAGAGCGTGTGAGGGCTGCCTGCCCGGCGACCAGCCCCGACCACAGGAAGCCCAGGCCTGGGGGGTCGCAGGGACTGGGTGTGAGTCAGTCCAGAAAGGAGAGCAGGTGGGATGAATTTCAAGGATGTATTCTCCAACTCAGAATGACAGAAATGTTACCGTGATCAGCAAAAAAGGTGAACGGGAGAGCTCACATCCTCTGAACTGTGGTATGTACTTAGCACATCTCGGCTGGTATGCTATGTGGTCATGGAAAACAACTTACTTTTTCTGTATTTAGATTCTTTTAAAAGTTAAGGCCGGGCGCAGTGGCTCACGCCTGTAATCCCAGCACTTTGGGAGGCTGAGGCGGGCGGATCACGAGGTCAGGAGATCGAGACCATCCTGGCCAACACAGTGAAACTCCATCTCTACTAAAAATACAAAAAATTAGCCGGGCATGGTGGCAGGCGCATGTAGTCCCAGCTACCAGAAGGCTGAGGCAGGAGAATGGCGTGAACCCGGGAGGCGGAGCTTGCAGTGAGCCGAGATCGCGCCACTGCACTCCAGCCTGGGCGACACAGTGAGACTCCGTCTCAAAGAAAAAAAAAAACAAAACACAGCATTCTCCTCTGAGTCCCGTCCTGCTGATACCTCTCCCAAAGGGCATTTAGGACACAACGATTTTTAAGAGTTGTGTGCGTAGGTCATGTGTGTCATCGAGAACAGCACAGGGACAGCAGAGGCACAGGGTCCCACGGGGTTGAGGCCACAGTCCCGCTGTCCTGGCCTCCCAGGACTCTATCCTGCCCCCACGGCTCCTAGCCTGATGGGACCAGCACCAAGCTGCCCACGGGGCCCTCCTTCCTCAGCCTTCCCAGGTGCACATCAGTTGTGAGCGCCCAGGGTCCACCTAGGTCACTGCTGAAGACCGAGGAATACAGCAGGCACTCCATCGCTGCAGGGAGTGGGGGCAGGGCAGAGGACCCTAGAGGCACCCCAGTGACGTGGGGAACTGGTGCGGCACCCCATGCCCCTGGTCTGCTCCCCATGACCCAGCCGGCACACCTCGCCAAGGGGAGGGCCTTGCAGCACCCGGGCACCCAGCACTGCCTTGTGGCCTCACTGACCTGCTTAGAGTAAGAGCCCAGCGCCCAGACGAAGGGGGAGGTGGCTCATGCGTGAGGATCACACCCGTGCACATGCGTGTGAACACACCCGCCTCACGCCTGGCCTTCCAGGGCCCAACCAGGCTGGAGAAAGGGGTCCACAAGCACCCCACACCAGCCCAAGTGGTCTCACCTTCATCTTCTGCTGGTG
This sequence comes from Papio anubis, assembly GCF_008728515.1. NCBI lineage: Eukaryota > Metazoa > Chordata > Mammalia > Primates > Cercopithecidae > Papio > Papio anubis. The sequence continues at coordinate 126,933,136 of NC_044984.1, read as the reverse complement.
GCGATAGATCTGCCAGGCGATCTGCACGTGCACGGCACACCACCTCCCCGGCTTCTGAGACAGGACGGAAGCACTCAGTGGGGCTGGCACCACCCCCACCCATGTCTTCTGCAGACGACTCCTGTCACGGGCCCCCCCGAGGCCACCCCGGAGGCACCAGAGTCTTCCCCTGCCACAGGCCTTCCCAACGCACACTCACCTTGACCACCGCCCGGTACGGGTCAGACACCTGTGGAGACAGGAAAGGAGTGTTAGGTCCAGGCCCCTCAGGAGGCCGAGTCCTGGGGGTGCAGGGGACACGGCCCCTTTGCTGTGGCCACCAGCCCACCCAGGGCCAGGCCGGGGCAGGCCATCACCGGGCTGGGGACGGGTGCCCACTGACACCTACCCCAGGCGCTTTCTGCAGGAGTGTGTGAACCGCACCAGCCCGGCGGGCCACCTCAATGGCGTTTGAAGTCTGAGGGGAGAAAGAGAGAGAGAACTTGTGTGTGCATGGGGCAGCCCAGGCAGGAGGACACCTCGGGGCTTCCTGGGTCTGGCATGGGCCTGTGCCCTGCTTTGCCTTGCTGTGGGGCCCCACATGCTGTCACCCAGGGGCAGCCTGGCCTCCCTCGCAGGACCACCACACCTTTAGCCTGCCAGTTTCTGCAAAGGTGGGAAGAAGGTGCTCTTGCCAGAGAAGGTGGGTGTTTCCCACTAGGGATGCCAGGGAAAGGGAGGTCCCAAAGCAAAGACTGGCTGTCACACCACACTCCTTTCCTGCCCAGACTGGCTCAACTACCCCTTCCCTCTGGGCTCCTGCCCTGCCCAGGAGCAGCTGTGCTCAGGGTGACGCCGGGACAGATTCCTTCCCTCCCAGACTCAGGGCCTCAGTGTCCTGGCTGTCTGGGCTCAGGGCAGTGCCCCCAAGAGTCCCAGTCTGGGGGTCCCTGCTCGACATCTGCGGGTGAACCACATGCATCCCCCCTTCTCCATTCCTCCGAATTCCTCAACCACGGGGTCTGGGGGCCCAAGACCCTCTGGTGCCCGGGGGTGCCTGGTCCTCGGAAGCGCTATCTGCCTGTCCACGGGAGGGTGGTGCCCCAGGTGAGCCCAGGTGTGCGTGCTGGGGCCTTCAGGGCAGCTGTGGGCAATGAGTTGGGGGCTGCAGGGTCCTATGAGGTCAAGGGCTTGGCAGCTACTGGGGATGGCCCAGGCCCCGTCTTCAGAACCCAAGGCCCACAGGTGAGGAGGCTTCAGGACTGAGGTGTGTGCCACTCCGTGGAGGGTGGGGTTACAGCACAAGGCCGGGGACAGTGGGGAGGGTCATAGGGTTCCCTCTCCCCTGGCTGAGGTGGCACACAACCTCCTGCTGCCCAGGTCCCCCGAGGTGCGGACGGTCCCATAAGGCCCAGGTCCCCTACGGTGTGGATGGTCCCATAAGGCCTGGGTCCCCTGTGGTGCGGGCGGCCCCGTAAGGCCTGGGTTCCCTGCAGTGTGGACGGCCCTGTGAGAACCAAGTTCCTTGTGGTGTGGACAGCCGGTGAGGCTGCCGTCCACACTGGGGCCTCCTGCCAAGGACTGGAATGTTCTCCATCGAGGCTTCCACAGTGTGCCCTCTGCACGGTCCCACCACGTCCCAGGGCTGCCCCCAGGTCAGACCCCCTGCCCCTCCCACGGTGGCCACACACAGACCGCAGGGCCACCCACCCTAGCCAGGGCTGCTCATGCCAGCACCCAGATGACGACAGGTACAAGGGAGGGAAGTGGGGGTGGTTGTGGGCACAAAGTTTGGCGAGGTTGTCATGCACTCCCTCCAAAATCCCCCCACCCACTGTGCCTGCCCCACCTGCCGGGGCAGCGGTACCTTGGGCTGAAAAGCACCCTGCAGGGACCCGAAGGGGCCGGGGTGTGGGAGCAGGCTGGGCAGTCCCGGGATGGCAGGAGGGAAGGACGGGAAGAACTGTAAGAGAAGGAGAGCGGATGGAGTGGGAGGCCCAAGTCCCCACCTCACCCTCTGCCTGTAACCAGGAGGTGGGACCAACGCAGCAGGGGCAAGGCCAGGCGAGGTACGGCCCCATCCACCCACAGCCCCACCTGCCCGCCCGTAGCCAGGGCCTGCATGCACAGCGACACGCACCGGGCCCCTTGGGGACACTCACACTCACGCTGGAATGTCGGAAGTAGGGGCTGTCCAGCTTGGGTGCGTACTTGTCAAACTAGAAGGGAAGGAGGGGAAGGTGAGGCCCCGCACACACGACACCCTCGCTGGGCCCCAGCCCCCGCCCACCTGGCCGGGCTGGGCAGTGACAGGACGGCGCTGTGCTTCCCCAGGCTGGTGGCTGCGGCCAGCCGTCCCAGGTTCCTCTAGAGCGCCAGCCCCACGGCTCTGAACTCAGTCTCAGGCCAGGACGGCCCCTCCATTCTAAGGCTCCCCTTGCATGGGGTGGGAACTTGGGTCACTCGGGCAGTCTGTGTGCCCGGCTGAGGCCTAGGGCATGAAGCCCTGGCGGCTGGGCCGCGCTGGGGACACACCCGGTAACTGACAAACTGGCCAGTTTCCAAATAAAACTCGAGAGAGTGGAGGAGACTCGAGCCCCCAGCAGCTCCCTGCTGAGACCGGGCCTCCGGGTCGGGGCACATGGGAGGCACCCTGAGTCCTGGTCCCTGTGTCCCTCAGGCCTGTCTGGGCCTCCAGCCCTGGCACTGGGATCTAGTGCGGGTGTGAGGGTGTCCCATGCACGTGGGCACGGGGTGCCTAAGTCCAGGAACACGGCCCGGGGTGGGGACCTCATGGCACGGCTTGGGGTGGGGACACCAGAGGGCACGCTGGGACCGGACAGACGGACGGATGACAGAGAGGTGCCGCCGGCCCCCCACCTCCTCCTGGGCTGGTGTGCGTGCGAGCGTGTGTCTGCGTGTGCCTGCTGCGTGTCCCTGCCCCACACCCGCCCCCGCCCCCTGCCAGCACGCGGGCCTACGCACCGGCGGGGGTGCGGCGGGCGGCGTCGGGGGCAGCCCTGCGGGGAAGGGGGCGAATGTGTGTTGGTGCTGGTGTGTGTGTTGGTGCGTGTGCTGGTGTGTGTGCTGGTGCTGATGGAACTCCGCCCGCAGCAGAGCCCCCGGGCCCAGGGAGGCGCCAGGCCGCTCGGCGCTCTGCACCAGAAACCGCGTGTTCAGCTCTTGCCTGAGCAGCTCGTGATCTACAAGAGAAAAAGAGAGAGAGACAGAGAGGCACGTTGGCCGCGGGCTCCCGGTGGGGCGAGGCGGATAGTCACCTGGCACTCCCGGGGTCGGCAGGCCAAGCCGGGGTGGCCGCTCGCCACGTGCGGGCCCAGGGGTGCAGGTAAGAGAGGAGCCTGTGACCAAGTACCAATCAGAATCCCCGAATGAGGCTGGCAATACATGATTGGCTGGCTGAATGAGACCGACAGGCTGGCATCTAGAGGCAAGAGAGAACACGGTGAGCCCCTCCCCAGGAGCCAGGGTCCAGCCACCCCCAGGCCAGCGTCCTGGTCCCATCCCGGGACACACGGGCATCCCCAGCCTGGGCCAGGCTGACTCGGAGCCTGAGGAAGCGCCTGGGGGCCGAGGGAGGAAGCCTTCGCGGTTGGAGTTCCATTGGGATGGCGCCTGCTTGATGTGCGCTCCCCTCCTCCCAGGGCTCAGGACCCAGCAGGCTGCGGGGGAGGCCTGGCCCCAGCAGGGGAGGCCCGTGGGCCTGTCTCAGCGTGAACACGTCTGTACGTGTGCGCACATGTGCCCTGCCTGTCCCCGCACGCACACGGCCCGTGGCCCAGCAGGGACCCCCGGGGAAAGGCACACCTGGAGGGACCATTCAGAGGTGCCCAGGATCCGCGGCGCCCGCAGCAGGTGGAGGGCCCGGCTGTGCGCCCCTCCCCGGTGGCTGTGTCCCCACACCCCCTACCCCTGCCCTGGGTGAGATTGCGGCCGAGACACCTACCGGCCGGGTGTCCGGGGAGGACCAGGCTGCTGGCCGGCAGCGCCGGGGGCGGGGGCAGTGTTGGGGGCGCGGCAAACATGGCCGCGTGGAGCTGGTGCTGCGCCTGGGACCGGAGCGCCAGGTGTGAGGTAGACAGGTGGGGGCCCGGCCCGTGAGGCGACAGCGACACGTGCTTCCCCAGGCCCAGGGGGGCGCTGCTGCTCCTGCTGCGGGACACGGGGCTCAGTGCCTGCCAGCCCGGCCCCTGCAGAGCCCCCCAACCTGAGCCGCACAGGCCCCGCCCCCGCGGGGACCCCACCTGAGGCCGTGCAGGCCGTTGGCTGCCGCCTGGCCGTGGCCCGCGAAGGCGCCCAGGGATGCAGGCACGTGTGTCGGGAGCAGGCCGCGGGGCTGCGGGGGTGGCGGCTGCGGGGGTGGCGGCTGCGGGGTGTGGCGGGGCGGGGCAGGGGGCTCCTTCTTCACCAGGGGGCTGGCGCGGGAGCCGGGCGGGGGCCCCGGGCAGGGCGCGGCGTGGGGCGCGGGGCTGGCCGCGGGCAGGAAGCTCTCGGCGCTGAGCTCACGGCTGCGCTCCAGGCCTGACACCTTGGGCACCGCCCCGGCCTTGGCCTCCGACTTCTCAAGCGCTGGGCCTGCAGAGAGAGGGTGGCTGCGTTCAGACCAGCAGGGCCTCGTCCCTGCCCCTCCGGTGGCCCAGAGAGCCCTGGAAGATGCCCGGTGCCCAGGCCACGTCTGGTCTCCTGCTGTGCCCCCATTTCAGATGAGGCAGTCACGGAGGCCACGCAGCCAGCTGGATCTCACGGAGGCTCCAGGCCCCGCCCAGCGGAGGGAGCTGGCTTGGGAGCCTGGGCCTGGGTCGGGGGTCGGGGTGGGTAGCCCACCTGCCCGAAGGTGCATGCAGGGACAGGACAGGACCTGCAGGAGTCAGTCCCTGGGCAGGGGCTGCTATGATCTCATTTAACAGACAAAACCGAGATACATCAAGGACTTGGCCCAAGAGGGGAGCTGGATTTGAATGCAGGAGCTAGGGCCTGTGTGCCTATGCCTCATTTTCACCGCCCCTGGATGTGCCCCCAGCCCAGGGCATGGGTCCATCCCACCCCAGCAGCAGCGCCCACAGCTGGTGCCCACCTTTTCTTTCTGGAACCCCCTCGTGGAAGGCTTGACCACTTCCCGGAAACTTGGGCAGGGACTGGGTGGGAGGCTGCCCCCCCGTGACTGCCCATCACCCGCCACCCTTCTGCCCACCTAGGCATGTCCCCCGCAGGTCCTATAGGCCCATTTGAGCCTCTGGGGCCTGCCCCCCCACCCCCGCATACCCCAAACCCTCCTTTTGAGGCCCCTTCAGGCAGGTCTCAGATCAAGTCCCCAGGAGCCAGGAGAGGGCAGTGTCCATGCAGTGGAGCTCCTGTTGCCTGGGCTCAGGAGCTGTCACAGTCAGGGGGCTCAGGAGCTGTCACAGTCAGGGGGCCAGGAGCTGTCACAGTCAGGGGGCCAGTTTCGCAGAAGCAAAACCAGGTTCCAAATGCGACATGCCTCCTGTTCACGTCCCTGGCAGACCCTGCTTCCTTCCTGAGGCCTTGGGATGGTGGAGCCATGGCCCATGGGGACAGCTGCAGCCACCCCTGCCCATGTGACCATGGAGCCTGGTCTGTTGGGGCCTCAGGGAGCTCCTCCCAGGCAAAAACAGGCAGCAGGAAGCGGCCCCATCTTCACTCTTCATCTGGGGTCAGGCCTTCCACAGCAGCCACCCCCCAGTGACCGCAGAGAGGCTGTGCAGAGGACACAAGAGAGAGGGAGCCCACGGCACTGTCTCCACCAGTTTTCCCAGCCCCCTGGGTCAGCCCCACCGGACCTCTCCTCCTCTCTCCCACATCTCCAAGCCAGCCCTGCACACAGTAAGAGCCGTGATCAGGATGGAAAGAGGCTTAGGCTGCGGGCCTCCTGTGCCCTTCTAGCACCTCCAGCCCTCACTGGCACATTGTCCATCCAGATGTAGCAGCAGCAGCTGCGGCAGTGAGCTGAGTATTCAACAGCCCCGCGTGACACTCTGTCTGCGAGGCCACCTGCCTCTCCTGTTGGGGCCCGTCCCATGCACACCCCTTCCGACACCATCTGCACCTGCTTTGCTGAGATGCTCTGATGTGAACAGGCTTCCAACTTGAAGGCAGGTGAAGGCCATGACTGCTACAGGGCAGTAGGGCCCATCCCTGCTGGTGTTGGCAGGGCCTGTCCTGTCTAATCACATCCGGGTGAAGCTGTCCCAGCGAAAGGGCGGTTCCAGCTGGAAACCCAGAGAGGCGGGAGCCGAGACCCCATGGTCCTGCCAGAGATGCTGCCCGCCTAGGCCCTGGCGTGGGAATCCCAGGATCCCAGCACCAAGGAGGCCTTAAGAAGACGCTGGGGCTACCCCCTCTGGAGAGGGTTGCTGGACCGTAGACACCCCGCCCCACAGCTCACGGCCACAGGGTACGACGGCCTGGCCTGGAAACGCTATCCAGGCCCCTCTACTGCACCACAGGGCCTTGCAGGCTGCAAAGCCAGGGACGTGAGTCTGAGTCCTGTTTCTCTTTCACTCAGCAGCCACAGGTGCTTGTGATGCCTGTGGCGGGGGGGCCTCCAGTGCCAGCTGGTCCCAGGTGTCTGACCCCACGAGCCTGGGGAGGGCCTGAGAGCAGGCGTTCCTAACGGTTCCACCTGGAGCCGCTGCTGCGAGCGGAGCCCAGGCCCTGCCTACGGCTCAGTGGCTTCCTCTACTCTCCCCTGCTCCTGGGGGCTTCCCAGCAATCCCAGCACCCTAGTTCGACCCAGTTCTGCACCCCAGGCCCCTAGGCCATCTCTCCCCAGACTTCAGGGGGATGTCCTGCCACCAAGACGCAAGGCGCACCATGTGCCTTCAGAGGCCCAGGAGCTGAGCTGAGGGGGACCCACTTACCTTTATCGGTTCCTGGGGCAAAGAGCTTCTCGGAGCCCACGGATGCCTGGAGAGAGAGAAGGGGGTCAGGGGCAGTCAGGGTGGTTCTCATCCTCGTGGACCCTGCGCCCGATGCCCACACACAAGTCTGGGTGGGTTTCCAGCAGAGCCAGGCAGGATGTGCCCTTGTGGATGCCCCATGTATGAGGTGAACATGCTTAGTCCTGAGCTCCACACGGGCCCCTCTCTGCTCAGAGCAGCAGGCTTCCTAGAGGGGGTCTGAGTGAAGACGGGGTTTGAGGGGGGATCGGGAACCAAGGCTGCTGCTGGCATGCCCTGGGGGAGCACTGGCATTTGGCAAATCTGCGTCCCTCGCAGGAGAACCAGCACCGGGAGCTGTGTGGACCCCCACCTGTCAGGCCAGAGGTGGATGGTGGAGAACCCCAGGACACACGTCCTGTTCCCAACCACGGCCCAGCACAGGCGCCTTGGCAAAAGTGAGAGAACCAGGATACCGACCAGGCTGGACATCTGGGTCCACAAGGCCGTAGGACACCTCGCTATGCTCCCGGGCTGGCTGAGCTCCAGGCCTGGTGCCCAGCGCCCACAGGACACTGCGCTATGTGCCTGGGGCCATTTGAGCTCCCAGCACCCACAGGACACTGCGCTCTGTGCCGGGGGCCGGCCGAGCTCCCAGCACCCGTGGACACCACACTATGCTCCCGGGCTGGCCGAGCTCCAGGCCTGGTGCCCAGTGTTGCTGAGAGGCAGCTGAGTGTCCTGGGCCATGTGGGGGAGCCTCTCAGAGGGTCAATCGCAGAAATTGCGCAGCCCCACTCCTCCATCTCTTCCAGAGAAACTCACCCAACCACCCGTCACAAGCGGGTGGCGAGAGCGTGGGCCTGTCAGGGCGAGAGCATGAGCCTGTAGCCACTAATAGGGAGGGGTGGATGGAGGGTCCCACGCTCTGGGGGACTTCACAGCAGTTTTCAGGAATGAGCTTGGTTAAGAATGACCTTAAATAGATATTTCCCCCCTAGTTTCTTCTTTTTTGTTTTTGTTTTGATTAGACAGCTTCATTGAGTTGTGGACCGAACATTTCTGTACACCTGGAATTCACACGTTGAATTCACCCCCCAGGTGATGGGATCAGGAGGTGGAGGGTGATGAGGTCATGAGGTATTGAGTGTGCATGGAGCCTCACGAACGGGATCAGTGCCTTATAAAGGGCCCCAGAGAGCAGCCTAGCCCCTTCCACCACGCGAGGACGCAGCGAGAAGGCACCCTCTGTGAACCAGGAAACCCTCACAGGGACTCTACCATGCCTTGACCTACTTGCGGCCTCCAGCACTGTAAGCTGTGCATGTCTGCTGTGGACAAGGCACCTGCTGGGGTACTGGGCCAGAACAGCCCGCATGGACTAAAGACTTGAGATGTAATTCACATACCATCCAACTCACCGTCTAACGCTTACAATTCACTGGCATTTAGTATGTTCACGGTGATGCACCTGTCACCACGGTCAATTACAGAACATCATCATCACCCCAAAAAGAAACCCTGACCCATAACTGTCACCCCAACCCTGGGAAACCACAAATCTTTCTGTCCCTGCAGAGCTGTTCTTTCTGAACTTCCATGTGAACGCCGTCAGGCGACACGGACCTGCTGTGATTGGCTTCTCTCACTGAATGGCTTTTGATGTTCACACACACTGCAGTGTGTACCCTGGAGAGATCGGGGACGCTGTGTGTGTGGAGGAAGCAACTGCAAAGAAGTGTTATGTGGCATCCGGACAATGTGCCTGTGCTTGGGCACGTACACACACTCAGGCATATACACACACTTGGGTACGTGTACATGGGCACACTCGGGTACGGGTACATGGGCACATTCTCAGGTATGTGTACGTGGGCACTCAGGTACGTGTACGTGGGCACACTCGGGTACGTGTACGTGGGCACATTCTCGGGTACGTGTACGTGGGCACTCGGGTACGTGTACGTGGGCACTCGGGTACGTGTACGTGGGCGCTCTCGGGTACGTGTACGTGGGCGCACTCGGGTACGTGTACATGGGCACATGGGTATGTGTATGTGGGCACATTCTCGGGTACGTGTACATGGGCACTCGGGTACGTGTACGTGAGCACACTCGGGTACGTGTAGGTGGGCGCTCTCAGGTACATGTAGGTGGGCACTCGGGTACGTGTATGTGGGCACTCTCGGGTACGTGTATGTGAGCACACTCGGGTACGTGTATGTGGGCGCTCTCAGGTACGTGAACGTGAGCACTCTCGGGTATGTGTACGTGGGCACACTCACTCTTGGACTCTCGGATACATGTACGTGGGCACTCTCGGGTACGTGTACATGGGCGCCCTCGGGTACGTGTACGTGGGCGCTCTCTTGGGTACGTGTACGTGGGCGCTCTCGGGTACGTGTACGTGGGCACACTCGGGTACGTGTACGTGGGCACACTCGGGTATGTGTATGTGGGCACATTCTCGGGTACGTGTACATGGGCACTCGGGTACGTGTACGTGAGCACACTTGGGTACGTGTAGGTGGGCGCTCTCGGGTACATGTAGGTGGGCACTCGGGTACGTGTACGTGGGCACTCTCGGGTACGTGTATGTGAGCACACTCAGGTACGTGTAGGTGGGCGCTCTCGGGTGCATGTAGGTGGTGCTCTGGTGCGTGTATGTGTGCGGCTCTCGGGTGCGTTAGTGCGTGAGCGGGTATGTGCGTGGGCACGCTCACTCTTGGACTCGGATACGTATGCGTAGGCACCATGCGTGTACATGTTTACTCACTCGGTACATGTACACGGTAACCAGTGCGTGTGCGTGGGTGCTCTTTGAATGGCTGCACTCTGGGTACGTGTACGTAGGCTCACCGGGTAAATGTGAGCTTTCAGAATTGCTGCGTTAATGCATTGGGAAAAACAAGTGCGTGTACATATAAGGTGCTCGAATGCGTGTGCGTGAAGCTCACCAGTGCGGCATTGTGAGCGCTCTCTAGATGCGTTGTGTGTGAGCTCGGTGCGCGTTATTTTGTGGGTGCTCACCGGTGTGCGTGTGCGTGGGTGCTCACCGAATGCGTGTACATGGGCACACCGAGGTGTGCGTGTGCATTGTTAAGGCACTCTTGGGTACATGTACACATGAGCACATGGTGCGTGTGCGTGGGTGGCTTTTCGAATGTAATGGCTGGGCGCAGTGCGCATTAATGCGTGGGTGTTGCTCACCGGTGTGCATATGCGGGGGCACCCACTCTCACTCTCAGGAATGCGTTATGCATTGAGCACACTCACTCCGGGTACGTAACAGGTTGAACGCCGATACCGGTGCGTATTACGCGAGCACTCTCCAGATGCGTAATGCGTGGGCTACTCGGTGTATTAATGCGTGGGCTCACCGGTGTATTATTGCATGGGCTCTCGGAATGCGTGCGTGGGCACACTTCGGGTACATGTGCGGTAGGCACGCACTCTGAGATGCGTTATTACGCTGAGCGCTCGAATGCGATGTGCGGCGCCAGTGTCACGGTAATGCGTGGGCACACACTCGGGTATGTATGCGTGGGCACTCTGCAAATTTTTGTATGTATGTGGGCGCACTCGGGTACGTGTGTACCTGGGTGGCAGTGTGTGCATAGATGTTTGTGTCCATGAGCATCACGTGTGTACACAGGTGCGTGAGTGTCGACGTCCATGTTGGTGAAACTGTAGAACAGGTTTCGAGCTCGTGTCCACCAGGAGAGAGCAGTCCCCTCTTGGGATGGTTGGGGTGGCGGGCACAAGAGACCCGGCTTAAACGCTCGTATTTTAAGTTTTTAGGAAGGAGACTGCTTTCTGATAATACTTGTGTAGCTGAAACGTAACAGTGACAAAGGTAATAAAATAAACGGCTTCGCTACCAGGGAGGGGCCAGCCAGGCTTGCCGAGCAAGCACGGCTGTGAGAGACCAGGGCGTGGGGAGCATCTGACTCGGAGGCTGGGTGCTGGGAGACAGGGGCTCCATGTTTGTCTGTCCCCCGATCTGTAACATGATCTGTGACTCTTAGGGCTAAAACAATAAAAAGGGATTTAGGAAGCTGGCTGGTGAAAAGTGCACAAGACCCACAGCTCTCTAACTTGCTAAAATCTGGGAGGGCAGCCAGACGCGGTGGCTCACACCTGTAATCCCAGCACTTTGGAAGGCCGAGGCGGGCAGTTCACGAGGTCAGGAGATCGAGACCATCCCGGCTAACATGGTGAAACCCCATCTCTACTAAAAATACAAAAAACTAGCTGGGTCCCAGTTACTTGGGAGGCTGAGGCAGGAGAATGGCGTGAACCCAGGAGGCGGAGCTTGCAGTGAGCCGAGATCGCGCCACTGCACTCCAGCCTAGGTGACAGAGCGAAACTCCATCTCAAAAGAAAAAAAAAAAAACCTTGGAGGGCGAGGGCAGGGGCCCTCCCAGAGCCAGGAAGCTCGCCAGGGCGTGAGCCAGCCCAGAGGGGCACTGGGTGTTGGGAAGAGGCCTGCTGTCCCCGTGCCACAGCGCACGTTTCCCATCACCCCCATCAAAATCCCAAGCAGGGATCTGGAACACATGCATTACTAGGTCCTCACTACGGGAGCTGCTTCCCCTGAATCCCGCACGGCCCAGCCAAGGGAGCTGCGCTGCTGTCCAGGGAGGAGACGAGGTGGCTCAGGGTCCACTGGGGCCTGATGTGGGGCTTGGGTGAAGCCAGGCCCAGCTGCCCAGAGGGCAGGGACACCCGTGTCCAGCAACTAGCAGACGGGTCAACGGTGAGCGTGTGGCGAGACAGCGCCTGCCTCAGCCACACATGCACATGGAGGAGCTGTTGACACACGCTCCGTGAGCCTCAGAAACATCACAGGAGCTAAAGCCAGACCACAAAGAGCACGCAGCCGTGTGACCGTGAGTGCAGCCCCAGCCACAGCAGCCGGAGGGGTGCTGCGGGTGGACAGGAGCTCGGGGGTTCAGGGGAGACCGTGGTGGGTGTAAAGTTGTAGGTATATGTCAAAAAGCAAACCGCACACTGAAAATAGCTTCATTTACCGCAGAAATAAATAGGTGCATTTTACCACCAGTAAATGACAGCACTGGAAACCAACGAAACGACGCGACACGATGCCGGGACGGACGGACAGACGGACGGAGATCCAAGAGTGGGATGAGAACCCCCAAAGTTCCCACGGATGCCGGGATGGACGGAGAACCACAGAGCAGAATGAGGAGCCCCAGATGTGGTGCAGGCTGTGGGGGCCAGGCGTGGGCTGCAGGCTGTGGGGACCAGGCGTGGGGTGCAGGCTGTGGGGGCCAGGCGTGGGGTGCAGGCTGTGGGGGCCAGGCGTGGGGTGCAGGCTGTGGGGGCCAGGCGTGGGGTGCACGCTGCAGGCTGTGGGGGCCAGGCGTGGGGTGCAGGCTCCGGGGGCCAGGCGTGGGGTGCAGGCTGTGGGGGCCAGGCGTGGGGTGCAGGCTGTGGGGGCCAGGCATGGCGTAGGTCCTTCAGAGCAAGCTCCTGTTTTACCCCCTTCTCGAAATAATTCCAGACAGATCACAGACATAAAAGTGAAAAACCATCAACGTATCAGAGAAGACCAGGTGTGGATTCCACCTTCTTGCTGGAATGGGAAGCCTTTCCTAGTCATATTGCAAGAGCCCAAACCACAGAGAAGACCAGTGGGTCCATGCCTGTGAGATGGCAAGAGCCAAACAGGGCCTGCCACACCCACACGCGCCCAAAAGGTCCTTGCACAGGAGGAAGGTGGGCCCTTTGGAAGGGGGCAGTGGTTGGGCCCTGCATGTGCACGTGTTAAAGGGCTGCGGTACAGCTGGTGTGAGGGGACGCGGAGCTCCTGGCACTGACGCTACCTGATCTACTCGCCCTGTGCAGTTCCTGGCAGGGCTGAGGGGTTCATCCACCTGCTGAGGGCCGGCAGTGGCGGGGGTCCTGCAGCCCAGCCTCCTGCTGGGTGAAACACCAACTCTGTGTCCAATGTCCCCAGCCACCAACCCCCAGGCAGTGATGTAGAACGTGCTTCTGAGACGAGGGGGCCGCTGCTCAGACCCAGCTCAACCATGCAGCGGCTGGGTCAGATGGAAGCTAGGAGATCCTGGCACCCCATGCAGGGACCCTCCCAGCCCCGGCCCAGGGCCCCGATGACCCTCTCCCTTCCCCAGCCTTGCAGCCACCACCCCTCAAATCCTGGCTTATTACAAAGAAAGAAGGACAGGAACCTCTCACCCCTGGGAAGTCGGGGGCCCGGAGGTTGGGGCGTGTGCCTTTCTCCCCTCTGCTCGCCTCAACACCATCCCCCAGAAGTGTGGCTCCCATGGGGTCTGCCTCCACCTCCCTGCCCCATCCAGCCACTGCTGGTGACCCAGGCTGCGCAGTGACCATCCAGCATCAGAAACGGGAAGGACTCCGAGAGAAAGAGGAGGAACAGTGAAGGGGTCTGCGCAGGTGGGCAGGGAGGAGTCCAGACCAGCCTTTGGGCCTCCAGGGGGCTTGGGGCTCCCCAGAAAGAGCTTGGCACTTCCTTGGCCATGCCCATCCCCCAGCAGTGACAGCACCAAGCGCTCCCTTGGGCCAGGCCCCCAAATCTGGGCCCCTCACACAGCAAGGATGGGGATGATGCACCCCAGTGCTGCTCCACGCCAGCCAGAAACCAGGCACTGAACGCCCAGGCCTGCCACAGCCCCCTGGGGTCTCGCCTGGGCCTGCACCATCCTCCTGGGAGGCCTTCCAGACACTCATCTGAGGGGCTGCCCCATCTCTGGCACCCACACGGGCCCTCTTCTTGGCTGGCATCCGGGTTTGAGCGGCCTCTTCACCAGGTGGCCCACCTGTTAACTGCCCCCTCTGTGGGTGGGGCAGCAGGCCCCACCACGCTGCCAGGACTCTCCAGGGGCCAGAAAGGAGGTGGGTGCTGAGGCCTCCCAGGTGGGCAGAGGGAGGAAAAGCCAGCTCAGCCTGCAGTTTGACGGCCAACCCAAAAGGCAGACACCAAAGCACAGTCCCCAAAGCCGGCCCTCGTCTCTAGGGTAACCACAGGTTGGAGCCCTGGCTGGGGCTCTGCTGCTGTCCCCCTCACTGGGACTCAAACACTCTAGTGGGTTCCGCTCCCCGTCCCAGGCTCGAGCACAAGCTCCCCAGGGCCACAAGGGGGCGCCCCAGACACCAGCAAAGCCAAGAGGGCTGCAGGGGAGGGGAGGGTCCTCCGCACCGGCCGCGCGACTGGGACCATCCAGCAGCACCCACGCTGGTCACACCACAGTGGGCCCTACACTTAGCAGACAAGTTTGCGCGGGGAAGTTGAGAATGGGTGCTCCAGGGGTCCTCGGCCCTAGGAGAGGCCCCGGAACGCAGCTGGCCTCCACCTCACAGCGAGAACCTGGACACCTGGCCAGGTGCAGCCACGCCCATTCTGGAGGGCTGAGAGCAGACCCGGGGCCGGCCCTCTGGGGGCCTGGCCCAGGCTCCAGCCCCTTCCTAGACCACACACAGGAGCTGCACCTTGTGGGGCTCGTTCTCCCACGCGGTCCCTCAGCTCTTTCCCTTCTAGGACAGGGCTTCCGGCGCTGGCCAGCTGACCTAACGGGGGGGGGGGGGGGGGGGCAGCCCCAGGGGCCACCAGACCCGCGTTAACTTCCCAGCCATGATCTGCAGGAACGTGACCCAGGCGCGAGCAGCCGCCTTCGCCTCCTATCCCGGCGCTGAGCCCGCGTGGGGTGGAGGGAAGGGGGTCACTCCAGCCCGGGGTACAGGTGGGAGGACTCCGGGCCCGGAGGCTCAGGGTCCCTGCGGAGAGGCAGAGGGGACGCCCGGGCGAGCCTCAGCCCCCGCGAGGTGCACAATCCCGGTGGCGGGCGGAGGTCAGGGCGCGCTTTGTCTGCTAGGACCCGACCCGCGGAGCAGCCTCGGCCAGACACGCGGCGCAGCCTGGGCTAGCCGCGCCCCGCCCCAGACAAAGAACTCCAACTCGGGGCAGGTGAGCGCGGCGCCGGGAACCCGGGTGGCCGATTCCGCACCGGGGCGCAGACAAAGGCGCGCGCCCCCCACAACGCTCGGCCCCGCCTCCACCGCCGGATCCCAGGTGCCCGACCCGGGCCTGGGACCCTCGGCCGCGCCGCACCCCTGTCCGCCGGCCGCCACGTGCGCCCCCGGGAGGACGCGGTCTCCGCGCTCGGCTCCGGGAGAGGCGGGGTGGGCAGAAGGCCCGGGGATCTCGGGCGTCCCGCTCTTCTAGGGGCGGTCTCTCCCTCTCCCCTGTCCCCCAAAGTCCCGATCCCTCTCCGGAGTCCGCAGCGCGCACTCACCTCGCCGGCGCCCCAGGCGGTCGCCACTAGTCCCGGGGCCGGAACCGGGGTGCATGGAAGCGGGCGTGGAGCGCGGGCCCCGGGTGGCCCCGGCCCGTCCAGGCGACCCCTCTCCCCGCGTGCCCTGCTCAGCCGGAGCTCGGGCCGGGGACGCGCATGTCCGCCGCGCCGGCTCTGCGCGCTCTGGGCGGCACTCGGTGCGCTCTCGGCCCCCGGGCGGACGTCGGGCGCGGCGCGGGACCCGAGGCGGCGGGCGCGGAGCTGGGCGCGCGGGAGGCGGGAGCGCGGGCGGGGCGGGGGCGGGGCGCGGGCAGACCCGACTAATCCAGCCCCGAGGCGCCGATCTACCCGCGCCCGCCGCCGGCCCGGGGTCCGAACGCGCTGCCTCCGATCGCGGTCACCCGGGGAAGCGCGCGCAGCGCCGGCCGCACTAAGCGCTGTGTGGGCGCCGCTCCTCCGGTCCTCACAACAAAAAGTTGTGGACAGCTGCCACTCCGCTCCCAGAAGGGGAAACTGAGTCAGAAAGGGCGACAGCCAGGCGCGGTGGCGGGCGCCTGTAACCCCAGCACTTTGGGAGGCCGACGTGGGCGGATCACTTGAGCCCAGGAGTTCGAGACCAGCCTGACCAACATAGGGAGACCCCCGTCTCTACAAAATAAAAAATTAGCCGGAGTTGGCGGCGCAAGACTGTGGCCCCCGCTACTCGGGAGGCTGAGGTGGGAGGATCAATTGAGCCCGGGAGGTGGAGGCTGCAGTGACCCGAGATTTCACCATTGCACTCCAGCCTGGGTGACAGAGCAAGACCCAGTCTCAATAAAAGGAAAAAAGAGCAACCTCATTGCCACCGTGGAGAGCTGGGACCTTAAGAGAGGAGCCCTCCCCCCAACCACCTGCTGCAAGTCCCGCCCTCCCTGGGCCTCGGTTTCTCCCTCTGTGAAACCGAGGTGCAAAGTTGGAGACGGCTCCAAGCAGCTGCTGTAGCTGCAAACAGCTGCACAGCGCACCCCCCAAGACCACCGCCCTGAACCCCCCGGGAGGGACAGGAACCACCTGGCTCTCCCTTAGGGTGGGGCGCTTGAATTCGGATCCAGACCCAGCCAGGCCTTCCTGCAAAGGCTGCTTATGTGCGCCTGGCCGACCCAGACACCCAGCGCGGGACCTTCCATCCCAGCGCCCACTTGGCAGAAAACCAGGACACCAACTGCGAGTAAGGGAGGGCAGGCCTAACTCTGGACGGGGCAGTTGGGAAGTGTTTAAGGTCGGGTCCCTCCAAGCTGCTGCGTGGCTGGGGGCACACAGGGAGGCCAGCTCTGGTCGGGCCAGGGACAGACGACTTGGGCACAGGTTTCGGGACTGAGGTGGGAGCTGGAGCCACGTTTCTATTTCTGGGCTTGGAAGGCCTGGCCCAGGCAGGGCCGATCCATGGGGGAAGCTGCAGCCATTCAAACCGCAGGAGCGGCTCCCACACGGGTTCGATGGAGCCCTCTGCAAGCTGGACCAGCACTTTCTGCTCCCAAAGGCGCCAACATGCGCAGGACACCTCCAATGGTATAGAAGGAATCGCCAAGGTCGGCCTCAGCCAGGGAGTTCCAGCCCTCAGGTTCTATTTGAACTGTTTAACCAAATAT
Organism: Papio anubis; assembly: GCF_008728515.1. Lineage (NCBI taxonomy): Eukaryota > Metazoa > Chordata > Mammalia > Primates > Cercopithecidae > Papio > Papio anubis. The sequence continues at coordinate 126,916,318 of NC_044984.1, read as the reverse complement.
ACGTATTCCCTTTAGCAACAAGTGGCCCCCAAAGTCCTGCTGTTTCCTGCCATGAAAACAGCATGCACTTGTGCACTTCCAGATGTACCGCGTGCCGCAAGCCATAGGGCCCTGAAGCCTGTACTCTCAGGACTTGGACAGGTCACCACTCGTCTCACTGACGAGCAAACAGACGTGCTGCTGGCGTGGCTGGTCTGGGGCAGAGCTGGGCTGAGCCGGCAGGCTGGCTGCAGGGCTCATGGCTCAGCAGGGACACTCCTGAGATGGGGATGGGGCTGTTCCATTTGAGATGCATGGAGCCCTCAGGGAGATGTCAGGGTTAGAGTCAGGCCCAGGGTGCTGGCCTGGGCAAAGCCAGCCAGGAGGGGCCGTGAGGACAGGCCATGAAGGGGCGCTGTGCCGAGGTCATTTCTGTCTATCAGGAGTCTGGATGGCGAGGCCCACAGAGAGGGAACGGGCAGCGGGAGGGGAGGAGAGAAGACAGACTCAGGCACAACCCTAGCTCAGCCCCTTCCTGCATGCCTGGCCCTGGGAGGGATGCCATCCCCGGGCCCTGCTCTGGGGTCCCTGCATAGATGGGGCCAGTGTATCCTCAGCCCCGAGAAGCTGTGCTGCCATCGGCTCCTTCTCCGGGTATAGAGCACGGGGGCCCGGGGTCCGGGGAGTTGGGGGATCAGAAAGAAGGAATTGAGGGGCAGCAACTAGCCAGCTCCGATTGGGCTACAGCCACAGACTCAATGTGACCAGCTTCTCTCTTGGGACCTCACCACTCCAATCACAGGAGAAGCCATCTTCCTCCCACAAACGAGACTTCCAACCCCACTTTCCAACCTCAGTCCCGAGGCTGCCTTCAGCACTGACTGTCCTGGAACAGGTAGAGATCCTGGCCTGGGTCAACGGGGTCGAAAACCCAGCCTCGAGCCCTGCCCCACAGCCCTGTGCCCCAGTTTGGGAGTGAAACTAGACCCTGAGAACCCGAGGCAGGTCTGTGTTTTGTTTAGAAAGGAGAGTAGCTCTGATATGAAAGATGTAACGAGGTTAGAAGTCTAGAAGGAAGCAGAGTGGGAATAGATTATCTGGAGAAAGAAAAGCATTCACGGGAGAGCACGCTGATATTAAATATCAGGCTTCCAGGCCAAATATACATAATCCACTTAGGGACTTGATGGTGGTGTTCAGAGGCACATTTATCCAGAGCTTATGGTTCAGCAACCAACACTGTAACTGTGTCTGTCATCGTTATGCAGCGGGGGGGGCGGGGGGGTCATCATCATGGGAAGGTGCTGGAGACCCCAACCATTACCAGGGAGTGCAGGGCACATAGGGTCCTCTCAGCCATGCTGCCCCAGCCACCCTGGGACACCAGATCACCCTGGGAACCGCCCTGGGGGGCACCCAGCCTCCAATTGGCCATGGTTAGCTGAGTGCCGGGGCCGGGAGACCACAAGACTGCTTCCTCAAGGCTGCCACTCTGCGGGGCACATATCCTTGAATTGGGCCGTGTGGCCCAGTGACCATGATGCCAGCAGGTCCGACGGGGGTGGGGGGCGGCAGGCAAGGCCTGGAGAGGAGCATCCCACAGGACAGGGGTGGGTGGTGGGGGCAGCAGGAAGGCCTGGAGAGGGGCGTCCCACAGGACAGGGGTGGGTGGTGGGGGCAGCAGGAAGGCCTGGAGAGGGGCGTCCCACAGGACAGGGGTGGGTGGTGGGGGCAGCAGAAAGGCCTGGAGAGGGGCATCCCATAGGATGAACACTCAGACACGCCTAGCAGGCTCTGGCCTGGGGGGTTGGGCCTAGGCCTGCGCCTGCTATTGCAGGCCACAGCCATGCTAGCAGTGTGGCTTTGCCATGGAATGACTCTGTGGTTCTGCCTGCCACAGAGGTGTGCGCTCTCTGAGCAGGGCTGTGGTGCATAGGTGAGGGGTAGGCCAGGCTCCCCAGGCCCGAGGACGGTTTCATGGGGAGCCCGGAGAACCCTGCGTTCACCATCTCCATCCAGAATGTCGGGAGAAAAGCAAAAGCCAGAACCACCTATTGAGATGCTCAGAGGCTGCCGGCCTGGAAATGCAAATCCTGGCAAATTTCAGCTCCTGGGGAAAGGGCAGAAGGCGCCGGAACTTCGCGGAAACGCAGAACCAGGGAAAGCCTCTGAGCAGAGAGGATCCCAGGGGCTGGGGGAAGAGCCCAGGGATGCTGTGCCGAGCCAGGGATGGCAGCGCCTTCCCGAACCCTGAGGCCACAACCGGCCCTGCAGGCTGGTACGCAGGCACGAGTGCCCTCCGGGAGAAAGGTGGGGCCACCTGCAGGCCCCAAGCCCCCACCCATCCTGATCCTCAGATGGGGCTGTCCCAGGTTATCCAGGTGAACCTAAATCCGAGGACTGGCATCATTTTGAGGAGAGGAGACACAAAAACACACACAGAGGAGGGGCCACATGAGGACGGACGGCGGCAGAGACAGGAGCAATGCGGCCACCAGCCAGGGATGCCGGGGTCACCAGGAGTGGGAAGAGGCAGGAAGGATCCTCCTCTGGGGCCTCTGGAGGGAGCGTGAAACTGACACCATGATGCTGGACTTGTGGGTGTGGCCCCCACGCTCACGCTCTGGTGGGGCGGCTACCGTGGCCCCCATGCTCACGATGGGGTGGGGCGGCTATCGTGGCCCCCACGCTCACGCTCGGGTGGGGCGGCTACTGTGAAGGCCGTGGGACACCACGGCCCGGGGCTGCCTGCCAGGGAAAGCCGTGACCCCCTCCGGAGATACACCATGGCTGCATTCCCAACCGAGCAGAGCTGTGCACAGCGCAGGTTTAACATTTGTTAAATATTAAATCACAAGAAACGCGTACCTCCCCCAAACGCATGGAATTCGGCCATCCCCACAGCCGCCCGGGCCGGCGCGACTCCATTTTACAGGCAAGGAAACCAGGGCTCAGAAGGTCTGCGGTGGAGGTCGCCCCCAGCAGGGGGCAGGATGGGGCCAAAGGCCACACAAGCTTGTCTTCAGAATGTTTGGTTTCCGGTTTCGAGATATAGTTCCAACTGCACATTTTATTTTTCAATTTTTTGGAGACAGAGTCTCACTTTGTCACCCAGGCTGGAGTGCAATGGCACGATCTCAGCTCACTGCAGCCTTGACCTCCCGGGTTAGGTGACCCTCCCTCCTCAGCCTCCCGAGTAGCTGAGACTACAGGCACGCACCACCACACCCAGCTAATTTTGTATTTTTTGTAGAGACAGAGTTTCACCTTTTTGGCCAGGCTGGTCTTAAACTCCTGACCTCAGGTGATCCGCCCGCCTCGGCCTCCCAAAATGCTGGGAGTACAGGCACTCGCCACCACACCCGGCTAATTTTTGTATTTTCAGTAGAGACGGGGTTTTGCCATGTGGGCAAGGCTGGTCTCGAATTCCTGACTTCAAGTGATCTGCCCGCCTCAGCCTCCCGAAGTGCTGGGATTACAGGCGTGAGCCACCGCAACTGGCCCAATTGCACATTTTAGAAAAGCATTAAGATGCATGTTTAACATCAATTGAGTTACATTTATTTAAACATACTAATCAAAACCCACCTTATGAAACATCCTTTCTGAGACACCCTGGTCTGTTCCAAATCCACTCTGGGCCGCTGTTTTCAGACCCCCGTTTCTGCTGGTGCCCTGCAATGACACCCCAAGCTGGGCCTCCTGAGGGTGTGGGTTGCCCTCGAGGCTTCTGGGGCAGGGCAGCACCTCCTCCACGTGCCAGGGGTGAAAGCCTGAATGGGGGCCCTTGTCACTGCTCCCTGCCACTGCCCAGGGTCCTCCACTAATTGCTGACCCCTCCCAAGGCGGCGAGGCCCTTCCCGACGCTTCAGGGTCTGATGCCCGCTGTGGTGTTCGTGGGACCCCCGAGGTGCCCCGTGGTGACTGATGGCTCTGAGCCCCTTCTCTGGACTTCTGGGCTTCCAGTGCATCCTAAATCTTCCTTTGCCCCGACGGGGACACCACGGGGCCCTCAGGACAATCCAGGTTCTGTTCTTGGAGCCCCGTGAGCGAGGCCAGGCCCGTGGAGCGGAGCAGCTGCCCAGGTACAGCCAAGTGGGGCCTCTGAGGCTGGGAAAAGCAGGAAACCAATTCCCCTGAGGTCGGTACCTTGACTTCAGTCTGGTGAGACCCGCCCTGGACCTCCAGCTCCACCGCTGCCACCAGCTTGTGCCGTTCTGAGTGACTGTGTTTACGGGGACTTGTTACAGCAGCTGTGGGACGCTGAGACCCCCTTCCGCCCGTGTTGCCCCGAGTCTGTGATGTCACTGCCTCAGCCAGGCCCCGCTTCTGCTGGGACCGGTGCAGAGGCCTCGCTGGCTGTTGGGCCTTTGATCTGAGGACCCGGGTGCTCACTCTGTGGTGGTCATGATCTCGGTCCTCAAAGGGACGGACAGGTCCGCACCTTCTGCCCATGCCCTCAGCCTGGCTCCAGCGAAGCACGGATACCAGCTCAGGGTGGGGCGCCACCCCTTCCTGCCCCCAGCAGGCCCCCACCAAACGCCGAGTTCTACCACGTGGGACCCAGGCAAGCAGGGCCCCGCAGCCTGCCATACAGAGAGCACAGATGGCCTGTCTCGGGGACCCAACCACCCAAGGCCCCCACGCCCCACTGAGCCAACCCTCTCAAGGCCCTTCTGGGCTCAGCAGCCCCAAGTCAAAGTGCAGGACTCAGGCAGGAGGGTGGCGGCTTCAGAACCCCGCACACCCTGTGAGGTCACCCCATGGTCACCTGGTGTGGGTGGGATCTATGTCCAGCAAAGAGAGTCCTGGCCCAAGTTCACCAGAGACAGCAGTGCCAGGGACGCCGCTCCCTGCACTTGTCCCTAGGGAAGGATGGATGGGCCTCCAAAGCCCCCAGAACGGGGCTCCCAGGAGTGGGCTGGGGTGGGTGGGTGTGAGACACACAGAAGAAAGCCTCCGTGAGCTGCAGATACATGCAGCAACCCTTCCTCAGAAGGTGCCTGCCCGGCCTGCCAGCGGCTGGATATAACAAAGGCGTAACCCACACACTGGAAATTTCCCAGGACCCCATGGAAGATGAGCAACTGCGGGGTGCCCATGGCAGGGGCCTCCAGCCTGTCCAGCCATCCACTGCCCTTCTGTCCATCCTGACCAGCCGTCCATCTATCCTCTGTCTGTCCAGTGGGGTGAGTACCCATGGCAGGGGCCTCCGGCCTGTCCAGCTGTCCACCACCCTTCTGTCCATCCTGCAGGATGAGTACCCATGGCAGGGGCCTCCAGCCTGTCCAGCCATCCATCCATCCTCTGTCTGTCCTATGGGGTGAGTGTCCACGGCAGGGGCCTCCAGTCTGTCCAGCCGTCCATCCATCCTCTGTCTGTCCTGTGGGGTGAGTGCCCATGGCAGGGGTCTCCAGTCTGTCCAGCCGTCCATCCGTCCTTCTGTCCATCCCGTGGGGTGAGAGCCCCATGGCAGGGGCCTCCAGCCTGTCCAGCCATCCATCCATCCTTCTGTCCGTCCCACGGGGTGAGTGCCCCATGGCAGGGGCCTCCAGCCTGTCCATCCATCCATCCATCCTCTGTCTGTCCTGTGGGGTGAGTGTCCACGGCAGGGGCCTCCAGTCTGTCCAGCCGTCCATCCGCCCTTCGGTCCGTCCCGCGGGGTGAGTGCCCCATGGCAGGGGCCTCCAGTCTGTGCAGCCGTCCATCCGCCCTTCTGTCCGTCCCGCAGGGTGAGTGCCCCATGGCAGGGGCCTCCAGCCTGTTCATCTGTCCACTGCCCTTCTGTCCGTCCTGCAGGGTGAGTGCCCCATGGCAGGGGCCTGCAGCCTGTCCAGCCAGCCATCCGCCCTTCTGTCCATCCCGCGGGGTGAGTGCCCCATGGCAGGGGGCCTCCAGCCTGTCCAGCCATCCATCTGTCCCTCTGTCTGTCCTGCGGGGTTAGTGCCCCATGGCAGGGGCCTCCAGCCTGCACAGCCGTCCATCCGCCCTTCTGTCTGTCCCGTGGGGTGAGTGCCCCATGGCAGGGGCCTCCAGCCTGTCCATCCATCCATCCATCCCTCTGTCTGTCCTGCAGGGTGAGTGCCCCATGGCAGAGGCCTCCAGCCTGTCCATCCGGTCCATCCGTCCATCCACCCTTCTGTCCGTCCTGCGGGGTGAGTGCCCCATGGCAGAGGGCCTCCAGCCTGTCCAGCCGTCCATCCGTCCCTCTGTCCTGTGGGGTGAGTGCCCATGGCAGGGGCCTCCAGCCTGTCCAGCCGTCCAGCCGTCCCTCTGTCTGTCCCGCTGGTAGTGCCTGAACTCGCAGTTCCCGAGAACAAGAACCTACGAACTTCAGCGACGAGACGGCAGAGGTTCAGAGGGGACCCAGTCAGGCCCAGCGCCCCACCGGAAGAAGGGTCTGCTGGGGAGGGGCTGGGTATGGGGGTCTGGCCTCGGGGTGGTGGGCAGCTTTCCCCTCTGCCCAGGCTCCACTGTGGCCCCATTTTGCAGACAGAACATGGAGGCTGTGGATGGTGGGCTGCCTGCGGGGTCTACCCCACGCTATGTCTGACCTCATGCCGCTGTCCCCCAGCCCTGCCCCTTCCAGGCCAGTGCTCTTGGCCGAGGCCCAGCACTGGGGGTGCTTCCTGGTGGGCTTCTGCAGACAGGCCCGACAGCTGTCCCTTGAGGTGGCCGTGGTGGCCACCAGCAGCAGGAGGAGCGAGGCCACCACCACCTGGCAGCTGCCTATGGAGCCCCATATCGCTCTTCACCCCACACTTTTCCAAGGAAAATGCGGTTAGACACAAACCACAGACTTGCGAAGGGGCCTTCTGGCAGCACCGGAGTCTCCCATCAGCTGCCAAGGGCCAGGAGGGGCTTCGCAGGGTGGGTGGCCTCTGGGGAGCGGGGGCTGAGCGGGCACAGCGTGAGGGAGGTGGTGGAGAGGTGTCTCGGTCAGTCTGTTCACGTGGAGGAGGGCAGTCCCAGAGTCTCCACCTTGAGTGGCAGGAGAGCCCAGGGTGAGTCCCCAAGGGGTGGCTGGCCTGGTGGGAGCTGGCACCCCAGACCGAGCTCAAACCCACAGATGTGGGATAAGACATGGAAGCACACTGGCCTGAGACGTGCACCCTCGCCCTCCCCACCACCGCGTCCAGGAGGCTCCTCGAGGTGCACTGCCACCTGCCCCGGCATCTGCTTTCGCGGGCAGGGCTGTTCCCTGCATGTCTGCTGGGTCACCGCCACAGACCCCACCCAGGATGCTGTCTGTGGCTTCTCCATCTCCTGCCCACTGGGAGCGGCCAGGCCATGTGAGCAATGGGCTTCCCAGGTCTGAGTGAGGGTCTCCGAGGGTCCCTGTAAACGTGGGCACTCGGGGACCTTCCTTCCACATCCAGTTCACAGATGGGTTCCACACAAGCCCGGGGCTGCGGAGGGGGTTCTGGGCACTGCTGATGCAAAGCGCCCCCATGTTCCCGTCTCAGAGCCAGGAATTCTGCCATCTGGAGCCTGCAGGGCTCTGTCCCTCCTGCCTCTGCCTCCTGCTCCCTGGCAGGGGTGCCGGCCTTGCACAGCGGTGCCCAGAGACAGAGATCTGGATGACTCTGCTCCCGGTGGGTAGCGAGGAGGGCTGGTCACGGCCAGTGGGGCGCTGGCTGACTTCCTACACCTGCTTATGCCTCTGTGTGCGTCTGGATGGGCTACACACACACCCTCTGCCCAGAGAAAGTTCCTGACCACCTGAACCCAGCACCGCGCAGAGAAGACCAGGAGGGACCGAGGCCTCCTACCCTCCTAGCTCTCCCCAACTCAGAAAGCTGACTTCCGAGCCTCGGGCTGGATGCCACAGAGACGTGGAGACGTCTGGACGGGGGTGTCCTATGGTGCAGCATCCCACGCACTCGGAAGGAAACAGAGACTCCTGCTGCATGCTCTGGGCTCCTCCCTCTCGCTCTGCTGCAGGAGACGCGCTGCCGGCTCCCAGAACGCACCAGGGTTGTCCCCACCTCGGCTTCTGTCAAGTCAGCCTGGGACCCCCCTCAGAGCACGCCCCAAGGTCACAAGAGATGGACAGGCTGACGGGCCAACAGGAGAGGCCCCTGAGGTTTTCCTGGCCCACTCTGCTGCTCTGCCCGGCCTCCGGGAGCTGCCCCCCACAGAAGCAAACGGGGCCGCAGGCGGGTCCCACCCACTCTGCCAGCACCCTGCCCCACGTCCGCTGGCGCTCAGACCTTGCAGCAGCCAGAAGGAGCCACCATCGCCGGGACTCAGTGTTTGGTGGAGCTGCCTTCTCCGCTCCCGCCCCGCCAGGCCTCGCTGCTCTCCCCAGAGTGGGCGTGACCTGAAGCGCTGCCCTGGAGAAAGGTTGGCAGCCCCTCCCCCTCTCCTGCCGTCCTCCTCAGGACCCGTGGCCACCACAGCCTCAGGAAGCCCCAACACGGCCCCAACAGCACGGAATGCCAACCTTGCCTGCCAGAATCCTGTGTGCAGGAACGCCGGCCTCACCTGACTGCCGGGACCCTCTGTGTGTGGAGCCCTGGCCTGGACTCCCTCCCGGACACCGCCCAGAGCTGGTCATCTCCCCTGGGGCTGCTCAGGCGTCTCAGAGACAAACGCGGACTCTACCTGACCCCATTCTAGAATCCTCTTTCAGCCCGTGCTCTCCCATGGACCCCTCGGCCTCCAGCCCAGGCCCGGGCAGGGGCCGCATCACTGCAGGCACAGCCTGCACAGACAGCGGTCAGGTCCCAGAGGCTGGCGTTACCCTTGGTTGCTGGACACTGAGGGTGTGCGGTTATAGGGGTGGCCATCAGCCTTCCCCGCCAGCACCACCTACTCCACGTGGACCTGGCCTCCGGGGCCGCAGGTGGCTTTGCCTCACCTCTGTAAGGCAGGCGAGGACGGGAGAGGGAGCCCCCAGCAGGCCCCAGGCTCCAGAAATCCTCTCCTTCCTGCCTTCCTCAGAGCAGCCCTTGGTTGTGGAGTGTCTTCCCCAAAAACTGCTTTTAAATGAAAGGAGGTGGGGAGGGGGTGAGTGGCTCTTTCCCAGGTGCCCGTGACCTCATTTCATTCCTGAGATCAGGACGAACGTCACTCCGGTGAAATGTTAGGCCTGTCTGGGTTTGAGCGTTCCTGAGATCAGGACGAGCGTCACTCCGGTGAAATGTTAGGCCTCTCTGGGTTTGAGCGCAGGCGCTGTGGGCAGGGGCTGAGGGCCACGCGGAGCCACACAGGGTCCCGGGTGAGGCCACTCGTGTGGGCTTTGTGACCACCAGGGCACATCCCCAACACTGTCCATCCGTGGACGGGCGAGGAGAGGTGCGTGGCGCAGGAACACCGTGGCTGGAAGCAGCCCAGGAAGCTGGAGCGCCAGACGTGGCTGAGCCCGACACCACGGCCCACGTGGCGCCTGCCCCAGAGCCCAGGCCGCAGCCACCGAAGGAGCCAGCACAGCCCAGCCTCTGGCTTCCGTGGCAACTTACCTTGACTTCTTGGGGCATCACCAACTGAACCACCCAGCTTTCCTCTCCCAGCCACCGCCACTCTGGCTCCAATATCTGGACCCCCACTGGGCCCTCAACTGTGAGACCCCACAGCCCAGACAGCTCCTGCTGGGACACAGGCCACTGTGGGCGTCCCCTAACCCCTGTGCAGACCCCTCGTGGAACTGTTCCATTCATAAAAGCCTTCCTGGAAACCCAGGGCAGTGTCTCCCTGGCCCAAGTGAGAATCGTCGCACACATGCAGTCCGCCTTGGGCCTCTGCAGGGCCGTCTCTGAGGCCGGGGTGTCCACTTCCCTGGCACACCTGGCAGGGCCCTCACCCCTATCCAGGTGTCCCTGAGTGGCCCCTGGCAGTCACAGGGGGACAGTGAGGCGCAGTGGTGACGGGCCAGGGCCTCACGCCGCGTGCCCGGCCTCCTCACCCTCCTGGGCCTGATGCTCCTCGGCCACAGGAGGTGACGGTTCCTCCCTGAGAGGCTTTGGGATAAGTGGGGCAGGCCCGGGCCTGGGAGCTGCCCTGGGGCAGAAGGAGAGCCCCATGGAGGCTGCTTCGAGGCTCTGAGGGGACACGGCTCAGGGGCTGCTCCAGGGCCTTCATTCCTGGCTCAGGCTGCAGGAATCCTGCACTAGTGGGGACTGTGCTGCTCCTGTACACTGAGGGGGACTGTGATGTGGTCATAGGCTGGGCACCTACCGCCTGGTTCTGGGGGCTACGGGTTTAAGGTGGGGGCTGGGCTCTGCCCCTGCTCCCTCAGGACTGACGGGGCCAGTCCTGGGGCACGGGCCCAGCTGCCCTCTGCTACCCAGGAGCTGGAGCTGGTGTGCCCGACCCCACGGCAGCCCTGCCCAGGGCACCCTCCTGGCTGGGGCAGCACGGATGCCCACCTGGGCCTGTGTCCCGCCAGCCATGGTACTGGCCCCAGCCCTGGACAGGCTCTTCCACAGCCAGTAGAGGCCAGCACCCCCCAACACCACCACAACTGGGAGGCCACAAGCTCCCTGCACCCACCGGGCAGGGGGATCCCCCCAGTGCCCGACCTTCTGCCTGGTCTCCAGGGCCCACCTCGCAGGGCCAGAGTCAGCAGGGGAGGGCAGGGCCGTCAGCCAAGCCCAGGAGGAAGACGTTGGGCTTACCTTGTCGTCCGGGCCGCTCTCGCTGTCGCACTGCAGGAACAGAGAGACAGAAGTGAGTCAGAGCCGCACCAACTGGTGTCACCCGCTCGGGACATGGTAGCAGCCAGGCTGCAGGGGCACGGGGGGGGGGGGGGGGCCGCCCTGGCTGCTGCCAGGAGTGGGAGGTGCCAGCAGGCCCCGGTGGTCGGGGTGGTTAGGAGGAACGTGGGCCAGGGCCCGGCGCTGCACCAGACAGACCTGGATCACAGCCCCCCTGGGTGCGATGGACAATGGGGCACAGCCAGGCCAACTCACCAGCGGTGGGGACAAGACCGGCCCTGCAGCCTGAGAGAAGCCCTCACTGGTCAGACCCTCAAAGCAGGGCGGCCATGAAGACCCCCATCCCAGGCCAGCCAGAGCCTTCCGCACAGCCAGGAAGGAGGGCAGCCTCTGGCCCAGGACAGCCCTACTGTCCCCAGTGACCCCCGAGGGGATCGATGGCACCACATGGGCTGGGAGATCCAGGCACCCCAGCTCCTCATGGTGGGCAGAGCCTGGGAGCCTTTGGGGTCAGGACAGCCGGGGGCTGGGGAGGGGCTGGCAGTGCACAGAGGGCCACGGCCGCTCAGGCTTAGACACTGGATGCCAGCACCGCCTGTCAGTTTGGCTGGTTAGGGTGGGGGTGTGATAATCCCGAAAAAAAATCCGCTTTCCATTTTCAGTGAGCAGAGCTTTACCAAGAACACACTGACTGCAGTGTCCCCTAAAAGAATCAGAAGAGGAAAAATCCCTTCCTGACAACTGCAATTATGAGGTATTCACGTCGAACGAATGATATGGTGGAAGATAAACCCCCCAGGGCATGGAGGGTGGTGAGTGCCAGCCTGACGTGTGGGCGGCGCCCCCCTGTGTGGAGCCCCCTGGATTAATGCAGGTCATCGAACGCATGGCTGCCCTCCATGTCCAGCTGCAGCTGCAGAGTTTTTGGTGATGGAGTTCACGGCACGGTGTGAAACGCGCTTTAGCAGACACTCTGCAGCCAGAAAGGGCTGCTCCCAGCGCGTGACAAGTCACACTCCAGGTGACTCCTACTGGTGGGACCCCGGGCAGCTGGGGTGGGCCTGTGGGGGGGTCTCCTGAGGCTGACAGGCTCCCCCAGGCTGTCTGTCCCGGCTGTGCGCTGCCCTGGTGGGCTGGGCCAGGACCCCCACGGCGCGTGTTCTTTCCCACACAGAGAGGAAGGTGGGAGCCTCTTCTGGCTACACAGCCGTGGCCAAGCCCTCTCCTAGGGTCCCTCCTGGTGTGGCCTTTCCGCCATGGCCAAGCCCTCTCCTAGGGTCTCCCTTGGTCTGGCCTTTAGGATGAGAGGCAGAGGAGAAGGGCCTCAGTCCCACCCGCACCCGTCCAGCTGGGCCCACCACACAAGTACTGAGGGCTCCAAGTCAGAACCAGGCCCGTCCCGCCCCGGAGGCTGCAGGTGCAGAGCTTGCCAAGGGCTGGGCACAGGACCCCGACATGTGGACCAGCTTTGCTGGTGGCCCTGGGCCCCTGGAGGCCTCCATCTCCCCTGCTGTGATATGGGCGGGCCTTGGTGTCTGCTGAGGAAAGTATGAAATGGAACTGCCCAGGCTCAGCCAGGAGCAAAGCAAGCAAAGACCAGGAGGTGGGGCAGGGGAAGGCCCAGACCAGGCACACAAGCTCCTGCAGGGAGCGCAGGGGAGGGGAGGAACATGCCAGAACATGCCAGAACACGCCAGGGCTGAGAGGGCCAGAAGAGGGCAAAGCAGGAGCTGAGACTGTGCCGAGGGTGCCCTCTGCACACGGGGAGCCTGGGGAGGGCAGAGAGGGAGTGGGCCCTGGAGGCGAGACAGGAGGCAGCCCCTCCAGCATTCGGAGGCCTATGGGGGCGTCAGGTGCCCTCTGACCTCACAGTGGGACTTCTGGGGACCCCAGGAAGGCCTCTCCCTGCTTAATTTGCGCTGCAGAGCCTTCGACTTGGAAACGGCAATCCCACCAGACTGTCGGGTTTCGGCCAATCAGGCCTTGAGAGCAGCTTGACACTTGGGGCCACACGGGTGCACCCGTGGCCTAGAGGCCACCTGCCCAGTCTGGCCTCTGCTCTTGTCCCTGCACCCAGATCCCTGCTTAAGCCTGGGTTGGCCCTGAGACCCATGGGCTGGAGCCAGCAGCTCCCACAAGCCCAGACCTAGTTACAGATCTCCCCATGGGTTTCAGGTCTGTGACTGGACCCAGCCAGGCTGACCGCACAGGCGAGGGTTTAATGTATCCAACAGCAAGGAGGCAGTGAGGGGTGCTTTCCAACAAGCTTTCCAGCAAGTGCATGAATCCTCTAATTAACCAAACAGCACGGCATTGTCAGACAGGCGCAGGCGGGGCGTGAATTAATTCATGTTATTAAGTCCTACTGAATTAATGTTTAACTGCAGTGGAGTCGGCATGGAATGAGGCAATTAATCAGGGCAAGGAGGAAAAGGAGAGACACATCTGTCTCTTGGGAGCTGCCTGAGTGAGGCGACCTTTCACGGGGCTGGGGCTGGGCTCAGTGGCCCAGGGAACATCACCCTGTGTGGGTTTGGGATAGGCAGGAATGCCTGGGGGCAGAGGACAGACCCCAGGCCCCGAAGGGACATGCTGGGCATGGTCAGGAGGCCAAGACTCAGGCTCCAAAGAAGACGCTGGCTCCATGCTTCACGGCCCCACACTGGGCAAGGCCTTGAGCTCTCTGTGTCTCAGTTTATGCTTCTGTAAATAGGAACAACTTACAGGGTTCTCCCTTACAGCTCATAGGGTTATTGTGTGACTTAAATAAGTGAATACGTGCAAAGCACTAAGGCAGTGCTTGATATATAGTACATTACACACATACGACGGTATCATCACCACCATCATCATCCTCACTGCCATCACCATTACTCTCATCACCACCATCACCATCATCCTCACCATCGACACCATCACCACCATCCTCACCATCACCATCACCATAATCACTATCACCATTGTCACAACTATCACCATCACCACTGTCATCACCATCTTCACACCACCACCATCACCATCCTCATTACCACCACCATTATCATCACTATCGTCGTGTCACCATCCTCAACAGCACTGCCATCACAATTATCTTCACCACCATCACCATGATCACCATCATTACCATCACATCATCCTCACCACCATCTTCACCAGTCACCATCACATCACCCTCATCCTCATTACCATCATTGTCACCGTCACCATCCTCACCATCACCATCGTCACTATCCTCACCATCGTCACCATCCTCACCACCATCACCACTGTCACCATCCTATCATCATCACCATCCTCACCACCATCGTCACCATCACCATCATCACCATCATCGTCACCATCACCATCATCGTCACCATCACCATCATCGTCACCATCATTACCATCATCGTCTGCCCACAAAGCCAAGACCGAGAAGATGCCCTCTACTCTGGAGTAGATGAAGTCTTAGTCTGGGAGTTTTAGAGTCTCTCAGCCCTGGCAGTGCTCATGCTTGTCTATGATCCTGACGGCCAAGGCTGGAAAGGTGAGCCCTCCTGCAGCCACAAGGAGACCCTGACATCAAGTCTTTCCTTCTCTACTCGTCCTGAGCTCCAACGGCAGCCAGCAGGCAGCAGCTCCCTGTACCATGGTCTGCCAGCCTACAAGGCCCCTCTGAGTCTGTCTGGCCTCACCATCCAATAATGGCCCTCGAGACCACTTGTCAGTGCTTGTTCTCTCCACCCATGCCCTCAGTCAGTCCAGTTTTAAACCGTGCCAATCGGGGCCCCTAGACCACTTAAACCCGGGTGCCTGGGACGGGAAGTAGCAGTTGGGTGATTCTGGTGAGTGGCCGTGGGGACAGCCTCTGCCCCCGAAACACTGGACTCCCTTCCTTCCTCCTGCCCAGGGCTCTGGCCCTCACGCCTAAGGTGTGGGGCAGCCAGAGGGAGGCACCTGCCAGGGGTTCCAGACCACTCAGCAGCGAGGGTCAGAGGCCAGGTGTGAGCCAGGGCTCCCCACCCTAAGCCCACAGCTCAGCTCCCCCAGGCCCTGGGCAGCTCTATCTGCCCCACCTCTATCCCAAGCTGGGTGTGAGAGCTGCGGTGGGACTGAGAAGCTCAGGCACCTGTTTCTTCCTCCATGACAGTGGGTTCCTCGACCACCCCAGGGGCCACTGCGTATCACCATATTCACAGATGTGGCTGTGAGGTGGGGATGCCTAGCACCTCCAGGCTCCATTAGCGGCCTTCCCAGACCCTCACATGTGGGTGGACAATGGCCTCGAGACATGGCTTTTAATTAGTGGCCTTCCCAGACCCTCACCCGTGGGTGGACAACGGCCTTGAGACGTGGCTTTTAAAGCCACAGACTGGTTTGGTTTGGCCTGATTTATTTTTTAAAAATTGGCTGCCAACATTTGAACACCTGGAGACTTCTCATGAGCACCAACAGCTGCTTCCTGCTGAAAAGAGGAAACTGCATCCCCGCCTGCCAGCTCCCTGTGGGCTCCTGACACCTCCCCCAGCTTCTGGGCCCCGGCCCTGGGGTGTCAAATGCTGGGCACAGCCCAGAGTTAACGTGTACCCTGGAGCCCGGTCTGGGCTGGTCCTGGCCCCACTGCTTCGCGGAACCTGGTCTGGGCGGGTCCTGGCCCCACTGCTTCACGGAACCCGGTCTGGGCCGGTCCTGGCCCCACTGCTTCGCGGAACCTGGTCTGGGCGGGTCCTGGCCCCACTGCTTCGCAAGCCTGGTCTGGGCCGGTCCTGGCCCCACTGCTTCGTGGAACCTGGTCTGGGCCGGTCCTGGCCCCACTGCTTCGCAAGCCCAGTCTGGGCCGGTGCTGGCCCCACTGCCTCGCAGAACCTGGTCTGGGCGGGTCCTGGCCCCACTGCTTCATGGACACTGGACACCGTGGCAGAGGTCTCTTCACTTCTCCAAGCCTCGGTTTCTCATCTGCAGAGACAGCGGCACCTTCATGGGGCTTCTAAGTTGGAGGAGGCAACATGCGTGGCAGGCTCGGGACAGCAGCCGCTGGCATCCAGGCTTCATAAATGGGAGCTGCCATCAGTGTCATTTTCACTGTCACTGTCACCACCACTGCCACCAACCTCTCCCCCTTCCCCCATCCCTCAGAGGCATCTGGGCCCACCCTACAGCCGGGCACGGGTCCTGCCAGTTGGCAGTGCACCGTTGGTACCCGAAGAGCCTGGAGGGAGCTTGGCCCCCATCACCCAGGCCTCCCTGCACCCCTTCCAGACCCTGGGCAGCTACGGGCTGGGGTCGGGGCTGCCTGTCAGCCCCGCACACGGGGAGACACCAATCAGCACGGCTATTAAGCAGCAAAGGACGCCTTCCCTTCTCAGCGCGAGCGTTAATTACGGCTTCGCTGCGCTCAGGGGCCGTCTGATCCCACTGCTCAAACAAAGGCATGAAAAATTCATGAGCAGGGACCCTGCGTTGAGGTCGCCGCTCCCAGGGGTCCCTCGGTGTCTGGGCCCCGACCAGGCAGGATGGGGAGGAGACAGGAGACAGAGGGGCCAAGGGGCTGTCCTGGGGAGGGTCTGGGCCCTGCACTGGACGAAGGTGCTGGAAACACTGCCAGCCTCTGCTTCCACCTCCCCAGCTTCTCATCCAGGCGAGCTGCCTGGGCCCGGTGGGTGGGAGAGAGGCTGAGGCAGGGCCAAAGCTGCTCCGGCAGGGCCAGTGAGGGCCGGGTTTCTGCCCCGAGACACTGCATGAAGGTTCCTGAACACAACTACCTGGGGCAGGGGGCCCTGACCCCTCTTCACCAGCAGAAAAAATGCCCCCACAACATGGGCGCCTGCACCGACCAGAGGTGCCTCGAACAGCGGCAAGGCGTGGGCGGGACGGAGTGGAAAGGCCTGGCCTGAGCGTCAGTGAGAGGCCAAGCTGCTGGGAATGCCGGTGCAGAAGCCCCACCTGGCTGAGTGTGTGCGGCCTGAGTGTGCACACGTGTCCTCCATGGGCACTGGTAAGCCGTGTGTGCACACCCAGGTACCCGGGGACACGAGGAGCATCTGCCATATGCACATGTGCCATGGTGCATCCTGCGTGTGCCAGTTCCCGACCCCTCCCTGTACCATCTGGTCATCCTGCCCTTGGTGGCTTCTGCCCTCAGTGTCCTGCCCTGTGTCCCAATGTCTGTATGTGGCATGTGGGCACCTCAGGACCTGCCACGGAGCCGCATGCCACTGAGTGGGGAAAAGGGCCACCTGTGCCGCCTGTGCTGGGCCCTTGTGGGGCAGACGGCGGCTCGGTTGCTTGACCTATTCTGTCTGAACCTGCAGCCTGGAAACTCCAGCTCCCTGGATGGCTCGGGGCGGTCGGGGGAGCAGCTCTGGAAGGGATGGGGCAGGAGCATGAGTGGCTGTGGGCCCCGTGCCCTGCCCTGTGGGACCCCATCTTCCCAGATGGCAGTGCCAAGGGGCCCGCCTTCATTTGGGCTGCACACTCGGGCGGGATACAGAATGTATTCCAATCAAGTGATTTGGCTGAAATAAGGGGCAGGGGCTGGCGTGGTGCCGGTGGCCCCCAGGGCAAGGAGCAGCTGGGAAGGTTTCAAGTTGAGCTTCACACTGTGTGAAATGTCTCATCATTGGAAAGCCCCTTTCGGCTGCCTCAGTCCTGTGAATCCGTACTCCTCCACCATGCGGGCTCAGCGCGGGCTCCACTTCCCTTCCCCTCCATGGGCAGAACTGGGCTGCCTGGGGGGGGGGCGGGGCGCGGCCAGGTGGGGGGCATATGTGCACTCACCCCACGCAGCCAGGCAGCTATCTCCGGGGTGGGGGGTGCGTGACCACTGGGGGGCTGCTGGCTCCTCGTAGGCAGGGGGTTACGGGTGTGGGTACTGGAGCCTGGAGCCGCAGGGCCCAACTCTGGCACTTGAGGGTGAGGTGCCTTTGGCCTCCCACAGTACTGGCATGGAATGGGATGGGTGGGGCCCATTGAGTGGATTTGCTCCTGATGTGCCTCGGGGTAGGGGTGTGGTGTAGGGCTGTGCCCCCAGGGTCACAGCAGTATCAGCCCATTTCATAGGTGAGGAAGTAGAGGTTCAGAGGAAAAGCACTTTCTTCAGCTGCATGGTCACTCAGCAAGGGCCTGGAGCTGAGCCCAGGACTCAGAGCTGGGGATCTGGGCTTGTGGGGCCATAGGTGTGAGGCCAGGAGCTCTCCTGACATCGGGGAGCGTCCCCCCCGGGTGAGGCAGGTACAGCGAACAGTGGGCTTGCCCTGGAGCCTTTTTCCAAGTGCTGATGTGGTGAGCCCAGAGCAGGCACCACATACACTGCAGGTGGCTCGGAAGCCCACAGGATGGCCGGCAGGGACAGTGCGTGGTACGCGGGTCAGGGGGCGTGTGGAGCCCACTGAGAGGGGATGTCTGGCCTCCATTCTGGCAGGGTTGGGTACAGGAGACAGTGTGGGGCTGGGCTCTGCTGCTGCACCAAGCCAGACGGAGGTGTGCCAGGGACCAGAGTGGGTAGGTGGCCAGGACCAGCTGAGCACACTCTCAGGGTGACCCACAGGGAATGGGGCACAAGGCTGAGGGAAGGCGGCACCTGGCGGGAGGGACCTGGGGTCAACTGAGAGAGGGTTGGGGGGCAGGACTGGGTGGGTGGGGGCTGGAAGGCAGGACTGGGTGGGTGGGGGAACGGGGCTGGGAGACTGGACTGGGTGGGCATGAGGCTGGAGGGCAGGACTGGGTGGGCCGGAGCACGGGGCTGGGGCTTCCTGGCCCACCTGACAGCCAGCTCCTCCCTCCCTGACATTGATCCTGGCATTGACGCCTCCCGCCCGTCCCCCAGGCCTTTCTTCTCTGGAGACTGGAAGAGCGGGTGCCTGGAAGGAGCTGCTGTGGGGTCCAAGGGGTGGGGGCTGGGCAATGTGTGGGGATGCGGCTCATACTGGGCTCACTCGCAAGTTGCCACAGACCCACCTGCTGCCCGGTGGGGACACTGAGGACCGAGTGCCTGGGAGCCACCAGGGTGCAGCCTGGGGGTGGGGCTGGGTGGGCTCTGAGTCCTGAATCCAGGCTCTGAATCTGTAGCAGAAGCCGCGGAGGCCACGCTCACCCTCTGCTCAGGGCCCCGCCGCACTGAGGCCCACCAGAGTTCCTCTCGCTGTCCTGGGAGGTGGAGGTACCCTTGCACCTGGTTACACAAAATAATCGGGCGGCAGGTCCTGAAAAATGCCATGCTTGCTTACTCAGCAAATTCAGCTTTTATGAGTGTTTAGGCTTCAAACACCAATTATCCAATTAATGAGCAATTAACAAGCAATCAAGTCACTGCAGCCAACAGCCACAGCCACCAGGAGCTGCAGGTGAGGCCCTGGAGCACACACGCCAGAGCTGGACTTGCCTGTGCACCCTCCCCACAGTGCCGAGGCCCCATGGGCTGTGCGCCCGCCTGCGAGGGTGCCTTCCGGTTGGGGCTCAAGCCCTCAGGAAAGGCTGTGCCACGCGGCGGCCCCGTGGCCATCACTACCAGGGAAAGCTCTGGGCTCTGCAGCGCCCACTGGAGGCCCCCACTTAGTGCACCCAGCACAGCCCACGCTTGCCTCAGGCCCTGCAGGACTTGGGCAGCCCTTGACCTCCAGTCTAGGCCCGTGAAGAGACAGCTGGGGATGGGAAAGGGGAGCGGTGGGGCTGTGGGGCTGGAACCCCTGCCTCTGGCCCCAGGATCTCTGGAGGCATTTCTGAACTCTCCCTGAGAGCTGCCAAGGGAGACCACTTGAGGGGCCTGGCGAGCCACGCGTCAGCAAGAATGTGGGGCTGGAGCCCTGGTTAGGAGGAGAGACAGCTGGAGAACGCACCCTCCCAGGCCCCTTCCATCTCAGGACCTCCTATTCTCAGGACCTCCTATGAATCGAACTAACTCCCTCCCAGGCCTGCCCCGAGGGCCTCAGCCCAGCCACAGCCAAGCTCGCTCTGACCAGGGATCTGGGTGAGCCGTTCCCCCAACGCTCTTCCCTGCCCCGAGGGACTCAGCCCAGCCACAGTCAAGCTCGCTCTGACCAGGGATCTGGGTGAGCCCGTTCCCCCAACGCTCTTCCCCGAGTCCCGGCCAGTCTGGCTCCTCCTGGCACTCAGGGCTCTGTGGCCCCCCTCCGAGTTCTCCGTGCAGTGGCAACCCTGCCCCTCCACACGAGTGCGGCCAGCCCCTCTGCTCAGGGCTCTGATCCCACCCAGCGAGGATCTCTGACCAGCTGCTTGCTGATCCATGGTCTTGTCTGTTGAGAACACGGATCCTGTTCCCAAGGATCGACAGGGTCCACTCAGCTGGAGACACGGCAGGCACACACGTGAGCGGCCTGGGCTCCGAAGTCCGCACTGCCTGCAGCCCCACGCTGTGCTTGGAGGGGACAAAACTGTCCTCCTGGGGGCTCCCAACTGTCACAAAGATTGGGGCACTAGGTGCTGGGGCCAGTCCCCAAGGGAGCACTGCCCAGCCCCAGTGCAATTCCAGAACATTCCACCAGACATCTGCAGTACTAGAAACCTGCTTAGCACCGCCTGAGCCTTGGACCTAAATGCTCTAAAATGCACAAAATCACCTTTAATTTTCTCTAGTCGCGACTGCCACAAACGGAAAATCTGGACCAGCATTTGCTCTGTGACACCCTGGGACGCAGATGGGGAGGGCCCACCTCAGCCACCTCCAGGCTCAGCCCGACTCACACACCGGACACGCTGGACCGGCATTCGTGCTGTGACGCCCTGGGATACGGGCTGGGGAGGGCCCACCACAGCCACCTCCGGGCTCGGCTCGACTCACACACCGGACAGGAACCGTCTCACTCAGAACAGCTTTCCATTCTCCACCCGAGTGCACCTCTTCCCATTAAGTACGTGTCCCTGGACACACGCTCTGTGGGCTTCACACCCACAGCAGAGGGCACCCATCACACGACAGGGTGGCCATGCAGCACATCCCTAACCCTCAGCCCTCATGTCCTGCTGAGCATGGCCACCTGGAGCCCCTGTGCTCTAGCCTTCCAGCTGTCTCCACACAGCAAGGGGGTTCCTGGCGACAAGAGCTGGACACCAGCCGCTTCCACTCCACCCCACCCCACACCAGCCTGAAGACCCCGGCATGCCACCAGAGCCCCTGGCCTCACCATGGTCATTACCACACAGGCACGTGCACAACACGATCATATATACACATGTGCAAAGACACAGTTACATACACACATGTGCACAGTCACATACATTTTTATGTACACACATGCACACACATGAAGTTATGCATGCATGTGCAGTTATATGTACACATACGCACATAATACACTTTCACATACACATGTGCACTCACACCATCATGTACACATAGCATTCACACCGTCATGTACACATGCACTCACACACATCGTCACATACACATGGCACTCACACCATCACGTACACATGGCACTCACACCATCACGTACACATGGCACACTTACCTTCATATACATGTGCACTCACACAATCATGTACACATGCACTCACACACACCGTCATGTACACATGGCACACACACCTTCATGTACACGTGCACTCACACCATCATGCACACATGGCACACGTCATATACACGTGCATTCACACATGCTGTCATGTACATGTGCACTCACACACTATCATGTACACATGGCACACACACCGTCATGTACATGTGCACTCATGCACACACCATCATGTACACATGGCACAAGGTCATGTACACATGCACTCACACCGTCATGTACATGTGCACTCACACCATCATGTACACATGGCACACAGTCATGTACACCTGCACTCACACACCATCATGTACATGGGCACTCACAAACACCGTCATGTACACATGGCACACACTTTCATGTACACGTCCACTCACATATACACCATGCACACGTGCACTCACACCATGTACACATGGCACACACATCATGTACATGTGCACTCACACACACACCATGTACATGTAGAACACTGTCATGTACACATGGCACACACTGTCAAGTACATGTACACACATCATGTACACACATCCACACACATGTACACATATGTGCACTGTCATGTACACATGCACTCACCCACAGTCATGTACACACATGCACTCACACCATCATGGACACATCTGCACTCACAGTGTCATGGACACACATGCACTCACACCATCATGTACACATGTGCCCTCAAACTGTCATGTACACATGCGCACACACACACCATCATGTAACGTGCACTCACACCATGTACACACGTGCACTCACGCACACTATCATGTAACATGCACTTACACCATCATGGACACACATGCACTCACACTGTCATGGACACACGTGCAATCATGTACACACGTGTGCTCACACCATCATGGACACACGTGCAATCATGTACACATGTGCACTCACACCATCATGGACACATATGCACTCACACACACCATGTACACACGTGCACTCACACTGTCATGTACACACGTGCACTCACACACACCATGTACACACGTGCACTCACACTGTCATGTACACACGTGCACTCACACTGTCATGTACACATGTGCACTCACACACACCATCATGGATGCACGTGCACTCACACCGTCACAGACGTGCACTCACACCGTCACGGATGCACGTGCACTCACACTGTCACGTATGCACGTGCACTCACACTGTCACGTACGCACGTGCACTCACATCATGTACACATGCACTCACACACACCATCATGTACACATGTGCACTCATGCCATCATGGACACACGTGCACTCATGCCATCATGGACACACATGCACTCACACCATCATGGACTCACGTGCACTCACACCATCATGTACACAGTGCCCTCACACACACCATCATGGACACACATGCACTCTCACACACTGTCATGGACACGTGCACTCACACACACCGTCATGGACACACATGCACTCACACACACCATCATGGACACACGTGCACTCACACCATCATGGATGCACGTGCACTCACACTGTCATGGACACGAGCACTCACACTGTCACGTACACATGTGCACTCACACACACCATCATGTACACAGTGCACTTACACTGTCACGTACACATGTGCACTCACACCATCATGTACACACGTTCACTCACACTGTCATGGACACACATGCACTCACACCATCATGGACATGTGCACTCACACTGTCATGTACACACATGCACACACACAGGACTCCTAACCCCTGGCCCCACAAACCTCCCCTCTGGGTCTCTGCCCAGCTGCTTCTCTGGGGGTTCCTGCACCCCCTGGGCCTAGTGTGCCTGGGGCACCCACAGCCTCAGTCTCACTTCCCCATGCACCTCCTGCTCTCTGATACTGGCTGCATTTGCTCCTGTTCCTCATCTGGCTGGGAGAGCTGGGATCTGGCAGCCACTGACCCACATACCTGCAGATCAGCTCTGCTCACCTCTTCACACCCAACCAGCACTGTCAGGGGGCCAGGCTGCAGCTCCCATCCTGCCTCAAAGGCCTCCACGGGGTTTCCTTCCATCTCTCCCTCTGCGTCCCCACAGTGGATGGAGTGTGGATCTCAAATCCACTCTCCTTTTTCTCATTAGCGTCCCTCCCAGCACAGCCCTGGCTGGACCAGAATAATTAATAAGCCTGTGTCAGGGAATGAATAAAAGATGGCCCCCCGGCCCCGAGCACGTGGCTGACCTTTCTTGGAGCCGATCGTATTAATATATTCTCGTGTTGTCAGGCTCAAAGTGCTAACTGCCTCATGAATTATTTATCAACACAAAAAGTCTTAACCAGAAACAGTGTTAACATTAATTCCTAACCCCTGTGTCACAGCAGCCCAGCCCGTTCCCATAATTGGATTTCAGCTTGACGGACACCCTGGACTCCAGCCTGGCCCTCTCCAGCAGGGCTGTGCACCGCCACCTTCACTGTCTGTGCCGCCCTCCTTGGTCGGGCACCTCCCTGCCCTGTGGGGCTGCCCTGCCTGGTGGACGGCTGTGGTCCCCGTTCCTGGGAGTGCTGCAAGGAGCTGTGGGCGGGGTGAAGGGCAGCACTTACGAGGCCCCCCCAGGCCAGGGTCCAACCCCTCCCCTGGAACCTGGGCTGGGCTGGGGGGCTCTGACCTGCAGAATGTGCTGGAATGGTGCCGCCGGCCTGGCTGAGGCTCTGGGAGGGCTGGCCACAGCTGCCTGGGCCTTGAGCCACTGAGGCCCAGAAGCCAGGCACGTAAGCAAAGCCACCCTGAACCCTCCACCCAGCCCAGCCAGCAGCCACCGTCCCCGGGAGACCCCAGTGAGCACAGTGTAGCACAGAGGAGCCAGCCAGGCTGAGCCTTGCTCAATTCTGACCCATGAAACGGAAGATAAAAGAGCACATGCCGGCCGTGGGGAGTGAGCCCTGCATGGGCACAAGTGGGCAGGGAGGCGGCGAGGTGAAAAGGGTGGACAGGGAGGGGACCAAATCCATTGGCCCCATCTGGACGCTGCCCTGGTAGAGGGTGCGACAGGTGCAGCTGACGCCTGGCCTCGGCTTCTGCATCTGCAGACGGAGGTGAGGCCTCTTCGTGGACATCACCCGTTTGCAATCAAATACCACAGGTGCAGAAGTCAGATGATCGATATGCCATGGAGATGAAGGTGTTCTCACACGCAGACACTCTCTTCACCTGGGGCCCGACAACGCACGCCCTCCCATAGCCCACAGAGGCCAGGCCCCGAGTGGGGGTGGACGGCAGAACGGCCACCTCCCAGGACCCCAAGTCCCTGCTGTCCCCGTGCCGACCTCCCAGGGCTGAGTGGTGGTGCCTGGGCTGCTGGAACAAGCCCGGCCTGGACCCTGCCCCTCTCAGTACTGGGTGGGTCAGCCCCTCCGTCACTTAGCCTGGGGTGGTGGGGGACAGTGGCACTATCTGCACAGCCTCCCATCCTCCACGACCCAGCTCCCCCGCACACCTCCCTGTTTCCTCCCGCAGCGGCACCCGCCCGTCTCAGGTCCTGCACACACAGGCTTGCCCCTACCCAGACGCCCTGGCCTGCCCCTTCTGAGACGCTGCCCTGACCCCGGCCCACTTTCCCTCCCAGCTGGCAGCTGCTGCTCTCTGTACCGACTGGCTCCTCTCCCCACTGGAACAGCAGCTGCCTGAGGGCAGGGACCCTGTGTGACGTGCCCAGCACGGAGACCAGCCCAGAGTCAGGCTGTGCTGAGGCCACTGCCCTCGGGCACACGATCACCGTGGCATGGACGGACAGATGGGTGGCCGATAGGGATAGGTGGTGGGTAAATGCATGGATGTGGGTGCGTGAAGATGAACAAATGGGTGGGCAGATGGGCACGGGCTGTGGCCACCACGGGTAAGGACATGGCTCAGCCCCCACCTCTGCAGTCCTCACACAGCAGCCAGCCTGAAAGACCCTCCTGTGCTCAGAGGTTGGGAGGAGACTGAGGCTCTCTGACTCCAGGCAGAGGCTGATGGGTTTTATTGCTTTTGTACAAATTATGGCTGCTCAGAAGAGGCCCAAGGAGCCACGTAATGAGTGTCATAAACCTGCCTAGTAAAGACAGCGCCTGTATCGGGCCTGGTGCAGAGCGAGGGCGGCAGGGCCTGGGCGGCTGGTGGCATCTGCAGTGTCCCACCTGGGCACAGAGTCCCACCAGGGTCTCTGCCCCTCCCGCCCACCTCCAGCCTCCCTGTCCCAGGCCTGCCCCCAAGCACGCGGTGGGCTCCCTCCTCAGGGGCCTCAGAGCCTCCCACTGGCCCCGCTGTTCAAACCTGCGCCTGCTTCAGTCGGCCTGGCCCCTCCTCCCGCCCACTTCCAGACCTCCCTGTCCCTGTCCCCGCTGACCTGGCTCCCCTTCCCACCCGTCTGCGCTGTGCTTAACACCCCAACTGGGGCAGCAGCTCCCTGGCTTCCCTTACCAGGGCCTTTCCCGTCTGTCTCCCCACAGGCATGCCCTGGCCATGGCCACGCTCCGCACACACGGGCTAGAGGGGAGGCAAGGGGACCGATTTCTCCACACCTCAGTTTGTGCAGGGCAGGTGTCTGTGACCCTGATGGATGGCCTCGCCAGTGGGGACAGGAAGGGTCTGTGGGGCTGCAGCCAAGAGGTCGCTACTGGGGCAGAGGAGGACGTGTGGGCATAGCCACGCAGGTGGCCCTTCTTGGCGGGCACAAGGGGCCGGGCAGCCGCATGGAGGACAATCCTGGACGGGCGGAGCTGAGTGGTGAGGGAGGTCTGAGGGTCTCAGTTCCCAGTCACTGAGGTGGGTGCCCATGGGTGGCCCCATTGGCCTCTCTGGGCCTGCCACCCTGTCTGGAGAACACGATGATCTGGTAACTAAATGCCGCGTGCAGGGTGAGATGGGTCCCTGAGGCCTGGGCCTCACCATGGGCTGCCACCGATACCCTGCAGCTCATCCAGCCCCTCACCCTGGCCCCTGCACGCCCCCTGCTGGCCATGGGCCCTTCCAGAACATTCTGTGCACGGGTGTGGGAGGGCAAGCCAGGCTCCTGTGCTGGCAGGAATGGCTCCAACCCCAGCAGGCTCTTGTGGATCCTCATTCTGTCTAACGAATCCACCAGCCCCTGCCACGCATCCACCAGCCCCTGCCACACTGCCCCTGCCACGCTGCCGTCAGTCACCACATCCTCAGGTGGAAGCAGCTCGACCTTACAGTGCTGACGGTGGCCGAGGAGGCCAAACCACACGCTTGGGGCAGCAGCTGCTGAGGATGAGCAATAGCTGGGGCTTTGCTGGCCACCGACGTGGACAAAATTACACCACTTTCAGGACGGTTCATAAAACCAGACCAGGTGAAGAATGCCCGTGCCGCTCAGCAACACGGGAGGCTGCCGGCCTGGCTGTGGCTCCTCAGTCACAGATAGGCAGCCAGTCACAGAGAGGCAGGCAGCAAGGGGTGCACACGTGAGCAACACGCAACACCACATGCACAACATGCAACGCCACATGCACAACACACCGTGCCACGTGAGCAACACCACGCCAAGTAGTTCACAACACACACCACGTGCACAACACGCAACGCCAAATTCACAACACACAATGCCACATGCGCAACACACGCCAAGTTCACAACACACAATGCCAAGTTCGCAACACGCAACACCACGTGCACAACACACACACACACAGGTCACGCGCGGATGCACGCGCACGCACACACACGCAGAGGCCCAGCGAGGAACCCGTGACACTGCTCAACAAGGCAACACACAGCCCCACACAGCCCACCACACGGGGGTGCCGCAGACACGAGGTGCACACGGGCACATGCGCACATACACACACACACATGCACATGCACACACGCCCACACACATACGGCAGCCCCAGCCTAGGGAGCACCCCAGGAGTCTGAGGACCTCAGGGAAGTACCGAACCCCCACTAGTGGGTCCCAGGCTCCAGCAAAATCCAGACCCTCACCCAGGCCCCCTGCCTGCTCCTGGGTCCTGCCTGTCCTGTTCCTGGGCACGTGTCCCATGGGGCCGGTTCTGGGTCCTCTGCCCCGGGGACTGTGGGGCTGTTTCTGGGTCCTCTGCCCCTGAGGTGGTCTGGCCTCCACCTGCCTCCAGTCCTCGGTGCCGGGGAGGAGCACTTTCGAGGAGGCCGGGCACCTCCCTGCTGTCTGCCTGGAGCCTGGGCTCTCACCTGTACGCCCCCACACACTGGACACAACGGGCCCCCAGGGCTGACAGCATGGGTGACTGAGGGCTACACCGGACCAGGGCCCCGGGTGCACACCTGCACATGGCGGGGCCCATCTGTACGCACCAGGGTCTGAAACACAGGTCTGTGTGCGCCGGGGCCCAGGGCACACACACAGGACCGTCTGCAGCCCTCAGGGTCCTCCCGGGCTCCTGAGGCTTGGAGGGGAACCCCATCCCCTGGGCAGCAGGCCGGCTCCTCCCCTGCCTTCCCCCTCCCCCCACCCCACCATCTGTCACTTCTGTGCCTCGGCTGTGGGGGTTAAGCTGCAAGCAGCTGGCAAGTTAATGACGGGCTTTCTCAGGAAACACAGAGAGTGCTCTGGAGAGAAGACCTGAATAACGAATGGAGACTAAGAAGCAGAAGGGCACCCAGTGGCTCAGGGCAGAGAGGCCCAGGTGCCCTGGGGGCCTCAGACCAGCTGGGGTGGCCACAGGAGGTGACCATGTGCACACCTCACCAGTAACAGGGGGCAGAGCCCACCTTCCAGAGCTTAAGACCTGGCCCTCCCCCTGACCCACAGTAAGCCGGCAGGAGCCCTGCCCGGCACTCGGAGATGTCACCGACACTCACAGTCTAGCACCTACGCAGGGGCCGCAGCCCTCCTCCTGCCCATGGAGTCGGCATCAGGGCACCCCCCCTTGGCCCAGGTGCCTCCCAGCAGCCAGGGCCAGGTGGCTTTAGCCTATTTCCACACGCTGACCCCGAACATGCACACCAGGAGCCGGCCTGTCAGGATATGGCTGAGGGCCTGCCCAGTACACCGCCCAGAGAAGGGTGGGGGAGCGTCGTCACACTCATGACGATGGCTGTCAGGACAACCACAGCCACCTCTGAGGGGCTGCCCCCTGCGCACAGACGACAACAGCAAGAGTGCCCAAAGCTCGCCGAGGCCCCACGCAGCACAGGAGGAAGGAAAGCCCCAGGAAGAGGTCCCTTGGGCGGGTGGACGCTCCAGGAACCATTGCCCAGAAGTGAGCTCCGGCCACCCCAGGTCAACGGCTCATGGACTCTGGGCCAAACCAGGTGAGAGGCCAAAGGCAGAACCCGGGGTGGCAGAGCCGAGCCCAGGGTGGCAGAGCTGAGCCCAGGGCTTTACACAGACCTTCAGGTGAAAGGGCAGCCTCAGGGGAGCTGGGGTGGGGGTGCGAAGGGCCCAGCTGAGCCCCTGCCGTGACCCAGTCAAGTGGCCAATTCCTGCCCATGATCCTGGGTCCAGGGAGCATGGGGTCCACTCCTGGCCTGTGGCTGCGCCGCCCATGCCGCCCCCTCACCGCCTCCTGCTCTGCCACCAGCAGAAGCTGTGGGACAGAGACACTGGGGCGTGTCCCCACCAGTCCGCATCCCCTCTGGCCTGGCCACACTGGGTCACTGATGGTTAATTACACACCCTATAAAAAGCTGCTGTGGTTTAGTGAGGGAGCCTCTCCGGCCTGGAAATTGCGGGGGCTGCAGGGACGGGGCGGGCAGAGTCCAGGCCCCCACCCTCCCACGAGCCGAGCAGGCCGTCAATCTGTAGAAATGGCTTTTATGGAGCTCTGGGTTTTACGATGTCATTAATGTTCCTCCTGATACTTAAGGGAAAATGAAACACAGTCATGAAGAGAGCAGGGGACAGCGGTGATGGGGGTCGGGGAGATGGGGCTGGGCCTCCAGGTCTGGGGGACAAGGGTTGGCGCCTGGCCTCCCAGGCCATTCCCACAGTAAGTCCAGGCACGTGTGCAAGGAGACCTCCGCCGTGCCATGTGCACCCATGGGGAGGCACGGCACACCGAAACACACCCACTCCCCCCCGGGCACACACCCATCATGAAGGCTGCACACGGGTCTCCTTCCCCCTGCCCGCCACGGGGTGCTGACTCCCTGGGTGCTGCTCTGCAGTGCCCAACCTGGGCCCAGTCCTCTCTGTCCGGGCTGAAGCAGGTACCGGTTGGGGCACTGGAGGCGGCTGCTCACACCACGGGCACCTCCACACCAAATGTCCCAGGCCCCCAGTAGGACCCCAGGAAGCAGCCCGGCCATGGTCCCGCGGATCCCGGCGGCCTTAGCCACAGCTGGGGTCTGTGCAGGCTGACCACTCCGAGGCTCCTGGCAGGGCCACAGCCACAGGGCCAGCCCATCCCCCTGGGGCAGCACGTCAGCCTGGGGGCCTCTGGCAAACCGTGAGCAGGACACTCCCCCGAATCTCCATCCGGAGCTTGCCCGCTCCCCACCAGCCCATGGTGCTTGAGGCCAGAACCAGTCTGGGGCTTCAGAGGGAAAGCGGGCACAAGACGGGTGAGCTAGGTTGTGGGGCCTCGGACAGGTGAGGTGGGGGCCCGGTCCTAAGGCCCCAAGGGGACAAAGATGGTTCGGGGGGTGCTGGGGGACTTACAGAGTAGCCTCTCCCTGAGACCGCCTGCGCAGAGCTCTGCAGGAAGGAAGAGGGGACAGTCAGTGAGGCTGCGGCTCTGACCCAAACTCCTAGGGACGCACCCGGCCACCTGCCCCGCAGCCCCACAGCCCTACAGCCCATAACCCGGCTGAGCACCTCTCCCGGGTGGGGACAGGTCCAGATGCCCAGGCCCAAGACCGCCAGCGAGACGTCCTCACAGGCAGGGGGCACGAGGGCTGAGGCCACGGGGAGGAGGACAGAGCTGGGCGTCATGGGGGTGCCGTGGTGGGGTCCTCCCCAGGGCTGTTGTCCTCCTGGCCCAGCCAGTCTGAGGCTCCCCTGCAGCAGCTCTGGGATCCAAACCCGAGGAGGCTCCCACAGAGACGCCCTTGGCTAGCTCCCTGTCCCCAAGAGGGAAGGCCCCACCAGAAACGCTCCTCAGAGGAGGCAGGAAGACCTGGGGGAGGCCGGCCCAGGGCCCCAGCTTCTGCTGACCTCCCTCCATGCCCACCCACCAGAGGGGTCCACAGTTGCAGGACTTCGGGGAGGGTGCCCTGGCTATTCATGGAAGGCTTCCTGGAGAAGGTGCCAGATGGAGCCCTCAAAGGAGGGTTTACCACAGGGGCCTGACAGGTGAAGGGGTCGGGGCTGGGGGATGGCAGCTGGGAGCCCCTCAGACATCAGGGCACACTCTGGTCTGCAGGGGCTGCTGGGGTCCCCCATACTCTTGGTGGGGATCCCTCTGGTCTGCAGGGGCTGCTAGGGTCCCCCATACTCTTGGTGGGGATCCCTCTGGTCTGCAGGGGCTGCTGGGGGCCCCCTATACCCTTGGATCCCTCTGGCTTGAGTGGGTGTTGTGAGGTCTTCCGGACAGAGGTGTGGATCACACCAGCTACACACTCAGACCACCAGGGCCTCCCCCAGCCGGAGTAGAGGGGAAGCAGGCTCAGGGTTGCTGTAGTGGATGGGGTGGGTCACTGAGCCAGGCAGGGTGGGGCTCACGGAGAGGGTCCAGAGCAGCCTGGGGAGCAGGGGGCAGATGCAAAGATCCAACACCCCGAGGGGCAGGGCAGAGGAGGAAAAGGGGGCTATGGGGCCAGCTGAGAGCAGCCCCCCACTCTCCCAAACCAATCTAAAACCCCCACTACAAAGTTGGGGAGGACACCCCCTCCCCTTCCCCAGACAGACCCTTGCCAGGGCCAGGTCAACTCCTGAAGGGCCCCAGGGTGTCACGGGACAGAGCCCAAGGCCCTGGGTCCCGATGGGCCCACCCGCCAGCTCCCGGCTGTCAGAGGGGCGGGGGGCCTTTGTTGCCCCGGGTTTGAGCCTCAGTCCCAGCTGCTGCGGTGTGCCCAGAATGTGACTTCATTCACCATGGGCTGGCAATCAGAGGAAGAACCAGGGCAGCGGCGACCCCAGGTAATTCCCAGTCTATTTTCCTAACTTGTGGCAACAAGATGGGGAGACGGGCAGTGAGGCCTTCATTTAAGTGATAATGAGATGCCTCAGGTTCCATTCATCGGAACTCCTCCCACCGCCCACCCCCTACACCTGCAGGAGCTGGGGAAAAGGTGTCAACGCCTCCCGCCTCTTCCAGACCCCAGCCCGGTGTTCCCACAGCCGCGCTCTCAGGGTCCAGCCCTGTCACTGGCCAAATCCAGCATGAGAGCCTAAGTGTGGGGGGTCCCGGCCCCCCGGGGACCTGGGGCCTAGGGGCCTCTCTCAGGGACACCAAAGGCGTGTCCTGACCCAGGTCAGTGTGTGCCTCTGCCTGGCACGGGCACGTCGGGAGCCTGGGACGCTCGGCCCAGACCTGATCAGGGTGAAAGAAGCACCTTCCGCTGACGTTTAACAAACCCCGGCCCCTGCTGCCTCCACACTCCACCTGTCTCCCGCCCCAGCCCACGAGGCAGGTGGGTGTCCCCAGCAGCGGGGCAGGACCCACGGCAGCCCAGGTGTCCCCAGCAGTGGCCCAGGGGTGCCCATCTCGAGGCTCGGCCGTCATCCGCCTGCCCTCTACCCCCAGGGCCAGCGGTGCAGGCGCAGCGTCCAAGGCAGGCTGAACGTTTTGGGCTCTGGGCTCTGGGCTCCTGCTAGCTCGCTCACCGTTTCTTCATTTAAATCTCTTCTAATAGGGAAAGTCCTAATGAGTAAAAAATCATGCTTTAATGAAGGCAAAATGCTAATTGCTAAGACAACGCCTTCATGGGAAACCGGGCCCTAACCAGCGGCTTCCTGGATGCCCTTGTGCAGGACGCAGCGGGCAGGCGGCCCAGACTCAGGGAGCCTCCAGGCGCAGGCAGCTGTGGGTACTCACATCGCTGAGCGGGTCCCGGGAGCTGGTGGCTTCGAGGACGCTGTCGTCGTCACTGTCCCGGTCGCCCCCTTTGGACACGGTGACCTTCATCTGGGACAGAGAGAGACACTGTCTCAGGCAAAACTCCACCTCACCATGTCCGCATCGGGGCCCGCTAGCTAGGGCTACGTGCCTGCTCCCGGCACCCTGGCCCCGGGGGCCCCAACAGCCACTGGGCGCTCTGGGATGTGACGTGCTATGGTGGGCTGGGTCCTGGTCTGGGGGCGGGAGCAGCAGCAGGACAGAGCTCTGCAGAGCCAGGAATGCCATCCCAGCTGACGGCTCACACACCGACAACACACTCTACCAGGATGGGGAGGACCCACCCAGGACCCGCCGGCTCAGTGACATGAGAACCGCCATGTGCTCGGAGCCGCCCCTTCCACAAGCCACTGATTTTGAAGACATCCTGGGGGTGCTGGGGACCACGGGTGGGGCCTTCTCCCACACCCTGGGCTCTTCTCGGCCTCAACGGCCAAGCCGCCCGCTGGCTGGTTAGCACCACCCCATCTGGCTGTACAGGGCTACGACCTCCAGGCCAAGCCTCAGTACCACCCACTGTCCCTTGGCTGTGCCCACTCCACCCCCTTCGGTCGGCACCATCCCAGGGTAAGCAGCAAGGTGGTGGTGGGACCTGCCTGTCCCTGGCCATGTGCCCTTGGGCCACTGCTCAGCCTCCCCATGCCTCGGTTTCATCACCTGCAGAAGGAAGCGGCCACACTCACTGCCCACCGCCACCACCTCTGACACCAGCCAGCATGGGCGCCGCTGCATGCCAGGGCCTGGCCCAGGCGCTTTGCACGCACTCACACGTTTGCTCACACAGTGGCCCCGAGTAGAAACTATTTTCCTTTACGTTTCGCGGATGAGCAAACAGACGTGCAGACAGGTTAAGTGGCCACACAGGGACCAAACCCAGAGCCCTGCATGTATTTAATTTTCCTACTTGGAAATAATTTCAAACCTGCACAACGCTGAGGGAAGTGAGAGGCCAGAGCTCCTGCTGGCCGGCACCCAGCAGGGACGCCCCGCACAGCCAGCTCCCAGCCTCCCGTGGAGGCCCAGCAGTCTCCCTCTCTGGCCACCTCGGATCTAGAACAATTCTGCACCTTGTGGCGACATGCCCCAGCACGTCTGGGCCCCCAGGCCTCGCATCCCAGGGCCCCCAGTGGGGCCCTTTACATTGAGTCATCCTAGGCAGGAGCGCGCCCCAGCCTGGGGAAACCTGTCCCAGGACCGGCTGGTGTGGCTCGCTACAGCCATGAGCCTGGCTCCCCGCCGACCTCGGGCGCAGCCAGAGCCCGCTCCGTGCACCTCCTGCAGCAACAGGCCTCCGGGGTCCCGCACCCCTTCCCTGTGTGGCTGACGGTTCACACAAGGCAGACAGTGCCAGTACCAATTAAGGGATGTCACCCAGGCCCCTGAGGTCCAATGCCCCGGGCCCATGAGGTCCATCAGGCCGCACAGTAGCAGGAGCCCGCACTGGAGGAGGCCCCGGCTGGGCGGGGACGCAGCCCCCGAGCAGTCTGAGCCCACTGGGCAGGCGCTGGGGGCAAGGTGCTCGGCTAGTGACCTGCTTAGCTGCGCAGTAGCTCTCACAGACCCTGTCCAGGCTGCCCAGCTCTTCCTGGCACTGTGGCCTTGGGCAAGGGACTGGCCTCCCCCAGCCTCAGTTTCAGCGTCTGTAACTGTAACATTCCGGAATCCTGGCAGGGCCCCTCGGTGCAATGAGGTTTAGGTGGTGGCATGGCCAGTGCAGCGGATCCTGGGGCCGGCACCTTCCAGGCCACCAGGTGTCACTGTTGTCACCAGCTGGACTCTCACGACCCCTCCTTTCTCACCCCTGGAGCTGGCATCACGGTCTCAGTCGGGCAGCCCTGCCCACCGTGTCCCACACGTGCTGCCCTGCTGGGGCCGTCAAGAGTTCCGTTCACCTCCACAGGGAGCCAAGGGTCCCACTCCTAGTGGGGTCCTGGAAATGCAGCATCACCGTCCCCAGAGCCTGTCAGGAAGGAGTCTCCAGGCCCGCTCCAGGAACCGTGTGTCACCGGCCCGCTGGGGGTCTGGCCATTGGCAACGGCCCCATGAGCCCTGCACTCACTGCTAGGGAGAGCGGTTCAGGGCAGGACCTGGCGGCGACAGGAAAGGCTGCCACAGGGCTGCTGAGTACAGTGGTGCCGGCTGCTCACTGCCCAAGGACACCCAGCCAGTGGGAGGGGAGGCGGGGCTAAGATACACCCACACAGCGGAGCCGTGAGGAGTAGGGCACCTCTCCACACTTCACACCTACACAAACGCCACCTCCGGTCATGGCTGGGCACAGACGGAATGCTTCACCCCCACGCCCGCAGAGGGGCTCAGCGGGCTGCCCTGCGTGTGCTCCTCCCACACCTGGAGGCCCTGAGAGGTGGCCAGGCAGGTCGTGGGGTGGGGTCTCTTCCCCTTCCTCGGGTGGCCGGTTTTAGCTCTGAAAGTCCCAAGTCTCGAAAAACCCTGTAGAACTGGGAACCTGTGTCCTGGACATAGGGCACGGCTGGTCACCCCACTCTGTCCCCAGGCAGGACCCCAAACAGCCAAAGGGGCTGCCCTCAGTCCAGCCGCTTCTCAGTGCTGCCCACCAGCCACGCCAGGGGCCAGGGAGGCCACACGTCCACTCCCCGCAGGAGCTGGAGAGACAAGATCACAGTCCCTGGAGACACATCCATGTCTGGGGCCAGAGGGTGCCCCCTTTGCCGTGGAGGGTGGGCAGGAGCTACTGCACCTGTGCCCACCCCAGCCTTGAAGTGTGCCCACCTATCTGTCCACTCATCCAACCAACACCTGTGGAGCCCCGACGAGTCAGGTACCGCTCTGGGCAGTTAGCAGAGCAGACCCAAGCCCCTGCCCTCCCAGAGTGCCAAAGGAGCAACCGTTCCTGGTGCACACAGAAGGTGGCTCCATCTGCCAGGTGGCAGGTGCTGGGGGACAGGCAGCGCAGGCCGGGTAGGGCCCCGGACGCAGTTCACTGATGGCACCAACAGCCAACAGCCCAGCAGGCCCGGCACACACACTGCAGCCCCAAGCTGCTCTCCTCACAGTGCGCCCTGCTGCCCCACTGAACCTGTGCTTCCTAGGGTGGGGGAGGAAGGCTGAGTCTGTCCAGTTATGTCAGCAGGTGGGGTGTGTGGCAGGAGCAGGGTGCGAGGAACAGCTCCCAGCGGGCCAGCGTGGAGCGCCTGTCAGTTTCTGCAACTTTAGTACCCAAACCACAGTTGATGGAAGCCACTAACAGTTTAACAGCCGGCTTCAAATTTCCTGAACCCTCAGTAACCTGCTCCTGCAAGCTGCACTCCACTGGGCAGCCACAGACCAGCTGCTGGTGGGGCCAGGACCGTGTCCCAAGAGCACTGGGGCCCTGAGGGTTCTGGCAGTAACCGCAGGAACATGGTGGCTCCAGGCATAGAGAGCTCCTCCCCCAGGGTCTCCTCCCCTCACCAACCCCCTCCCTCCACACCGTCCCCCAGCTCCAGGCTGCACGTCCAAAAATCACTGCCTCTGGGTTGGCCACAGAAACGTGGTTCCACTGGGAGGCTCAGGCTCAGTCAGGGGCTCAGGTGCAGCCCGGCCTGTCCAGGACTAGTGCCCCTGAGCTGTCCTGTTGCTGGGAAGGGGCCAGAGAGACAGGAGCCAGCAGAGGTCCCATCATGAAGCAGCCAGGAAACCCTCTGGGGCGCACAGAGACCCACACAGACCCACAGGTACTGGCAGGCACACACACCGCCCCAGGCTGAGGGGATGCACCGGCCGCATACACGCACCCACGCCCCTCTCCACCACGGCAGTCACACTGGCCCTGTACACACCGTGTCCCATGCACATGGCTCACTGATTCATCGTCCCACCTACTCCCCAGACCCGCCCCAAGGCTCTGAGCACACACTGTCCTGCACAGGCCCTGCCCAAAGTGGAGCACCCAAGAGGCCCCACACCAGCCCCCGTATCCCTGTGTACATACTGAGCAGAAGGTGCCCTCCCTGGGAACGTGCAATGGTCAGGGCAAATGCGCGCACCACATATGGCACGGCGGGAATGGCAGCCTTGGAGTGGTGCAGTGCACAACTCCGACAGCTACACTCTGCAGCCCTGGTGAGCCTCACACCAATCGGATCACACCCGGGGGACTCTCACACCCCATCCCACGGTGTCACATTCAGACAAGGGCTATCCTACAGGTGCATGATCTCAGACTGGCCAGCGACAATGCCTCCAGCCTCTGCACCCGCAGGCCTGGGAGAGAGGGTAGGAGTCAGGGGCTGCCTGGGCTGCTGTTCTAATGTGGACCCTGGAGAACCCTGAGAAGGGTCCTGTGGCCTCCTCAGACCTGCCAGGCCAAGGGCAGGCCCCCTGGGAGATGGGGCAGAGGTCAGGCCCCCACACCCGTTAGCTGGGCTGGGCCACAGTTCCAGCAGAAGACGGGAACGTGACGCCCCTGAAGAAATGGAGCACAGATATGCAGACGCGGAACTGCCACCATCCCGTGTCCTAGTGGAAATGTGTGTGGACCCAGCACACCCCTGCCCCCAGCCCCGCAGCCTGTGCTCCCTCCTCCTCGCAGTCCCTGCTTCCTCCTAAGGAGCTGAGCCCCTTAGAACAAGGCTCCTGGCCTGGTGCAAACAGTGCTCCCTCAGGGAGCTTTCAGGACTCCTGGGCCTCCCCCAGGGACTGGATGTCATGGGCCTGGACTTCAGACTTTCCAAGTTCCCCACCCGCCAAGGTTGAGAAGCCTCAGGGGACTGCAGTGGGTGTCCCGCTCCCTGGCTCAGGGCAGGGCAGGGCAAAGAGGGTGTGGCTGCTATTGTCCACAACGCTCCATTTCCCCACCTCCCACAGTCCCTACCAGCTCCCAGCTAGTCCAGGTTTTCTGTGTTTTATGAGCCCCCAAAGCCGTCCCTGAATCCTGAGAGCAGGTGCCTGGCACAACTGTGGGTGGGTGGTACCTCTCTCCGCTGCCTTCACTCCCAACGGGACAGCCCCGGATCCCTCACAGTGTCTCTAGGCCTTGTTGAGCTATGAATGACAACTATGGGCCCCTCATATTTAGCAAGGGAAGAGCCCGACTCTGGGGCCCCTCCGTCCCGAATCTGCCCGGGCCACAGGTGACGTGCAGGCAGACGCTACGCCCTGTCCTGCCCTTGGCCCTACCACAGGCCCCTGCCGCTGCCTCCTGGGGGCTGGGCTCACGTCCCTGGTCGGGAGGAGCTGATGCCACACCCACAGCACGTGACACCAGCGACTGCATCCTGCTCTGTTTTGTGGACTGTTGTCCCCACCCTCGGGAGCTCCGAGGGCAGGGGCTTTGTGGCGGTCACTGGTGCTGCTCCAGAACTTGTACTCCCAAGGTGAGCCTGATGGGGAAAGGAAGTGACCCAGTTCCGGGGTCAACCTGAGCAGAGGCTGCCTCAGGAAAATTGCCATCTGCAAAGAAAGAGATGGGAGAGCCCTGGGGAGCATCCCAGACAGCAGAAGCAGCCAGGGAAAGGGAGCTTTCCCATAGCTGCTGGGAGGGTGTGCTGGAGAGGTGTAAGGAGGGCTGTGTACCTGCTGGTGGGGGCACTGGAAAGGGGGGCCCAACTTCCTCACCACTCATCCACGCTACCTGCACAGCCTCTGGGCTCTCTTCCACACATACTCAACCTACAACCCTCAGACTGGAGGAGTAGCCACTTTTTTTTTTTTTTTTTTTTTTTTTTGAGACAGAGTCTTGCTCTATCACCAGGCTGGAGTGCAGTGGTGAGATCTCGGCTCACTGCAACCTCTGCCTCCCGGGTTCAAGCAATTCTCTGCCTCAGCCTCTCTAGTAGCTGGGATTACAGGCACTCGCCACCACATCCAGCTAAGTTTTATATTTTTAGTAGAGACAGGGTTTCACCATCTTGGCCAGACTGGTCTTGAACTCCTGACTTCGTGATCCACTTGCCTCAACCTCCCAAAGTGCTGGGATTACAGGTGTAAGCCACCATGCCCGGCCAGGGGTAGCCACTTCTTAGCACCCACAGCTCGAAGCTCAGGCTGGAGTCACACTGAGCTGAGGGCAGCACCTACTGGTGAGGTCTGGCACTGCAGCCCAGCTGTATGAGACTGCATAGCCTATGGGAAGAACGACTCTCAGAGTTGGGAGTGGGGAGTCAGAAGCTCCAGAATGAGGGAAACTCTGTTGTCTGTCTCCAGGACCCTGGTATTAGCAAAGCATGCCTTCCCCTCCTCCAGGCTAACACCACACAGTGTTGTTGTGGCCCTGCTTCTTCCAGAAACTGTTCCTGACACTCTGTTCACTCCACATGCCAACCAGGCTGGGTAAAGAGCTTCTCCAGGCTCCCACAGTCCCCTAAGTATTTGTTTCTGTGTCTCTCTTCAGTAGACTATGAGCACCCAGTGGGCAGGGGCTGTCTTTTATCCTTGCCTACCTAGCACAGGCAGGTACAGTAAAGAGGGACTCAGGCAATGTTTAGGAGAGACCAAGCATTCCCTGAGTCAGCACAGTGTCAGGGGAGCAAGGTACTGCCCCCCAAGTATGGGACACTCCAGTATGCTGCTCCACCTTCTTCTGTTGTGATTCAGATGGGTAGATGGATGGATGGATGCATGGGTGGATGGATGGACAAACGGGTAGATGAATGGGTGCATGGGTGGACAGATGGACAGACAGGTGGATGGATGGACAGGTGAGTGGGTGTATGGATGCATGGGTGGATGGATGGATGCATGGGTGGTTGGATGGACAGGTAGATGGGTGGATGCATGGGTGGATGGATGCACAGATGAATGATGGATGCATGGGTGGATGGATGGACAGATGGGTCGATAGATGGACAGGTGGGTGGATAGATGGATGCACAGGTGGATGGACAGATGGGTAGATGGATGGAGAGATGGGTAGATGGATGGACAGATGGGTAGATGGATGGATGGATGCATGGGTGGATGCATGGACAGACGGGTGGATGGATGGACAGATAGGTAGATGGATGGAAGCACAAGTGGATGGATGGATGGAAGGAAGGAAGGAAGAAGGTGGATGGATGGATGGATGGATGGATGGATGGATGGCAGGGTGGACGGACGGACGGATTTGACGACGATGGACGCATGGGCGGATTTGGACGGACAGACGGGCAGATGAACGGGCGCACGGGGCGGGACAGACAGACAGACAGGTGGATGGATGGAGAGACGGGTGGGTGGATGGATGCATGGGTGGTTGGATGGATGGCGTGAGGGACACGGGTGGATGGATGGACAGACAGGTGGATGGATGGACAGACGGGTGGATGGATGGATGCATGGGTGGATGGACAGATGGGTGGGTGGATGGATGGATGCATGGGTGGATGCATGGACAGATGGGTAGATGGGTGGATGGATGGACAGATGGTGGATGGCTGCATGCTTGCATACATGGGTGGATGGATGGATGGATGTGCATGCATGGTGGATGGATGGACAGATGGATGGATGATGGACGTATGGGTGGATGGATGGAGAGATAGGTAGATGAATGGATGAGATACACTACAGATGATATGAGGGATGCTGGCTGAGTTAAGGCCTAGGAGACGCATTGCCAGCAGGCTCTTGGGGACACTAGTGTGTCTGGGTGAGTGCATGTGAGTGTCTGCAAGGCCCTGCCCATGCAGTCCTGTGTGCTGGAGGAGGGGTGGGAGCAGCAGCTATGCTCCGTGTCAGAGTGGACTCCAGCAGGTGTGTGTCGCCAGGTCTGGAGTTGGCCCCTCTGGACTCCCGGGCTGCACCGCTTCTGCCGGGGCCACCTGGGCTGCATCACCTGGTCTTGCTCAACTGCGCCCCATCTGTCCGACAGATGAATGACCTAATTCGAGCCACTGCCACCCTCCTGAACAGCTGCAGCAGCCCGCCCACTGGCGCCGACGCCTCCACAACAGTGCTGCCTCCATCATGAGTTTGTAACAACACACGAGCTCACGTTGTTCCCTGGCTTAAAACCCTCAGTGGTTTCCCTCCGCATGAGACCAGGTCCCTCCTTAGCCCTATCTGCCCACCCCATGCCCGCTCGGCTTCTCAGGCACACACCACCAGAGGCCTGGGCGGCTGTGCTATCTACCCAGAGCGCTCTTCCCTGACCGCCTGGTCAAACGGTACTTTCTCTCCTTCCCAGGCACGGCTGTGCTCTCACTCAGACCCAGAGCGCTCTTCCCTGACCGCCTGGTCGAACAGTGCCTGCTCTCCTTCCCAGGCACGGCTGTGCTCACACTCAGAACAGTCTCCACTTGCTCTGCCATCGTCCCAGTTATCATTCAACTTCCCGAGGGCCGCATGGTCACTTGTCTTGTCTGTCGCTGCAGCCCCAGGCCCAGAACAGGGGCTGAATAACCAGAAGTATAAAGTGGATGAGGAACGGAAGCGCCTTCCCGAACAGAGTGAGGCTGGGAAAGCAGAGGTGGCCACACCCACCCCGGACCGGCTCTCCCCAGGCTGTGGGGAGCAGTGCCTGCCAGGCCCAGGTGCTCAGCCTTCCTCTTCCACTCCCACCTGACAGCACCCTGGCTGGCGAGGCCCCCAGCCTCCCGGGCGGCCCCTTCCCCTGGGCCGACTCTTGGTCTGCAGGAGGGCCCTGTCGGGTGGGAGGAGGCTCTAGGACCCTGTGACCCAGCCTGCTGCTCCCTGCAGGTGGCAGGTCCAGGCCCAGAGTCTAAGGCACTGATTAAACGAGGGCCTCTCTCCACAGGCCCCTCACAGGAGGACCCTCGCCCGGCAACCAGGACAAAGACGAGCCTCTGGCGTCTGGGCCTCAAACCAGCCAGGCCGGGCCCAGGAGGCGGGAGAAATTACTCTGAGAATTCATAGTAATAAAAGCAAGAACCGATATCATAATCGCAGCTATGTAGACAGCACACACCTTGCATGTTAGCTCATTTTATCATCTCAACCACCCGAAAACAAATGGACTATTTAGTAACATCCCCACTTTACAGAGAAGAAAACTGAGGCCCAGAAAGCTGCCCTCCAGGGAATGGCCACGGGTGCAGATTCCACAACAAAGCCAAGCCGCTGGGGTTGAATCCCGGTCCAGCTGCTCACCGCGTGGACCTTGGGCAAGTTATTTAGAGGCGGCTTTTTTCCTTCGGCATCCTCATCCGGCAAATGGGAATAGTTACGGGGCTGCAGTTAAACAAGCTGATGCGTGTTAACCGGTGGAAACGTGCCTGGGACAATCAGAAAAGACTTCATGTGTTAGGCTGGTGATAGGGTGCTGAGCGGGCTGGGGGAGGTGGCACTGAAGACAGTAAATGTGGACATCCAGAAACTCCATCTAACAGATGTAAGACTCTTCAGATTACCTACGCCGGGCATGGTAGTTCACACCTGTTCCCAGCACTTTGGGAGGCTGAGGCGAGTGGATCACCTGAGGTCAGGAGTTCAAGACCAGCCTGGCCAACATGGTGAAATCCCATCTCTACTAAAAATATAAAAACTAGCTGGGTGTGGTGGTGCATGCCTGTGATCACAGCTACTCAGGAGGCTGAAGCAGAACTGCTTGAACCCGGGAGGCGGAGCTTGTACAAGATCGTGCCACTGCACTCCAACCTGGGTGATAGAGTGAGACTCCGTCTCAAAAAAAAAAAAACAAAAAAAAAACTATTCGGATCATCTATTTCATCTTGCATCAGTTTTGTTTTCCAAGTAATTTTCCCACTTCACCTAATTTGTTGCAATAAAACTGTCCCCATGTCACCTTTTTCGTGTCTACAGTGCCCATAACGGTATTTCCTCTTCTGTTCCTAACATTCGTAATTTGTGTTTTCTTTTTCTGGTTCATCTAGCTAGGGACTTCTCAACTTTGTTAATGTTTTCAGAGAACAACTTTTGGCTTTATTTCCTCTATCGTGTTTCCCACCTTATTAATTTTTCTTTTTTTTTTTTTTTTTTTTGAGATGGATTATCACTCCGTTGCCTGGGCTGGAGTGCAGTGGCGCCATCTCAGCTCACTGCAAGCTCCGCCTCCTGGGTTCACGCCATTCTCCTGCCTCAGCGTCCCAAGCAGCTAGGACTATAGATGCCTGCCACCTCGCCTGGCTAATTTTTTGTATTTTTAGTAGAGATGGGTTTCACCATGTTGGCCAGGCTGGTCTTGAACTCCTGACCTCAGGTGATCCACCCTCCTTGGGGTCCCAAAGTGCTGGGATGACAGGTGTGAGCCACCACGCCCGGCCTGCCTCATTAATTTCTGCATTTCCGTTCTTGTCTATACTACAGCTTTCCTTTATAGGTTTACTTCCTTTTTTTGTTTTTGTTTTGTTTCTTAAGGCAAAATCTTAAGACTCTAGATCTTTCTTTTCTTTTTTTTGTTTTTTTGTTTTGAGACGGAGTCTTGCTCTGTCGCCCAGGCTGGAGTGCAGTGGCCGGATCTCAGCTCACTGCAAGCTCCGCCTCCCGGGTTCATGCCATTCTCCTGCCTCAGCCTCCCGAGTAGCTGGGACTACAGGCGCCCGCCACCTCACCCGGCTAGTTTTTGTATTTTTTAATAGAGACGGGGTTTCACCGTGTTAGCCAGGATGGTCTCGATCTCCTGACCTCGTGATCCGTCCGTCTCGGCCTCCCAAAGTGCTGGGATTACAGGCTTGAGCTCTTCTTTTCTATTATAAGCACAAGCTAGTTTTCCTTTAAGCATTGCTTTAGCTGCATCCCATACATTTTGATGTAGTATTCCTTATTTTCCAGTGAAATTCAGCTCAGAGGGAGATTCAGGAGGTGGAAGCTAAGAACCTGCCTGGCTGGGTGTGCTGGGTAGGAGGACAGGGGAGTGAGGAGAGGAGAATGCCTGTCAACTTCTAGCCCGTCATCTGGGTGGTTCCAGGTTCACCCACTGAAATGGGGAAAGACAGAAGCTGGTGCATCTGGTTTGTCCGTGCCAAGTGAGGGGGGCATCCTGGGTCCCGGCGGGACACTCTGGACTGATGCATGAGGACACTCAAACCATACAGCCGATGAGGCAGAGGATGAGGAGATGACAGCAGGCGCCTGGGAACAGCACGGGCATGAGATAAGCACTCACAGAGGGCACATCGTTCTGGGCCCCCCACACCTCCCTGCTGTCAGCCCTGTGGTCACTGCGCACAGAAGCCGCCAGTCTAAACTCAAAAGTGTTGTAAATGTAAGACACCTACTGGCTTTCCTAGACTCAGTATTAAAAAAAAAAAAGAGTAACAAAGATCTGATAATTTTTATATGGATCACGTTGTTGAAATACTACTTTTAAAGTACATGGAGTGAAATGCAGTATTCTATTAAAATGAATTTTACTTTATTTTTTAATTCTATATGTGGCTCACACAATACTCCTATTAAACAGTGCTGCCCTAGGAGAGTCCAGGGCCCTGCCCACCCCTGCTGGATGAGAAGCTGCCCTCTGCCAGGTCCCAGGGTACCCTGAGGGAGCCCTGCAGGGCGTGTACCAGCCCTCAGAGAGGCTTCTTACCAAATCCCTGCACCGTGGCTGGGCCTATGGCTCAGCATGGAAACCCTTCTCCCTCAGAGTCTTCCCACAGCTTTGTGAACTGCTAGGGATGTCCCCTATCACTGCAGCTTCTGGCTAGAGGAGGATGGCTGGTGGCCTCGGCCCGGTCAATGCCAGTCCAGTTCAGTCTGGTACGGGCCACCTGGGAGGACGCCAGGGCAGCCAGGGAGATCCCGGGTCAGGTCGCAGCCCTGTTCAGATCCCTCCGAGGCCCCAGGACTCCCCCTGGACTTCTGGGCGGCCCTGGGTCTCCCTTGGGCACCTGTGGGTGGTCCTGCCTTCCGGCCTCTGCACATCCAGGTAGCCCCCCACCCCGCCATCCCCTCTGTGTCTTTGCCCTCACCACAGTTGCCCAGCACGCTACCCCAGCCTGTCTCCCCACACACGGAGGAGCCGAGCCATGACGC
Organism: Papio anubis; assembly: GCF_008728515.1. Classification (NCBI taxonomy): domain Eukaryota; kingdom Metazoa; phylum Chordata; class Mammalia; order Primates; family Cercopithecidae; genus Papio; species Papio anubis. The sequence continues at coordinate 126,872,312 of NC_044984.1, read as the reverse complement.
TAGAAGAGGCGGAGCTCATCGTCCTAGGTGCCTAGATAAGGGTCCTGAATGAGCAAACGGGGAAGGCCCAGCAGGTGGCGTTTCTAACACGCAGGGCAGGGCCTGGGGGTGGGACTGCGGCTATTCACCTGCAGTGAGGGGTTCAGTCAGAGAGACAGGGCCCTCAGAAGAGGATTGGCAGGCAGAGGCCCACACACCAGGCGCGAATGCTGGGCCAGCTGCCGGGAGGTCACCCACGCTCACACCCCGCCCTCCCTGGGGGCTGCTCAGCGATGGCTCATGGACTTGGCCTGACCTGGGGAGGACCTGAGGGCCTTAGAGCTCCAGGCCCCTCGTGGGGTTGGCCCCACTGCCACAGCCTCAGTGTCACCCACCTTCCAGGAATCCACCCCGATCTCCCCTTCTCCGCCCCCAACAAAACCACCACTGCCCTCACCTGCCACGGGCTCTGCAGGAACATGCCTCGGCCTCTCCCAGAAGGCTCACGCCCTCCCCACAACCCCTTCTGCAGATGGGAGGGGACCAGCCTGCCTGTGCCAACAGCAGCAAGGTGGGCAGAGGCCCCCGCAGAGGTGACCAGAAGGCTGATGGTCACTAAAGCACTGTACCCAGGCCCCAGTCTCCAGAGGGGTTCCTGAGGCAGCAACAGGGTCTCTGTAGTCAGGCAGCAGACAGCCTCCCCCATATCCCCAGTCACCCCCCGGAAGACACCTGCATCCTCAACCTTCAGGCTGCGCTGCCCCCACCCTCTCTACAGCAGCCAGGACCCAAGCCCACCTTCCCACTGAGTACTGACCCCTTCCAGAAACAAGAGAACAAGCCACGTCCCACCCAGGCCTCAGGCTCCGATCTGCTGCCTGTGATGGGAGCTAAATCCCACTTGCTGGAGGCCTGGCAGGCCCGCAGCTGTGTCTTCTGGTCAGCAAAGTCAATCATAAAAATTAGAACTGACCACCAACATTTCAACATTGCCAAATCCAGAGAAACCTGGATTTCCAGCTCTTCAGAAACGTCAAAGATCTGGCCACACAGAATCTGCATTTCCCAGGGCAACACCTGGCAGCAGTGTCCCCACCAGGGTGCGGGCCTCAGGACACAACACAGATGTCCAGCCCCGTAGGGCTCTGGTGTCTCTGCCCTCCCCATGGTGGCACCCTGACCCCAGGCCAGTGCAGACAATGGGTTCAAGCTGGAGGCTGCAGAATCATGGCCAGGCCTTGGGAGCCCCTCTGGGTCCTCAATGTTTCCTCCACAGGTGTCCTCTGCACCCCCAACTGCTGGTCACGGGGACCCAGGCTGCAGTTTCCAGCCCTCCTCCGCCCTCCCTGGCAGCCTGGCCTTCCCCATTAAGGGGCAGCCAAGTGCCACTGCTCAGCTCCAGCACGAATGGCCCCTCCCTGGCCCCTCCCCACTCCCTCAAGTCGTTGGGGCCTGCCCCAGACATGACTCTACTCACTCGGCCCCCTCTGTACTCACAGGAGCCTGGCAGTGGGGGCGGGGGCCCGAGCGTGGAAGGAGGGCAGGAGGCTGTTTAAATCACCACTGTCCCCCATGCGTAACAACAGAGACGTCTGAAGGCAACTCCAGCCCCTTTGCGAGACAATGGCTTGTGTGGGTGACTGAGATGGCACCACCCTCCAAGCCCGCACCCCAAGTGTGCCAGGTCTAGCCCGGAGCTCAGCCAGGGTGCCGCAGCCAGGACTCGGCCCCTCCATGCCCCGGCCTTCTGTGAGAACACAAGCATCTGACAGGCCGCGCAGAGGACGCTGGGCTGAACCACCCTCCCTCACAGGGCCCAGGGCACCTACCCCGGGGATGGTGTCCCCCAGGCACGAGCTGAGAGGGGGATCTCGACCCCTGCCACACTGGCCCACACAGTAGCCTCGCGGTGGGGGGATCAGGAGGCCAGCACCCTGCATGCCGAGCACAGTACAGACCCCCACTCCAGGCCTCAGATGGGTGGGCAGGAAGGCCAGGAACAGATGTTCCAGGTCTCCCCTGTTTGGTCAGAGTGCAATGAACCCCGAGCCAAGCCCAGCACAAAAGCCGTTTGTGGGAATAAATCACGTAAGACACAAGCTCGTCTGTTTAAATTACAAACGCTGATGCTGTTATAAAAAATAGTGGCACGGCACTTTTTATTTTCTTTAATCAGAAAAATAAGCCCTGCGCTTCTGGGATGGAGGCCCCAGGTGAGCACCGGAGGAAGGGGCCTGCGTGGGTGGGGAGCGAGGGGGCCCATAGGCCAAAGCAGATGCTGCACCAGAGGCTGGTCAGGACCCGGGAGGGCCTGCGGGTGTGGGGTCCTCATGAGCAAGTGCAGGGAACTGGGGGTCAGCAGCTGCCTGGCCTGGGAGCCAGGGACACCCACCCCCACTTCCTGACACCCGAGGCCGCCCAGCTGGGCGAGACCAGGCCTGCGGGACCAGGGTCTCCTGTCACTTGGCGCAGGCGTCCAGGTGGTCAACGCTGCTCTCTGGAGGGCCACTGGCTACAGCCTGCCCAGCTCCCCTAAGGTCTGGAGACAGTCAGAGCCCCCCCCAAACACCCCCTCCCTTTTGGGCCAGTGGCGTGCCTCAGACTCCAGAAGACTCGAGTGGGGCTGCCTCGAGACCAAGTCCTGAGGGGGTGGCAACCCCTGACCACAGGTGGGGGCCGTGGAAGGGGCCAGGATGGGCCCAGGGGTAGCCTTGTAGTGTGAAGTGTGCCCGACTGCATGCAGGTCAACAGTCAGACGGGACACTGCGGGGGGCTGTGGGGAAGCCAGGAGAAGGTGCTGCCCACCCTATGGGCTCCCCCTCACCTGCAGACCCTGCGGGCAACCCATCAGTGCATGCCCACGAGGGTGGTAGAGGCAGAGTCCTGAGAGGTGGGGGTGGGAGCCTCCGGGTCCCCTGCAGCTCCTGACCCACCAGATAGGCCCGTGTGCCCCCTGCAGCTTGGGGGCCCTGGAGGTGGACACCAGCACCTCCTGACTACCAGGGGGAGGGCCTGAACTGAAACCCACACCTTCACCATTCGCCACTGGGCTATTCTGCAGGAACTGCAGCACCCCACAGATCCTTCCTGCCCAGCACACCACTCACTCACGCCCTCTCTCGCACGCACGTGCACACAGCGCGCATGCGCACACAGCACGCACACACCAGGCTCACGCGTTCTGCACAGGTGGCACGCCTGGGGCAAGCGTGCACGCAGACTCAGAGATGCAAGGACAGTATTGTCAATTCAGAGGCACAGAAAGACGCTGAGGGGCCCCCAGCAAGCTCCCCGCCCTCGGGGGCTGTGTTCCCCTCCCAGGGCATGCACATCACAGGCAGCAACGCGGGTGGGGGCACTGTGACACCAGTGGGGGGAGAGGGAGCATGGCGGGGCAGCACGCAGATGCCGGTTCATCTCTCCTCCTGGTGTGGTGGGCCTCAGCCTGATCACGGCCCTGCAGGGGCTCCCGCCTCCAGCCGAGCCTCAATTTCCAATGACAAACAGCCCAGCCCTGTCTAGAGAAGGCCTCAGGCTAGTCCAGCAAAGCATCTCCGGCCCGAAGGGCAAGGCAGCCTTGGCCCTCAGGGCCCTGCCAGGGTGCAGCTTACACTGGAGTGGGCTGGAAAACCCATATGGGGAGGTGCCTGCAGGCATCAGGCTCCAGGGCTCACAGATGGGGCCTGACGGGCCACCCCGGGGGCACAGGATCGGGTCCACCGTGACCTCAGGGGCCGGCAGGGATGGCCCAGGGCCAGAAGCGAGAGCCGCGGCTGACGGGCTGGCACCAGATCCAACAGGGACCGCCGCGGCTGGCAGAGAAGCCCCAGGAGAGGCCGGCAGGGTGGGCCTGGCTGCCCCAGGAGTGAAGGACGATCGGGAATGGGGAGCAACGGCTGGGGTTTGCAGGGCTTGTTGGGGCCCATGAGCGGCCGCAGGGGCTGGCAGGGCTGCTCCAGGCCCATGAGCGGCCGCTTGGGTGGGCAGGGCTGCTCCGGGCCCATGAGCGGCTGCTTCTGCTGCCTTGGCCGTCCCCGGCCCAAGAGTGAAGGCGTGAGTGGGCCAGGCTGCTCTGGGGCTTCCACTAACCGCTGGGGCTGCCTGGGGCGCAGCAGTGACCGCCGGGGACGGCTGGGCTGGCCCAGCAGGGACCTTCGGGGCTGGCTGTACTGACACGGGGCTACGAAGGCCCGCCGGGGGCAGCAGCACTGTCCTGGGAGGAAGCTGGCGGGCCGTCGGCGTGGTCGGAGGGTGAGGAGTGGCCGTGGGGGCTGGTATCGCTGGCATTGGGCTAGCAGCGACCACAGGGGCCGGCTGCGCTGTCCTGAGGATGCCCTGCCGGGCTGGCCACAGTGACACGGGTTGGCCCACGGCCGTAGGGGCCGGCAGCGGTGCCACAGGGTCAGCAGGGACCGCAGGCGCCTGCAGCGGTGCCTTGGGGCCAGGAGGGACCGCAGGCGCCGGCAGTACAGGCAGGGGACCAGAAGGGACCGTGGGGCCAGGAGGGACCGCAGGCGCCGGCAGTGGTGACACGGGGTCAGCAGTGACCGCAGGCGCCGGCAGCACTGCCTGGGGCCTGGGAGTGCCCAATGCGGCCGGCAGGGCTGGGCCAGGCGTGACCGCTGGGGCTGGCAGAGCTGATCTGGGGCTGGAAGGAGCCGCTGGGGCCGGCAGGGCTGACCGGGGCCCAGAAGTGACCGCCGGGGCTGGCAGGGCTGTTTCAGGCCCAGAAGTGACCGCTGGGGCCAGCTGCGCTGACCCAGGAGTGGCCGCTGGGAGGGCTGGCAGGGCTGCCCGGGGTCCGGGAGTGCCGACGGGGCTGGGAGGGACCCCTGGGGCTGGCTGGGCTGGCTGGGCTGGAGCTGTTGCTGGCGCTGGGCCGGGCCGTTCTGGTCCCAGTGGCTGGCTGGGAGCGGCCCCCCTTCTGGGGAGCACACCTGCATGGAAGAAAGAGCACGTGTCCACCTGGGCAGGTGTCACCGCCCGCGGAACCCCCGTCCAGCCCGGGCCCAGGAGGCATGCTGTCCTTCTCCAGCAGCCCAATTCCCAAGGGGGCCGAGGGGAGCCGAGGACACCGCGCAGAGCCCCACCCTGGAAGGAAGGAAGGCGCACACCAGTGGACCCCCTGCAGAGGAAGCAGCTGCAGGCTGAGCCGCACCCAGGACAGAGCCCCACGCGCCAGGGAAGCCCCCACCTGCTCTGACAGCCCCTCCTGGGCAGGAGGCCCCTGGGCAGGGCAGGCAGAGCCCTGTTCCCAGCTGGGCCACGCACCTGACCACTGACCACAGTCACGTGCCTGCAGCCACCGCCGGGACCAAGCGTTCCCCTCCCCACGCCGCACACGTGAGCAGATGGCGCTGCGTGTGGACAGGACAGCCCTCGGCAATGCGCCTGGACCCCTCCTTATAGACACGCTGGACACCTGTAGTCGGCGGAGCCTGATGGACACGGCAGGGAAACGGGGCCGGCCTATCAGTTTGGCGCCCCAGCCCGGCACGCGCGCCTTGCTGCCCCAGATAGGCACCTCTCCTGCTGTGGCCCTAGGCACGTCACGACCCCTCCGTGACCCAGCGGGCTCCTGCCTCTGCTCAGCCCAGCCCTGTCCACGTGTCCTGCACCCCAAGCCTGACAACGATGGACGCGCTGCCAGGCAGGCCCGGGGGCCACATGGGGTGGTGTCCAGGTGCTGGCGTGGCCCCGGGGCGGTGAGCACTGACCCGACGCAGAGCTCCCGGTCGGGGAGGGACCTGCTCACCTGCTTGGAGGGTTGCAGTGGGACCTTCCTCGCCCCATCGCAGGCGGGCTCGAGGTCCTGCCCGGGGCTGCCTGCCTCCAGGGGCCGCCTGATCTCACTCGGCTCCGCAGGGGGGCAGGTTTCCGACTCCCGGGGCTTCTTGATGAGGCGACGCTCCCACTTGTCTTTCCGCTCATGTGGCTTCAGGGCCATATCCTTCTGCAGGGAGACAGGGAAACGCCAGTTAATTGGCGGGACCCCAGGGCCTTGGGCCCAGGACAGCACCTGGGACAGCACCCACCTCAGCAGCTCTCAGGGGAAGGAGCCTCCAGACTTGGGAAGGGCATCTCTGAGGGGAAGGAAGACGGCAGGTGAGATGCCGAAGTGGGACCGGGGTGGGAGTTTCCCAGGGCTCAGCCAGCAAAGGGGCTCGACGAAGCTTAGCCCAGCAGCGAATCTCCAGTAAGTTTCACAGGAGGCCAGCCCAGGGCTGCCCAGGACTGCCCCCTCTGAGCCCTGCTGAGACCAGGGCTGTCTTTCAACACTGAGCGAGTGCCCTGCAGTGGGGGCCAGGGACCACAGGAGCCTCTCCAGGGGACACCCAGGCCCCACAAGAAGTGCTCCTCCAGGCGACAGCCCACGGGAAGTGCTTCCCCAGGTGACACTGTATTCCAGAGGGCCTGAGGGGGTCTGGCCAGTGCTCCCAGATGGGTCTGTGGATTTGGGACAGAGATGCTTCCCAGGGCTCACCGTTGGGCTATCAGACCCTGGGGACACCCCCAGGTCCCCTGTAAACCTGCTGGCCTCCCCTGGTCCCTCTCGTCCCATGTCAACTCCTTCAGAGCACCAACTAGCCTGTAGACAGCCCCAGGACACTCCAGCTCCCGCCCTGCCAGTGGACATCGGGCAGCCCTAGGTTTTGGGGTCCCCACCCCCACACTCTTACTAGTGGTTTACACTTACACTTACTAGTGGTTTACACTTACTAGTAAACCACTAGTAAGCACCTTCTGTATGCTGGCTCGGCTCCTAGCACTAGGGCTGGTGCAGACATACACGGTGCATCAAGTCTAGGATACAGAGGAGCCAGCTGGCCAGCGACAAGCATCCACGAAAGGATAGAATCCTCTCGGGGAGAGCACGGCTGTGAGAAAAACAGCAGCAGTGAAGCCCAGGACAGGACCCACGTCAGAGCTGCTGCCAAGGACCCTGGGAAGTCACTGGGGAGGACCCGCCCCCAACGAGGGCCACAGTGTCCCTGGGAAGGACCCACCCCCACGGAGGGCCACGGCGTCCCTGGGGAGGAGGACCCACCCCCACATAGAGCCACGGCGTCCCTGGGGAGAAGGACCTTGGCTGTCCCTCCAGTAAGGACAGATGACAGGGACACAGCCATGGTGTTGCCGGCCATGCCCTCCCCGGCTGGGAGCCCTCCCCATGACACAAGCACCACCCCCACCAGTCTGAGCTGGAGGCCCTGAGAGGCCCAGCAGCATTTCCAGGCCCCCTGCCCATGAGGGCTGATCCTGTCACTCCAACTCCGCTGTTTCCGGCTCCAGGAAGCCTCCTTGTCTCCCCAAGACCCAGCTCCTGCCATGTGCTCTCTGCAGAGCCACCACTCAAGGCCCAGAGCCCTGCTGTGAGCGGCCTGTTCAAGCCCGACAGCCCGTGGTCTCGAGAGTTCCTGCTCATCCACCCAGGATCCGTCAGGGCTGCCCGTCCCAGGCAGCTGTGGATCCAATCCCAGTCCCACTGAGCTCTGAGGGTCTAAGCCTGGACAAATCAAAGGCTGCAGCCAAGAGAATGGCTGTTCACAGCGCTGGATCAAAAGTAGGAACAAATCAAGGTGTTACCTTTCACAGTAACTATGAAACCTGCAAGGGCAGCCTGCCACGCAGGGCACCGCTGAGCTAGGATTTGTCTTTCTAATGGGCAAAGAGTCAGAGAAAACAGGCAAAGGGCAGATATGAGAAGGCACAACCGAGTGGTGCCCTCAGGGCACAGATGCTCCCCCAGGCCCGCTCCACACCTCTCTCCATCGCCAGTGTTCACAGCTGGCCAGAAGGATGCATGTGTCAAGGGCAAATTGTTTACATTTACCACATTTTCTGTAAACCTGCTTTAGTGTTACTTTGCTTTCAAAAAAATATAAAGATTCCTGCCGGCCCCTCCTCCCGTCCACAGACCCATCCTCCAGCTCCCTCCCGGCCCCGGCCCCACCCAGCACAAGGCAGTGAGTTTCCTGTCCCGTTTGACCCGTACCAGAACGTCCATCTGTCCTGCCCCCTGCTTAGCCCCAGGCAGGGCTCACAAGCGCTGCTGAGTGAACATTCTAGAGAACAGACAGCACAGGAGTGGGTGCCCACACCGGGCAGGAGAGGCCTCCGACGTCTCCGGCTCCAGGCGCAGCCCCTGTGCCCACAAACCCCCAGCCAGCGCTGCAGCCACGCTCACTGCAGAGAACGGAGGCCATTCCCAGGAAGCTCTGGGAGGGCTGTCCCAGGACTCTACTCCTGAGGTGCGAGCCAGCGCTCTGCCTGCTGCCCTGAGACAGTGGGAAAGGTACCCAGGCCTGGGATAGCCATGCGGCTGGCCCCTCTCCTGGCCACTCCGGGGCTTTCCAGGGTGAGGCCGGCCCTGTGGGCTGCGCCTGGCAGGTTTCAGAGGCCCCACAGCAATGCCACAGCACTGCCCTGCCCTGCCCAGCTGCTGAGAGAGGCATGACCAAGGAAGCCCAGGCAGGGGCCCTTGCCAGCCCCACCGCTGCACCTGACACTCCACTCTGCCCAGTGGCTCAGTCACTCCACATACACCTGAGGGGTTGGTGGTACAGCTCAGAGACCGTACAGCGTCCCGTCCAAGGCCACCATGACAGGCAGCAGCGTGGCCACCCCCGCTCCTGTGAGGACCGGAGTCCCCCTTGGGGCACACCACGGGTGGGGGTGGGGCCGGGACAGGAGTCCAGGCCAGATGGGGGGCAGTCCCCAGGGACTGAGGGACAGTGCGTGCCCTGGGCAGCCCCAGGGTCCTCATCTGTAAACTGGGCAACGGCCCCACCCCCATGGGTGGCGCCAACCACCACACCAAGGTGCCTGGGCTCCACGGAAGAAAGGCACCGGGAAGTGACATGAGCTCTGGGTGGGGACCTTGCACGGAGCCAGGGAGACCAGCAGCAGCCACGCGCTCACCCACTTCGTCGTGTTCTCCGCAGTGAGGCTGTGCCAGGCACTCTGCTAAGTGGTGGGTCAGGCCCTGCTTATCTTCTTGTTTGTTTGTTTTTGAGACAGAGACTCACTGTGTTGCTCAGGCTGGAGTGCAGTGGCACGATCTTGGCTCACTGCAACCTCTGCCTCCCAGGTTCAAGCAATTCTCCTGCCTCAGCCTCCTGAGTAGCTGGGATTACAGGTCACCATGTGTAGCTAATTTTTTTGTGTTTTTAGTAGAGATGGGATTTCACCACGTGGCCAGGCTGGTGTCGATCTTCTGACCTCAGGTGATCCGCCCGCCTCAGCCTCCCAGAGTGCTGGGATGACAGGTATGAGCCACCACCGCACTGGGCCTGGGCCCTGATTATCTAATCCACACACACAAGACCCCACGTGCTGGCCGCAGTGACCACCCCAGTGTGGAATGAAGACACAGACAAGAAAGGCCTGGAAAGGCTTCAGGAGCTGTGTCCCCAGCACCACCCACCACCCAGCCCAGCTCTGGGGTGCCAGCCGGGCCGCCTCAGGCCACTGTCCCAGCTGCAGGAACCCCTGCTAGGCTGAGGCAGTGGAGGCCCTGAACCCCCCCACAGGTCTGCAGTGCACACCGGGGTCAGCACACGTGGCACCACACAGGGGCCCTCCAGGAAAGCGCGGTGGGGGCCCTCCCTGCGCAAGGCCACTGCCCTGCAGTGGCTTCCAGTACCCCCAGTAGTGGCTAGGGCCCCAGACCTCCCTGCTCCCCTCCCGGGAGGACCACCAGGGCTGGGCGCAGGCTTCTGTGACACTGCTAGACAGATTCTCCTGTAGCAATTCTATGCGACTGCTTTTGGCTCTCTTAACGTCATTACTATACAGCACCATCAACATTCCTAACTACACTACAATGACGCAAACAGAGATAAAATAATTCTACCCCAGCACACACAGAGCGCTGCTGCCCCCTCTTGGGGACGGGGCTGCCTGTTCCCGCCCAGGCTTGGCCTACCCCCTGCAGCCAGGTGGCCACGCCCTGCTCCTGAAACCACAGCAGCGGCCTCTCCCCTCCTTGTCACCAGGCAGGAGGCTCTGGAGAACCGCCTACCCAAGACCTCACCTCCCTGGCAGGCCCCTCTGCTTCCCACCCAGAGTGATGACCACGTTCCCCCAGGCAAAGCCAGGCCTGGAACCCCCAGGGATCTTCTCGGATGGGTGGGAAGCTGCTCTCCACTGGGGGCAGGAGGCTGAGGAAGGATGCAGCTGCTTGGCTCCCAGAACCTTGTTGGCTCACACCTTCGTCAGGTCTGTCTCTGTCATTCCAAGAGCTCAGGCCCAAAGCCCAGAGCCTCTGCCTCTCAACTGTGTTCAGTCTGGGTGCAAACCCCACAGCTCTCTCTGCAGAGCACCTGAGCGTCCGCTCAGCGCCCAGGTGGCACGGCTGCCTCCCATACCCAGGTCCTGTGGTGGCCTGTGCCCCGCCATCCCCTCTGCCTTGGGGTCAAAAGCTGAACAGAAGCTGACACAGGAGACCCTACAGGGAGCCCCACTCACAGCCCCATGTGGGGACTGGGTCTATCACCCCTCCAGCTGCAAAGGTGGGAATGGGACCCTTTCCCACCATGACCTCTCTCCCCCTTGGCTCACACCCACCCAGTGGGCGACAGCCCCCACGTCTCCCCCCTGCCCAGGGTGTCCCAATGTCACCTTGGCTGGTTTTTTCTCATGGGGACCCCACATCGAGCACCCACGGGGACTGCCCGGCAAGCCTCACTGACACCTCAGTTGTTCCAGAGGCCTCCAGGTTGTGCCCAGCTGCTCCCATGGCCTCCAGGATGTGGTTCTGCGGGCTTGCGGCTCTCGCCTAGCAAGGGACCAGCAGCTGGGAGCTGGGCTGCCCCTGCAGGACCGCCACAAGCATGGTGGCTGCTGCCTCTCAGGGACGGCTGAGATTCCCGAACACCCAGTGAGGGCACGTGGTTGCACTCTAGGGGCAGGGAGGCAGGGTCAGGGCTCCCGGGGGGGGGGGGGGGGGGGGCGGGGCGCTGTGAGGCCCAGCTTGGCCGTTACTGCTGCACCCCACTCCTTGGGAGCTGTGGAGGCTGTGGCCTGGCCCTGTGTGGGCCGGGAAGAGCTACCTGGAGACAAGTCGGAGACCCAGGCCATTGGTGACGGTGCCAGGGAGAACAGCAGTGCTGCCTGAGATGGAGTGGTGCCAGGACAGGTGTGAATGCAGGGTGCATGGCAAGTGGACACGAGGGGGTGGGGACAGAAGCGGGAGAGGATAGGAGGGGTCCTCTGGTCCAGGGCCAGAGCCTCAGAGACCAGTGTGGGCTGACAAAGCCCAGCCCCGGTGGTTGGTGCGCTAGGTGCCCTCGCTGCTGTTGTGAGTTCACAGGGCCAGAGTGGGCTACGGAAATGAAGCCTGAGCCTGCCTTCCACTCGGGGCCCAAGGCTTTGGACAGGAGTAAGAAGGGCTGCCATGAGCAAATGCACAGCCCATTCCGTGCATGGGGATAGTGGGCGTGAGGCCTGAAGCAGGGAAGTGGGGGATGGTGTGAGGGGCAGGCTGGTGTGAGGACCACAGTGGAGCCACTGTTTGGCCCTGGTTTTATCCCAGGGTTCTAGTCCAGCCACGCCTGGAGAATCGTCTGATAGGGGCTGAGCCTGGAGAGTGAACGAGGTTGCCCAGTTACCCTCTGACCAGCCCAACCAGCAGGCCACTGTCACGCGCCACGCCTGGAGGTCAGTCCCGCTGTGAACTCGGAGCCTCACTGATGCGTTCCTCCCTCCAGCTCCAATTTACTGGAAGGCCACGGATCACACCTGGCTGTGGCCTGCAGCCTCGCCCTTCAAACCAAAGGCCTTCTGCAGGATTCCTCTGGGTGGCCATGAGGGCCAGGCATGGAGAGCCGGGTATGGAGGGCTGAGGCAGCACCAGGGAGATGGCCCAGGGTGGCAGTTTGCCAGGAGGGAGGTGACGAAGGGCTGGAGCCTGCCCCGGCCACCAGTGGGGCCTGCCAAGGATTCTAGAAAGGCCCCCTGGAGGGACAGCCCACACCAATGCTGGCAGCAGGGGAAAGCAGGCAGCTGACCCCTCTGTCCCTAAGAACCTGGGGGGCTGCCGCAGGTTGGGGCATGAGGACACATCAGGATGGTGGTCAACACACTGAGAGGGACGCGTCACTCAGACCTGGGAGGTCAACACTTCAAAACGAACATACATCCCGTCCGTGCACTCTCTGTACACACGGACTTCCTCACAATGAAAAGAATAAAAAGAAAGGGAGATTTTTTGGATTTAGATTTAGATGAAGAGAACAGAAAGGAGCCAGGAGATGGAGACACCGGGCAGGTGAGGCTGTCCCCAAAGAGGGGATGCAGGGCAGGACCCTGTAAGCTGACGTCTGGGCAGCCAGCCGAAGGAAGGGGAGGAGCCACCGGCCTGGGTGTCCTGCTCCAGGGCCGTCCTGCATGCTGGGCCCTGCTGTGTGGCCACCATTGCTGGGATGACGAGGAGTCGACTGCTGGGGCCCCAACCTCTCCAGAGACCCCTGTCCCGGCCCCTGCACAGGAATGGGCCGTGCATTTGCTCACAGCAGCCTCTCTCACTCCTGTTCAAGGCCTTGGCCCCGAGCGGAAGGCAGGCTCAGGCTTCATTTCTGTGGCTCACTCTGGCCCCTGTGAACTCACGACAGCAGCAAGGGCACCTAGTGCACCAACCACCGGGGCTGGGCTTTGTCAGCCCACACTGGTCTCTGAGGCTCCTGGCCCTGGGAGCCCCTTCCCCAGCCACTCACCCCTGCTGGCAGCTGCCACAGGCAATCCCACGCAGCAGCCTGGGACACACAGAGCCTCTTCCTCAGCCACGGGGGGGCGGCCCGGGCCCACGCCAGCCAGGTGTCGCTAAAGCCACAGGCCTGGGGTACGAGGACCACAGGGGCAGCCGCCGCTCGGCCCCACCTTTATCCCGGGATTCCAGTCCAGCTGCGCCCACAGAACTGACGATCCCCAGGGCTGGGGGCTGGTAGGGGCTGAGCCCCAAGAATGAACAGGACTGAGAGGCCAACCCACTTCTGACCTCAGGGTCTCGGGGAGGAGAGTCACAGGGGAACCAGTGTAGCCCCCACCCAGTCCAGTCCACGTCAGGGGCCTGGTCCACATCACGGTCCCCCTCCCTGGGCAGTCGCTGCAGGCCCCTTGGGCTCCTTCCCCGACCGGCTCCCAGCCACACGGTCCCTGGGGAGAGGCACGCAGCCATGCCGGCCATAGGACAGGGTGTAGCAAGCAGGTAAGTGGGGCATGGGATTAGGGTCTGCCCGAGGACAGCCAGAGGCCTGCTGTGGTACGAGCAGCAGCAACTGGGGCAGGCGCCAAGGGCTGTGGGGGATGCCACAGCAGGACAGGTTAGTGAGGGTGGGGTTGTGGCAGGGCCTGGGCTCCCTGTGAAGGCACAAACAGGCTCTTCCAGGCTGGACAGAGTCTGCAGGGCCTGGACTCCCTGTAAGAGTGTCAACAGGCTGTCCCGGGCTGGACAGAGTCTGCAGGGCTCTGGGCTCCCAGGCAGGGAAGCAGTTAGACGACGTCTGATTTAGAAAACTGTAGACTGGGTGGGTGGAGGGACCAGGACAGGGGACAGCCACAGGGCCACGACTCCCTGGAGGCCAGTCTGGACACACAGCAGGACCAGCTGGCCCTACGGGGGACAGAGGACAGGGAGCAAAGAGGCCGGCCCCATGGGCCCAGGCCAGAGAGGGGGAGCCCCAGCCTCCAGCCCATGCCTGAGTTCTGATCCTGCTCAGCCACTCGCCAGCAGTGTAGATGCAGGAAGTGACTGCATGGCTGTGCCTCAGGTTCCTCATCTGTAGCATGGGGACAGCACAGCACCCGCCATGGGGGCTGCCAAGGGGAGTGGGCGTGACGCACACGAAGTCCTGGAGCTGTGCCTGGGCCTGGAGCCGGGGCACTGCTGCCCTTTCCATCACTGTCACCACCGCTCAGTAGCAAGGCTTGGTGGTGGGGCCGCGCGTAAGCCTGGGACACACTCAGTTATTCTGCTACCTACAGCCGCCCAGCCAGGACCAAGTTCTCAACAAAGGGAAGGTGGTGGCCACAGACTGGGCAGGCGCCCCTCTGGCCTCAGTGGGGCAGGGTCACAGCGTGCGGCTCCCAGCCCCAGACACTTGATGGCTCCTGCAGAGTCCAAAGGGCAGTGCCTGTGCCTCCTGAGCCAGACACCACGGATTCTGGCCAGAGGGTCCTGGGTGCACACACATGGTACACACGTGGGCTGGGAAGACGGGCATGGAGACTTCAACGCCTGTCTGGGCTGCAGAGGGACCAGCAGCCCACCCAGCCTGCTCTCTGACGCCAGCACAGCTCTGGGGAACCCCATCCACCCCACAGGCCAGCTTTCCACACAAACCAGATCAGCACAGCTCTAGGGAACCCCATCTACCCCACAGGCCAGCTTTCTACACAAACCAGATCAGCACAGCTCTGCTGCGCCAAGAGAGTTGGGGCTCGGTGGCTGTTCTGTCCCTCACACTCCTCAGAGGAGGGCGCCTGTCGTCCTCTACAGGTACGTGGAACCAAGTGCCCCATTTGCCCTGATCTCACGGAGTTTAGGTACTGCGCAGTGCCCCACCCCCAGCCCTGCAGTCCCCCAGCCACAGCCCCCAGCCGTCTCCAGACAGCCTGCCATAGGCACCCCAAACCAGTACCACCTGCCACACGTGCCCTTCCTGACGGGATCTCAGGAACCGCCATGCCACAGTGCTGCCCCTCACAGCCTGCACTCCTCCCTCGGTGCTGCCCCTCACAGCTGCACTCCTCCCTCGGTGCTGCCCCTCACAGCTGCACTCCTCCCTCGGTGCTGCCCCTCACAGCTGCACTCCTCCCTCGGTGCTGCCCCTCACACCTGCACTCCTCCCCAGAAGCCCTCACGGTCTCCTCTGTGACTCCTAGCCTCCAACGACAGCCTCTTTACTGCCATCCCAATACTCAGTGGCAACGGGGCCTGTGGGTGTATCTTGGGGGCTGGCCCAGGGCCTGGCACACAGCCAGGGCTCAATAAATGCTTGTAGAGTCCGTCAGGGAAAGCAAAACAGCTCAGAATTCTTCCCTGCTGGCCAGCAGCTCACCTGGCCTTTCCCAGAGGTCCAGCACCACTGCTGCCCAGCACCACCCTGCCGGGCTGGCCCTGGAGGTTCCACTGTGCAGCAGCAAGACCTGGGCAGAGGTCTGGAATGGGCGGGGCAGCTGCCGAGGCCGGATGAGGCCCACCAGTCCCAGGGACCAGTTTGGCCACCCAGGCTCCTGGAGGCCTTACAGAGCACAGAGCACTGTCCCGGGGGACAGCAGAGGTGGCAGGTACCCTTGGTCACATACACAGGCAGAAGGGGCCCAGCCTGCCGTGGTGAGGGTGGAGGAAGCCTGCTGAGTGGACGGGAGCATGAGCAGGTGGCCACAGGACCTGGCTGGGGTTGTCGGCCTCTCTGCCCAGCCCACAGTGGGGTGAGTACCATGGCCAAGCCTCAGTTTCCATCCATCACACAGGGTAGCCGCAGCTGCACCTCCAGCTGTCCTGGCCCACAGGGACACCAACACCTGATGGTTCTTCAGCTTCCAGCCTCCCTCCCCCAGAACAGGTCAGTGTCCATCCAAGCGCAGCCCCACCCAGCTCTGCAAGGCCCACCCAGGGAGGGGCACAGCCAAGTCCCAGCCAGGGCCACCCTGCTGACCAGGATGGGGGGCCCTGTGCAGTAGCGCCTCGAGGGGCCCCAGCACTTCCCACAGCTCCCACGGGATCTGGACGTTCCAGGCTGTACAGCAGGAGACCCCAGACTTCCACGACCCACATCCCCACATGGGGTTGGTAGGGGCAGACCAGGACATGTGTGTGGGGATGGTCCATCCTCTTCATTTCCCTGGAGGGTCTGGAGAAGGACAAGAGTGGAGGGCTAGGGGCCAGGAGGATGGGCAGCCACAGATCCACTCTGCTGCAGTCCTGGACAGCCTGTAGCTCAGCCTCCAGCTGGGACCTCCAGAGATTGGCCAGAAGGTGTCTGACAGGCAGGTGGCCGCTGTGGAGCCTCTGCGAGGGTGGCTGGGGGCCTGTGGGTCCTGCAGGCCTCCCCACTGGAACACTCTGACTGCTGTCACATCCTGACACAGCCCCCGGCCCCGTGCCCCCCCGCACAGGCCTCACCGTGAGCGCGGGGCCTGGAGAGGGACCCACACCCATACAGGGGGCACGCAGCTGTGGGGCTTGACAGATCTGGACGGCCAGCTCTCCCCACCGGCCACCTCCCCAGGTTCCCAAAGAAACAGCAGGCACCCTCCCCAGAGGCCCTGTGGGCCAGCTCTCCCAGGGAGTGCAGGCCAGGCTCAGCGATGGGCCTCCCAGCTGCTGCCACACGACCACTCTAGATGCCACATGCTCTTGGGGTGGGGCCGGGGAGGACATCAGGCCCGAGGGGTTTCTCGGGGAGGCACATGCAGGGCACAAACACACACATCGCACGCCACAAGCCCTGGCCCTCCCTCAGAGACCTGGGGGCTGCTTACATGCTGACCCTTGTTTAGGGACAAATGGCTTTGTCATGGGCCACGTAGGGGCAGTCAGGGCCTGACCCTGGGCCACTGAGAAGGGTTAGATCCCCAGCCCGGGACTGCCTCAGCAGGGGTGAGGTGGCGCCCCAGAGGTCCTGAGGCCCAGAGCCTGGATTCTAGCCTGGGGCCACTCACTGAGCTCATCTTGACAGGGGCAGGAGGCTGGCGCACTGAAGGGTGGTCACGTCTGTGGGCTCCTGAAATATGCAGGAGCTGAGGCCAGAGGGGGTCCTGGTGCCATCTGGGTAGGGGAGTATGGAGGGGGAGCCCGGAGGGAGAGGACAGCCTGGGACACAGGGGTCACTCAGACTCCTAGAGGCTCAGGTGGGCTGGGCTCCTCCTGCAGGACTCAGGGGGCTCCTGGGGACTCAGGTGGGCTGGGCTCCTCCTGTGGCTGCCTCTGACTCAGAGCAGCCAGGCTGGGTCCGCCCCTGGACCCTGGCCCAGCTCTGTGGTTCTCCTACTTAGAAGGCCCTCCTGACCTGGCCAGGGCACCCCGGGCTCCTCTCCCCCAGCCTCCACTTCTAATGAGGTGGTCCCGTGGCCCCTCCCTCGTTACCCGTGTCCCCACCCCAAACCATGCTGACTTAGGGTCTCTAACTGGTCACCATTAAATGGGCTGGAGTACTGGGACCCAAATGTTCTGTCCAGGTGCTGAGAAAGCGGTTAATTCTTATGCCATTTTGTCGTTACAGGAAAAGATGAAAAGTTCCCAACCAAAATGCAGAACCAGCGGAAGTAACTCTACTAGAAACAGGGCGGCAAAACTCCGAACCATCGGCAAAGCAACCCAAAATGAGACTCCACCAACACAGGAGATGCCAGGGCCACGTCCGGAGTTCAAGGACAGACCGAGAGCAGCAGCATGGGTGCCGTGGGGCCTGGGAAGAAAGCGCAGGGAGGCGGCATAAGCTGGGTGAGCAGGGCCACCCCTACCTGATGCTGGACCAGAGACGCATCCCGCAAAACACAGGGCGCCCATCAGAATGCCGGGAAACAGGGAAGGAGGGAGGGACACAGATACCCGCAAACAGCAACACCAATCCTCACGCTCCTGACACACAAACGCAGTAAGGCACGAAGAGTCCCGCAACACAGATGCGGGGAAGCAGCAACGTCACAGCCATGTGCAGATGCCAGCAGGGCCTATGGGAACCCCCCAAGAGTCCCCTAGAAACTGTCTGTGCTGACGAGAGAATCCAACAAAGTGCCCAGGTAGAGATGCCAGGTGGGAAGAAGTTTTCTTAGACAAACAGCAACAACCAGCCAGAAAACACAGCGAAACGAGGCTTCCAGAGTGACAAAAACACAAGCCCGGGTAAATACCCAACACGGGCCCCTCGGCAGGGAACAGGCCCTCACGACCATCAGGAGCCTTACAACTGCCACCCACAGACAGCAGGGCCAGTTCTGGGCACTTCTCTTTCTCTAGAGAAGCAATCCCACAAAGGCAGGAGATGGGGGACATCTGGGGACAGATCTCCCGTCAGGACAGCTGGGGCAGCTGGGGCAGCTGGGGCATGAGAGTCTAGTCCGGGAAAGAGGGGGTGGGGCCAGCCCGGGTCTGGTGTGGGTCTGGCTCCCTGCTGGAGGACTGTGCAGTGAGTCACAGGGACCCCTGGGAGACCCCGACCGCAAAGGTGCGCAGCACGTGCGGACGCACAGGCACGCGGCGTAGCCACAGCAAGGACGGGAAGGCCTTGGAAACCTGAGCCAAGAAGTGACAGGGCCAAGCAGCCAGGCGGGAGGGGATCCAGGCGGGAGGGGATGGGGAAGAGGGCCGGGGACCATCCTACTGTAACAGCCCTGACCCCGAGGCCAGCAAACCACCAGGCAGGGCCCTCGAGGGGCAGAGCCACAGGCAGAGGACGCAGAACCCTTCTCAGAGCCAAAGCGGCCAGGTGCAGGCCCTGCTCCAGCCATGGCAGGGCCTGGGGAGCTGCTGGCCCCCAGACAGGGCCTGGACAGGTGGCGGGCACCCACGTGGACCGAGGGGCCAGCGACTGTTTTCATGGCCCCTGCATCCACCTCCCCTGAGGGAGCAGCCCCTGCCCACGGCTGAGAGACTCTCTGGGAGGAACAGGAATCCACACAGCTTCCAGGCAGCCCCTCACTGTCACAGGGCGGGCCCTGGCTCAGCTCCGCACCCCTGCCCCATGGCTGTGGGTAAAGCACTTCCTCTCGCTGGGCCTCAGTTTCCCCACCTGGAGACCAGGAAGCAGCCACAAGGAGTTCCCTGGGCCGAAGCCTGCCCTCTCCCTGGCTCTCCTCACTGAGCCCAAATGTCTGCGGTCTCAGCCCCACCCCTATCTGTCTGAGAGTTGAGCCAGGCGTGGACTCACAGCGCCCCCGGCACAAACTCAGCCCCCACTGGCACCACCAACAGTGTGGTCTCAGCGGTGCCCGGAGGTCCAAGTGACACTGTCAGGCCCCACATGCAGTGCTCGGCGGGCCGGGCCCAGCCCCGACATGGCCAGGTCATACTTCCGGCCCCAAGCAGCCAAGAGCCAGCCCAGATTCTATGCCTGGGCCTTTGCTCCTGGAATCCTGGCCACTCTGTGAAGCCCACCAGGCCCACTAGGGGTTCACAGACAGACCACCTGGCTCAGCCTCCAGGATGTAGGGCAGGGCAGGAAGGTGCCTGGGCCAGTCCCTCACACTCTCACATTCCCCACCATGGGCTATGTCCAAAAACCTGTACCCTCCCCTTGGCCAAGGCCCACTGGCTCCAGGCTCACACCCTAAACCCACCAGCGTTCTGGGCCATTTTCAGCAGGGGTCACAGCTCGCCCATGGACAGCCCTGGGAGGCCGGGGGCCGCACACAATCAGTAGCCTGGGGTTTCTCGAGCACAAGTTTCCCGCCTGTCTGTGCATGGTTCAGCAGCAGCAGGTTCAGCAGCGTTTTGGGTGATGTCCTGTGGTTTATGCTGAGCAGAGAATGTGGAAGCACAGGCGTTAGAGGAGGCCGCTGGCCACCAAGCTGGGATGCTGGGTGCTTTCCTTCCGCCTTTATTCCCGGGACACACGTGGACCTTCTGAGTGGCCGTGTGCCAGTCAGGGAACAGCTCAAGCTTCAGCACACACCTTCTTACGGAGCTTGATGTGTGAACCAGGTGAAAGTCACCAGATGAAAGTGATTTGTTGTTTGAAAAATACAAATCAACAAAAACTCACAGACACCAAACCAGAATGGTGGTGTCCGCCTGAAGCTGGTGGCCAATGTACTCCCGGGCACTGTGCCACCTCCCTGTGGCCCAGGCCCAGCCCAGAGCACCGTGGCCAGCGTCGCTGGGGTTGTGTGGCCAGCATGCGGGAATGGGCGGTGCAGCCCACTGGGCTAAGCGGGCCTGGCCTATCTCCCGGGAGATATAGGGACCGGCACAACCTGTTCTGTGGCCTGAGGCCAGATAAGGATGGCCTTTGCTATCTGGGAAGAGGCGGTCTGACGTAGCCCTGGATACACCTCTCAGACCCCAGCCTTCTTGGGAGGACCCCAGGCAGAGAACAGCAGCACTGACCGGGCACATACGGTCACAGCACTGCTTCAAGGGCAGGGGGCTTCCTGTGTCCTCTGGTCAGTACAACCAGGGGACAGAGCCGTCACAGGATACAAAAGGGACAGCAAGAGCCATATTCCCAAGCACCCAGAGTCCCCGGTCAGAGCAAGAGCAACGGAGAGGCCAGCAGGGCTTCCTCAGGCCTCCTGTCCCCACAAACCACTGCCCCTGGTTTGAGAGTAGAAAATCAAGACGGCTGGCTCAGGTCAGCCATACCGCCCCACCCACCCCAGCACTGGGGCCCAGCACGCCCCTCTCAGGTGTCCTCAGCCCTGCCAGCTGTGCCCCGCCCCATCCTCCTCGCTAATCATTAATGCTGTCTCCAGGGCTGCAGGCACACCCTGAGCCAGGCCAGACCCTGGCCCTCCTCAGCCCACAACCACCACCGCCAACATTTAGGGAGCGCCTGCTGTGTTCACAGCACATACAGACACAGGGACAGGACAAGGGGGGACTCCTCCTCCGCTACAGGAGCACATATAAACGTGCAGGTGGTGGGGGCCTGCCCCAGGCACAGAATGGCCTGTGTGTCCCACCCAGGGTACAGAAAGGGGCCGGGGGCTTGCCCAAGGCACAGAACGGGTGTGGGGGCCTGCCTCGGGCACAGAATGGCCTGTGTGTCCCACCCAGGGTACAGAAAGGGGCCGGGGGCTTGCCCAGGGCACAGAACGGGTGTGGGGGCCTGCCTCGGGCACAGAACGACCTATGTGTCCCATCCAGGGCACAGAAAAGGGGCAGGGACCTGCATGGGGCACAAAAGAGGTACAGAGACCTGCCCCAGGCACAGGGCTGGGCTTAGGGGCTCCCACAGACAGGCAGGGAGGGTGGTCTGCCTGGGGGAAGAAGGGGCTGTGAGTGGGGGGCCTGCCCCAGGGGCCGGGGCTGGGAGTTGGTCCCAGCACATGTGGGGTCTGGGGGGAGGTAACAGGACTCCCGCAGGCAGGCTACACCTTCCCGACAAGTCTACACTTGTGTTTGGTTGTTTACATCACTGCAGTGTCCCGCGGGCACGAGCCAGCCTCTGGGGTTACAAGGGCTTCCTCCGACTCCTGAGTGTCCCATCCTCCAGCATCCCAGAGTAGGAAGAGCCCCCAAGACGTGGGTGGGGACAGAGAGACTGTGAGAGAAGGAGGCAGAGCCGAGGGCAGGCTGCTCCTCCAGGAGTAAACGAGTTGATGCCTGTGAAGGGCAGCTCAGGTGGAGAGAATACTTACTTAATCAGTCATTACTATTTATATGATTATGATTTATCTGAACTTTGGGGAAAAACCACTACACTTTGACAAAAAATGTGGTCAACCAAGAGACACGTGTGGGACGATCATGAGGTTATGACTTGTGCAGAAGCCCCGTACTTTCCCAGGCAGCCTCCGAAGGGCAGAGGAAGGGGCATGAAACCACCCCGGGGTGCCGTGGCTGTGTTAATGCCACGCAGAAGCAGACTTGTCTCACTATGACCTGGGGGACCGCTGGTCTAAGTCGAAGTCACCAAAACCCACTGGACCCACTGCCTGCAGGTGGCGGCACGTGACCCTGCTGGAGCAGGTGGACAGCCAGTCAGAGCCACTGCGGGCAAAGCACATGGGCCTGGGATTGGCCCTGGGTCTCCCGGGCACTTTCTACACGCCGAGCTCTTCCCAGCACCAGACCCCATAGGAGACACAGAGGACAGTGTCTGCTCTCCTTCAGTTTACAAGTTCTTGCGGGAGACAAACATGGAGAGCAAAGACATCCTAAAACAGCTTCGCAGCGCGCAGATGACAGGAAGAAGGTGGGCAACATTGACGGGGGTGGGGGGCACCACTTCAGAGGAGTCCAAGGTGACATTTTTGCAGAGACACAAAGGCACCAAACATCAAGCAGGCAGAGAACAGCAGGGTACAAGGGCTGACCCGCTTGGAGCAGCAAGGAGGCCGCGGTTAGGGACCCAGGAGGTGCGGGCGGGCAGTGACGGCTCTGGAAGGTGGGCATCGTCGCGGTCTCAGCTGCAGTGCAGGAGCCGAGCGCAGTACGTGCCCAGTACACATGCAGTCCATGTCATCATCACCACTGAGAGAGCAGAAGACAGCCCCAGGGCCATCCCGTCCCAGCACAGAGCATGGCGTGTGCCAGCTCTGGAGTCACCCAGTGTGCACGACAGAGGATGGCCAGGCTGTGTGATGGGCCTAGCACCACCCCTGCGTCCTGGGCCCACAGGAGCCCCAGCTCTGCCGTGCACTCGGGACACGAAGCCTTAGCTCTGCCCGTGCACTCGGGACACGAAGCCCCAGCTCTGCCCATGCACTCGGGACACGAAGCCCCAGCTCTCTGCCCGTGCACTCGGGACATGAAGCGGCACCTGTTCTGGGGCCACTTCCCTGGACACCAGCCCTGACCCAAGGCTCTCTAGTTTGGAGAGTTTGGATGAGAACTTGAAGAGGACTTGCTGCCTCAGGGGCCTGCAGTAGCCATCTCCCCTTTTCCCAAAGCTCAGCTTCCGAGACAGGGGGATCTCAGGCCATGGGCTCCCAAGCCCCTGGAAAAGTGAGAGGGGTTGGAAATAGGGTGATTCTGGGAGTCAAAGTCCAGCAGATGAGGGTCTCCCAAAGTAAGTGCCACACGAGACACACCTCGCTGAGGGGGTCTCTGCCCTGGTGGAGGGCACCTGGCTAGCATTCCTGCCCAGGCCCGTCCTGGGGAGACAGTGCCCACCCCAACTCTGGGACAGCATTTAATTTCCTTCGCTGCTCAGCTGGGTTCACGCAAGAGGGGCAGTATTTGCTCAGTAAATATTGTCCATCAGCCAGACAAGCAGTATTTTTTGCCAACCTATTAACCATGCAGCAAGCAACAGTCACCAAGAGGGGTCTTGGGATTAACCCTCCTTCTCCCCTTCTCAGCAGAGCCCTCGAAGGGAGGGGGGAACGGGATGGCCCGCGGAGTATCCATTTTATCACCACCTCCCTAAGATCCAGCACTGCTCCCTAGCACGTCCTGAACCAAGCAGAGCGATACGCTGGCAACAGAAACACAACTGATAAAAGGCCGACGGTGCTGTCAGACAGCCCACGATTTCTAAGCGTCGATTTCTTTGCCTCTGAAACTCAAAACGTCCCTAAACCCACCCAACGCTGCTGTGTCTTCCAGATGCGACGGTCTGGGAGAGCGGTCAGCACCCAGGGTCCCTGGAACGGGGACAGAGTGGCCGGGGCTTCCCTCAGGGGTGCCCACGGCGCGGGCGGTCACAAGTCCAGGGGTCCCGGGACCGCCCAACGCGTCAACTCCGGGCCCCGTTCTCGCCCCGACGCGGGCGAAGCTGTGCCCGTCCACCTACCTCTAGGGCCTCCAGGGTGCTGAAGCTGGCGATGGCGAAGCCGTCGATGACCTCCTCCTCCTGGGAGCTGGACTCGCGGCGGCGGCGGCGCGGGGGACGCGCTGCGCGGGGCGCGGGGGCGGCGCCTCGGGGGGGGCGCGCCGCGGAGGCCTGCGTTCTCCTTGCCGGGGCTGGACTCGGGCTCCTCGCCCGACGACGGGCTCTGGGCGCGGGCGTTCCGTCCGCTGCGCGCGAGCGCCGGCTCGGGCGGACCTTGGCCTCCATGGCGGCGCGTGCGCCCCGTCGGGCCGGTGACCCTGACGCCCCGCGCCTGGCTCGCGGCAGGCGGGCTCCCTCGGCTACGCGGCGCCGCCGGACTGAGCGTGGCCGCGCGGGCTCGGGCCTGGGCGGCGGCGGCGGCGGGCCGGGCCGGCATGCCGGGCGCGGGGCGGCTCAGCCCCGGGCCCGGCGCGGCCTGGGGACCCCCGGCGCGGGCGGCTGGGCGCATCGGCGGGGCGGGCCTGGCGCTCAGCGGCCCTCGGCCGCCCCCGGGGCGCGCTCCCCATGCAGCGGCGCGGCTATCGAGCCGAGCGGGCGGGGCCGGGCGGGCGCGGCGGGCGGCAGGCGGGCAGGCGGCCGGGTTCCTGGGCACCGGGCTCGTGAGGCGGCGGCGGCGGCGCCCCGAACAGATAACAACTGACGCACTTCCGCCCGGCTGCGCTCGCCAGAGGAAGTGAGGGCCGCCGCGGGCGCCCGCGCGCCCCGCCCCGACCACGCCCCGACCACGCCCCGCTCACACTGGCTCCGCCCCCTTCACGGTCACGCGGCCTGCCCCGCTCACGAGGCTCCGCCCCTCCCCGCCCCCTTCACACTGGCCCCGCCCCTACCCGCCCCGCAGGCTCCGCCCCCTCCTCGACCCGCTCACTCAGACCCCGGCCCCGCCCCGGCCGGCCGCGCTAGTTCATTCAGGCCCCGCCCCGCCTGCAGGTGCCCGCCCTTCGGCCTCGCCCCCTAGCCGCGCCCCGCCCCGGCGCCCCGACCTCTCCTGCAGCCCGCGGTGGTCGGCGCCGCTCCTTCAGGGGAGGGCGCTGGGCGTCCACGGCCCCTCCAGCCCCTCCGCGGGCACCTGCGGGCGGTACTCTCCAAGCGGGAGGCGGGGGCAGCGCCAGCCTCCTCTGCGGGGCGGGGGTCCTCGGCCGCGGGCGGCTTCCGAGGAGGGCGAGGGGCCTCCGGTCCTGCGGAACCGAAGTCCTGCCCTCGGCTAGCGTGGAAGGGACGGGGAAAGGGCGAGGAGGACCGGGGGAGGGTCCTCGGCCAGGCAGTGCCCCCTCCCCGCGCCCCCGCGGACCCTCCCGGGCTTCCTAGGATGCGGGAGGGGTCTGCCCGCGTCCCCGCCCCGCGCCACGTGCCCCCAAGTCCCACAAGAAAGCAACTCCCGCCACCGAGACCCCCGGGAACGCGCCCAGCGGGGCGGGGGCTGCTGCCTGGCACGGAGCGCAGTGCGGAGGGCGGCGCGGGCAGGAAGCGCACGGGGGCGGCTGCGGTTGCGAGGCAGGCGCGGGGCGAACTTCCTCCTCCACCCCCAGGACAGGCCGAGCTCGGAGGGGCCTGCCCGGTGGGGTTTCCTGAGCCCCGGGGCCCCTTGCGCGTGGGCACTGGAGTCATTGATTCACGCAGCGCGTATTCGCCGGATGCCTCCTGTGTCCAGGCGCTGTTGGTGACCCCGCAGCGGCTGAGACAGATGACCCTCTTAGAAGTGGGAGAGAGACCCTGAACACAGGGCCAAGTAGAATATCAGCCAGGGATAATCTTAAGAAAATCGAACTGGGAGGTGTCACAGAGAGTGGGCATTGGTTGGTCCAGAGGGCCTCCCCGAGGAGTGGCGTCTTCGAGCCCTACACAGTCATGGGGACTCTGCTTCAGGTCAGGGCCACAGCCCTGCACAGGCCCTCGGAGGAGAATGGTGGTTTGCTGGAGGGCGGAAGGGAGGGTGCCCTCGGTTGCCCTTAGTGGGAAGGGGTCCCTGCCCACTCTGCAGGGTCCACATTACCATGCCTCTGGGAGAGGCGACTGGCGGCCTTTTGTGCGGGGCAGGAAGGGTGTGGTCCGGGCATCACGGGCTGTTTGCTGGGCTGAGGCAGTCGGGAAAGTAGCTCACTGGTGTGGGGGGACTTCCTGTTCACCCAGCCTCCTCCTGTCCACCCAGGCCGCTCTCTGGTTCCCCGTCAAAGCCTCCCCAGGGTGGGGGCAGGGTCCCCCTCCCCCTCTTCCCATTCCGGGTTTTGTTAAACCGTGGTTTCACCCTCCAGCATCCTCCCTTTTGATTTTTAAAAGCCTGATTAGGAAGACAGAAGCGGACCGGGAGCAGTTTCTCCATGCACGCCTGCTCCCGATTTCCCCTCCCTGGACAGAAGGCCAGGAAATGTGGGCGAGGGTCACCCAGATGGCATTTCAGGCTCTTGTTTAGATACAGACCCCTTCCCGAGCAGCCTGGGAGTCCTCACCTGCTCCCGAGGCTCCCAGAGGCCACCCCACCCCAGGCTGGGCCCAGAGGTCAGTCAGACTGCAGGGGGCATCCTGTGGGCACCCCATCTCCCCAGAACAATTGCTTGGGAAGGTCTGAGGTTCTGGTTTTGAAGTTTTTTTTTTTTTTTTTTTGAGACAGGTTCTCACTCTGTCACCCAGACTAGAGTGCAGTGGCGTGATCTCGGCTCACTGCAACCTCCACCTCCCGGGTTCAAGCCATTCTCATGTCTCAGCCTCCTGAGTACCTGGGACTACAGGCCCATGCCACCACGTCTGACTAATTTTTTTTGTATTTTTAGTAGAGACAGGGTTTCGCCATGTTGGCCAGGCTGGTCTCAAACTCCTGACCTCAGGTGATCTGCCCGCCTCAGCTTCCCAAAGTGCTGGGATTACAGGCATGAACCACCACGCCCAGCCGGAAGTTTCTGATTATAGAAATACGCTGTTTCTTTATCTGGTCTCTGAAGACATTCAGATGCGTGATCCCAGTGAAGGGCAGGGGCTCTGTAGACCTCCTCAGGGGCTTCCTTTTTGGACTCCCCCTGGGTTTCCCTGGCTGTCCTGGGGGAGGCGTCCCCAGGTGCCTTCTCTCCTTTGATCCATTTCCAGGTGTTCAGATGGCCAACCAGGGACCAGCCGCCATCTCTGGAGTTCTGGGCTCAGGTGCTCCCCAGAGAGGGCTTGCTCTGGGAACCTTCTCTTCCAGGAGAAAGCAGCTGGGCTACGTGCTGGATGGGAAGCCCTTGGGAGGGAGGCCGGGCTGGGGGTGGTTTCTGACAGATGCGTATTTGCCTGCCTGTGGACCGGACTGTGTGCCTCCAGGAGCACGCATCGCAGTGACCAGACATCCCACCCAGGACTCCGAACCTCCCCGGGGCTTGCCAGGGCCCTGGGCAGAGCTTGCACCACGAGCCCCCCCCCCACTCCCACTGACTTCTTGGTGCGGTGCAGGGCAGACCTCCTGTGCTTGTTTGGTTTTCAGTTTGTGTGCTCACACATCTGCCCTCTCTTGCCCCAGGCAGGATGGGGTGCTTTGGAAGGTAGAAACTGCGGCGGTTAGGAGACCCCTAGACCAGCAGCCTGAAGAGCTCGGAAGTGGAGGGAAACGGCTGGGTTGTTCTGATGGTGGCCACCAGCCACAGGTGGCTCAAGCCTTTGTAACGTGGCAAGTGCAACTGAAGAAGTGGATTATAAATTTTATTTATAGACTTTAAAATATAATAGCCAGTGGGGCTGATGGCTACCACGCTGGACGGGAAGTTCTAGAGCCGGCTTGCCTCAGCCCCAGCCTCAGCTCTGCCACCCACTCAGAATACTTTGGGCAAATGATTTAACATCTCTGTGTTTCCGTTGTCCCGTCTATAAAGTGGGGGTGGTGGGGTGATGAGGCATCCCGCTGTCAGGGGTCTGAAAGCCCCTGGGTGTGTGTGTGAATCCATGTGTGAGTCAATAGAGGCCTCAGATCCGTGATGGGAGGGAGGTGTGAGCACACATGTCTGAGCCCACCCCAGGATTCCCCACCCCTCACGTCTGAGGTTCTCTGGGGCTGCTGGTCTGGGACCACACTTTGGGAACCATGGGTTTAAATGTGCCACAGTCAGGGCCCTGGGCACAGTCAGGGCCATAGGTGAGTACCCGGCATGTCCCTACCGCACCGTCGCCCATCAAGCCCTCGAGCCCCCTCCTCACTCTCTCTTCCCCAGCTCTTGCCAGCGAAGCCCCTTCTCTTTCCGCTCTGCTGGAGGCCCACAGATCCTGCCCACAACTCCTTCCCGGCCCCTGGGGCTCAGCTCTCTGGCCCCACCACCAGCCCAGGTCCCTTTCCTGCTCACATCACACCCCTTAGCACTCATCCTTCCAGTCACCCAGGAAGGGGGTCCATCCTCCACGCACAGCGACTCACAGGCAGGGGTTCTGCAGAGCGTAGCTTCGTCTCCCACCCCAGCCTGCCAGGAAGCACAGGCTCACTGGAGTACATCCTCCTGCAGCCCAGACCCTCACATGGCCATGGCCACTGCCCCCAGCCCAGTCCCTCACATGGCCACGGCCCCCAGCCCAGACCCTCACCCAGCAACAGCCCTGGCCCCCAACCCAGACCCTTACCCAGCCATAGCCCCGGCCCCCAGCCCAGACCCTCACACGGCCACAGCTACGGCCCCCAGCCCAGACCCTCACACGGCCACAACTACGGCCCCCAGCCCAGACCCTCACGTGGCCACAGCTACGGCCCCCAGCCCAGACCCTCACACAGCCACGGCCCTCCTAGCCCAGACCCTCACATGGCCACAGCCCTCCCAGCCCAGACCCTCACATGGTCACGGCCCTCCCAGCCCAGACCCTCACATGGCCACGGCCCCCAGCCCAGACCCTCACCCAGCCACAGCCCTGGCCCCCAACCCAGACCTTCACCCAGCCATGGCCTTGGCCCCCCAGCCCAGACCCTCACCCAGCCATAGCCCTGGCCCCCAACCCAGACCCTCACACGGCCATAGCTACGGCCCCCAGCCCAGACCCTTACACAGCCACAGCTACGGCCCCCAGCCCAGACCCTCACACAGCCACGGCCCTCCCAGCCCAAACCCTCACATGGCCATGGCCCTCCCAGCCCAGACCCTCAGCCCCTGCCTTCACCCAGCCACAGCCCCCAGCCCAGACCCTCACCCATCTACGGCCCTTGCTCCCTGGCACAGCGTCCTCTGGCAGAGCCCTGAATGGTGCTATGAGCATCTGTGGCTCCGGCATGGCGCTTCAGCTCCTCCGTCTTAGCCACTGGCCTTTGCTTTAGAGATTTCTTCACTGCCGTCTGTAATGCTGTGTGCAAAGTTAATTGACATGAAATTGTATTCAAAATTCAATTTGCTCCAACAGATCCAAATTAGGCCCTATAAATCAGCTAAGCCATTTGTCCTTTGGGTTTCAAACTTGCTTGTGGGATGACAGCCAGAAAGTATGTTCCATTTCTTGCAGCCCCCAGCCCCACCTTTGAGCCAGCTGTTGGCTCCAGCCCTCCGCATCCGCCCCTCTTGCTTCCTATAATGGCATCTCAGTGGATTTTAGATGCATAGTCTGCTCTCGTGGGTGCTGTCTGGTGACACAGCAGGTCCCAAGGCCCCATGCTCCCCTAGAAAAGGAACAAAGGAATGTCAGTCAGCTCTCACTTCGAGAATGCTGTGTAACAAACAGCCCCTGGGCGCTCAGTGACGATGCCTTGATCACAGGGCTGCAGGGTGACAAGAGGGGCTTTGCTTCTTCGTTCGGACTTTTGTCAGGCCCAGCTGTAATCCACGGGCCTCTTTCTGTGGGATGCAGGCGTTTATTCTCCCTCAATGGCTCAGGAGGCTGAGCAGAGCCACAGAAGCCTAGGAGAAGCCCCTGCTTGAAGCCTCATGTTGTGTCTGTCCAGGAAGTTTCAAGGCTAGGACCAGCCTCCATGGAGCAGAGAAATTGTGCCTTCTGCTCTGATGGGGTGTGGTGGCCCAGTTTGTCATGCAGGCGACCCAGGTGACACCAGTCAGGTGGCCTCTTCCTGGAATTGCAGTTAGAATTGCCTTGAGCCACGTGTCAAGGCAATTGAGAATTTGGGGTCCCCAGCGTGCCCCCTTGCAGTCATCCTGCTCCTGAAGATATGCTATTGCCTGGTTCTGAGCCTGCTGCAGCTCCGCGGGCCGCCCCCTCCCTGTTCACCCAGTGGAGCAGGTGTCTTCTCTCTGCAGGGGCTTGAGACCTGCCGTCCCTTCCCCTGGGCCCTCTCTGTCCCCCAAGCTCTAACCCAATGCCACTCCTTCCTGACGCCGATGGTGGCTTTGTGCCACGTGGGCCCTGCTGAGCAGCAGACAGTTTCCTAGAATTTTCCTCGCCAGACGGCTCTGGGTTAGGGCTGACCACAGAAAACCAGCAGGCATTTGGAAGGCAGGAGTGGAATGCAGAGGGCAGAGGGAGCCACACGGAGTGGCCTGTTACACTCCTGCCATCGTGAGACTGCTGCAGACCCCCGTCCTCTGCACCCCAGGGGGTTTGGGCCACTCCAGGCCTGCAGCACCGTGGGCTCCAGCCACCGCCTGCCACTGCCCCTCCCAGTCTGGGTCAGGAGCGCTGGAGTCTCCCTGAGGAAGTCAGTTCCGCAGGACATGGCGTCACTGTCACCGTGATCTCCATGAGCTCCCGTGCGCCTGGCTCTCCCCATTACCACACTCACCTTTCTCTCCTGGCGGCCACTCCCTGGCTCTCCTTGGAGAGTGTTTCAGCCAGCCACGCTCTGTGTGCAGTGTGAGAGTGCACAAGCTTGCACAGGTGCTCATACCAGAAAGGGACGTTGCGGGTCGGGAGGAGGGTCCCTGTGCTGGGCCCCGGCCCCCAAGTCTGCCCCTTGCAGTGGGGTGCCCAGCCCGGTGTGGGATCAGGCTGCGGGAAGGGGGAGAGGCCAGGGACAAGCAGCCGGGATGAGCGTGGGCTGTTTCCCTTGAAGATGGCAGAAATGCAAACCCAAAGTAGCCCATACCCTGTGGGGTTCCAGACACGCCCCCAGCTTCAGGCAGGGCTAGATTCAGGGACAGGGGTTCCAGTGGCCTCAGCTTTAAGTGGGGAGTTAAGGGGTTCAATGTCAACAGGAAAAATAGAGTTTTATGAAGCTCTGAACAAAGTCCTGAGTCCTCTCTGAACAGGCTCATCTCAGGCCACCGAGCCCCCATGGCTGAGGGGTGTGAAGCTGTGACTGAGAGGCCTCGGTCTACCCAGACCACAGACTGAGGAGGCAGAGGCAGGCCCTAAAACTAGATGGGAATGGACACTGTAGGGGGCCAGGTCCCCACCTGAGGCCCACCTGCCTCACTGGGCTAGCACTGGGGCTCGAGCCTGCACCCCACCTACCCACCTCCCCGCAGGTGTCCCAGCCACCCCACGCAGCTCTCTTGGGCCCGGGCAGCTCTCTGGACACCTTTCTGCTGCTTGTGCCGCACTGTTGGTTTTTGGGCCCGAGCTGTTCCCACCTCCCACGGCCAGCAGGTCCTGGTTATGTCCCAGTTATGTCCGGGTTATGTCCCGGTTAGGTCCCGGTTAGGTCCAGGTTATGTCCTGGTTATGTCCCGGTTATATCTGGGTTATGTCCTGGTTAGGACCCGGTTATGTCCGGGTTAGGTTCTGGTTAGGTCCCAGTTATGTCTGGGCACATCTGTCAGTCATTGCTGTGTCCCAGCAAAGGCAAATCTCAGTGTCTGCAGCCGTGAGCGCTCATATGCCTCCCAGCTCTGTGGGTCAGCTGCAGGGCTCCTGTCCACCCCACTCATGCCCGGCTGGAGCCTGGGTGACTGTGTTTCCCCATGTGAGACCAGGGGATGGGTGAGCCAGGCCTGTGAGATGTAAGGCGACGTCTGCAAGGGCATCTGGGGAAGATGCCATCTGTGATGAAGAGAGAAGGACACACAAAGATGTCATCCGTTTGTCATCCTGCCCACTCGCCCCACTCCTGGCTTTGAATGCTGCCCTGTGAGCAGGTACTCCCTGGAGCTGTGGCAGCCTTTTTGCACTCATGAGGCGGCGAGCTCCAGGAGGAAGAGCCAGCGTGCTGAGACAGTGGGGCAGAAAGAGAGACAACAGAATGGGGAGCGGGCAGCCTGGATCAGCTGCCTCCAGACATTTCATCTGGGAAGTGGCTGTCTGTACAGTTTGAGCCGCTCTTCATTGGATGTTCTGTTTGGATTTGGCCTCTGGCTGCAATCTGACAGCATCAGTTTGGGGAAACAAAAATATGTCTGTATTCAGGCAGAGAGGCATTTAACATGGGGACGGGCACACAAATGTCGGAAGAGCTGCGCAGCCATCCCGGACACAAGGGGGCTGGGACGCTCTCGGTGCCGAGACCAGATGGCAGGGGGCTGGGACACTGGGTCAGGCTCATAAATGTTAGAAGGGCTGTGCAGCCATCCCGGGCACTAGGTGGCTGGGACACTCTCGGGGCCAACGGGACTGGATGGGGAGCTCCTGGTGACCTGCAGAGTGTGACTTTTGGCTGCCTCTGTGCAGGTGTTTCCAGAGGAGACTGCAGTGTGTGTCCGAGTGGCAGAGGTGAAGATGACCTGCCCTCAGTGTGGGTGGCACCTTCCGGTGGGCCGGGGGCCGGAGAGAACAGAAACAGAAAAGGGAAATGCGTCTCTCCCCACGGCAGCCAGCCGGGATGCACGCTTCCTCTCCTGCCCTCCGACTAGCACTCCAGGCGCCCCAGCCTTTGGGCTTCCTCTCCTTCCCTCCGACCAGCACTCCAGGCGCCCCAGCCTCTGGACTCCAGGACTTGCACTGGCAGCTCCCGGGTCTCAGGCCTGTGGCCTGGGGCTGAGTCGCACCCTCAGCTCCCTGGGTTCTGATGCCTTCTGACTTGGGCTGAGCCACGCTACCAGCATCGGCGTTGCCCAGCCTTCAGACGGCCTGTTGTGGGACTTCCCAACCTCCATCGTCCGGTTCCCCTAACAGACCCTGCGCACGTCTCTCTCCGTGTCCTGCTGGCTCTGTCTCTCTGGAGACCCCTGACTAACGCAGATGCGCTGCAGGTGAAGGAAGTGAGGAGGCTGTGTTATGGGTTACCTTGTGTCCTCAGTATCACTCACTGAAGTCCCAACCCTCAGAACCCCAGAACATAACCCTGTTTGGAAATTGAGTCTTTGCAGATGTAATTGCAAATCTTAAAATGAAGTTCGCAGATTTGGCTCTACATCCAAACATCGGTCCCCTTGTGAAAAGAGACACAGGCCTAGGGGAGACAGCACGTGGGGATGGGAGCAGAGGCTGCAGCAACGCATCCACACAGCCGGGAAGGCCAAAACCACGAGGAACGGGAGAAGCCACGGGTCCTCCCCTGGAGCCTCCCGAGGCAGCGTGTCTCTGCTAACACTGATTCTGGACATCGGGTCTCTGTGCTTTAAGCTGTACTTTTCTTTTTTTTCTTTTTTGAGACGGAGTCTTACTCTGTCACTCAGGCTGGAGTGCAGTGGTGTGATCTTGGCTCACTGCAACCTCCACCTCCCAGGTTCAAACAATTCTCCTGGCTCAGCCTCCCGAGTAGCTGGGATTACAGGCGCCTGCCACCAAGCCCGGCTAATTTTTGTATTTTTAGTAGAGACGGGGTTTCACCGTGTTGGTCAGGCTGGTCTCGAACTCCTGATCTCAAGTGATCCGCCTGCCTCCCAAAGTGTTAGGATTACAGGCGTGAACTACTGCACCCAGCCTTCTGCTGTACTTTGTTATGGAGCCTGGAAAACGACCATGGGGTGCTCCCAAGAAGGGGAGCTTCTACCCCATGCAGATGAGAGCCCAGCAGGACAGCCTCAGGGAGGCCCACAGTGCGCAGGGGCCAGGGCTGCTGATGGGAGGGGCCGCTGGGTCCCTGGGGGTGCAACCTCACTGGCATGGAGGCCAGAACAGCTTCCCTTCCACTTGGCAGGGCTGCCTAGAACCCCAGCTGCAGGGAAGCCTGGGGCACACAGGATATGGACAGCCACCCCGGACATGCACCATGCCCCAGGGCCAGGGTGGCAGGGCCACCAGGAGGAAATGACAGGGGCCTGGGGCCTTGTGGATGGTCTGGAAGTTTCTCTTTCCTGAATGCATTATCAGCCCTTCGAAGATCCCACAAACCCAAACCTCACCCACAGAAGCCGACCAGCGTGTTGGACGCAGCAGCTCCGGTGAGGCTGGCGTCTGAAGCCGGTGTCTTTCCTGGAGGACACAGGGGACACTCCCAGCTGAGAGCTGGGAGTTTCATTAGAAACCCCTGAGGAGAGCAGCTGCCCCAGAGCCCTGTCTGTGACAGAACATTAGAAACACTCCCTGTGGCCTTCCTTACGGAAAAGGCTGGCGCGGCAGCATCCTCAGTGCAAACGCTGCTGCGGCAAAGGCATGAGGTCACTCTGGAGGTGATGTCGCTGAGGGAAGAGGCCATGCAGCAGGAGGGCTGCAGCCGCTCGTGTGAGAGGGAGGAGCCCAGCGGGACGGTGCTGTGCCTTTCCTGAGGGTCCCTGGGAGCGTCTGAAAGTGCGGCGGAAGGTCTGGAAGGTGCCCCCCTGCTGCCACACTCGCAAGTGTGAGCTTCAGAGCACAGCGAGACACGGGCATGTGTCCTGGGGTGCGTGAGGTGAAGGTGCCACGGCAGCCCAGGCACCCCTATGGCTCTCCCAGAGGCTCTGTGAGGGCCGCTGGCGACCCTGGAGGGGCTGCCCCTGCGGAGTTCAGTCCTCCGGCAAGGTCAGAGGTGGGGCGAGGGGCCAAGCTGATCTCCCCACTTCCCTCTTTCCCCCGTGCGCTTCCCAGCATCATGGAGTGTGCAGCCCACACAACCTCCCGGGACGGCCCTTGGAGCCCTTTACTCATTTCTCCAGTCTGAGTTTGGGGCGAGACTGCCGACATCTGACTTGTATTTAGAAGGGTTTCTGCACTGCTCTGTGGACCATGGGCCGGGGGCCAAAAGTAGAAGTGCTGAGGGGCTGAGGAGGCTGCTACAGGGCCCAGGGAGAGGCGGCGGTGGCCTGTACCTGTCCGGCGTGGGGCCTCACTTCGGGGCAGCAGGGGAGTGTTTCCCACAGGACTTGTTCCCGGCTGTTTGGGGAGTGAGGCAGAGCTGACGGCCGCAGCTGGAGGTGCAGTCCTGACCCCTCAGCCGTCTGTTCAGGGCATTGAGGGAGGATTCTGAGGCCGTGGGGACCAGCCTTGGGCTCTGGGAGCTCCATGCCCGGTCCTGGGAGCCTGTGATGTGGCACCTTCTGTGGCAAGGAGACTTGGTGGATGTGGTTGAGCTGAGGATCTTGAGATGGTGATGGAGCCCTCTGTGGTCCAGGCAGCCCTGGACTTGTTCACAAGCATCCTTGTGGGAGGCTCGGCACCCTCCAGATGCTGGAAGATTCAAGGGTGGGACCCTCCCACAGCCTGCAGAGGAACCCGGCCTCCCACACCTCCACGTCAGCCCTAGGAGGCCCTCTGGGACTTCAGGCTGTGAGAGGGTAAGTGTGTGGTTTTAAACCACCCAGTCTGT
This sequence comes from Papio anubis, assembly GCF_008728515.1. Taxonomy (NCBI): domain Eukaryota; kingdom Metazoa; phylum Chordata; class Mammalia; order Primates; family Cercopithecidae; genus Papio; species Papio anubis. The sequence continues at coordinate 126,837,413 of NC_044984.1, read as the reverse complement.
GGTGGTTCATTTATGGCAGCTGCAGGAAGGGAGATGGTGTCCCAGTGACAGGTGGCTGCAACCCCCCGTGCCAGGAGCGTAGGTGAGAAGAGCAGCCCACCGTGCAGGCGACACAAGGAAGGGCCCACTCTGGCCTCCTGCGGCCCACTCCGGCCTCCTGCAGTCCACTCTGGCACACTCCGGCATCCTGCGGCTCACTCCTGCCTCCCGCGGCCCACTCCTGCCTCCTGCGGCCCACTTTGGCCTCCTGCGGCCCACTCCTGCCTCCTGAGGCCCACTTCTGCCTCCTGTGGCTCACTCTGGCCTCCTGCAGTCCATTCTGGCCCACTCCGGCCTCCTGCAGCTCACTCTGGCCTCCTGTGGCCCACCCCGGCCTCCTACAGTCCACTCTGGCCTCCTACAGTCCACTCTGGCCCACTCCCACCCTTCCCGTGTCCTGGTCAGTTTGGAGGTCTGAATTTCGTTCCTAAGGCGGATCTGGGAGGTTGTGAGTCACACAACGCAGGTTCCCTCCTGAGAGCACGCTCCTGCCGGGCTGGACAGCGCCCTGTGGCCTGCACCGATAGACAGGCATCCTCAGAAGCACATGCTGACTCCCAACGCGGCCTGAGTCTTGGGACCCCCCCATCACCACCTCTGGGCACTCTCTCCACCCCTGCGCACCCTGCATGCCGGCCTCAGAACGGCTCCTGCCTTGGGGCCTGTGCCCGTGTTCTCTCCTTGCTGGCAGCCTCCGCTCGTGCCTTCTCAGAGGGGCGTGGCCGGGCCCCTCAGGGTGGCACCAGGCCACCTTGCCCCGCGTTGGTGCCCACGGGACCGATGGTGGCTTTCACTGGTTTAGTGCTGCCCGCACTACACCATGAGCCCCAGGGACTCTGTCCCTTCACTGCTGACCCCCGTGGCTGGAACATCACCCAGTGCACAGGGAGCTGCTCACGTGAGTGTCATGAAGGAAACAGTTCCCAGCAGAGAACATGGTGCATGGGACACCTCGAAGGGGGAGGCCTCTGAAAGGTGCTCATGAGGCCCAGATCAAGGTGTGTGTGGGCAGGGGGGTTCCTCCCGGAGGCTCCCGGGGAGAGCGTTTCCTGGGAGGATAGGAACTGGGCCCCTGTGGGCATCGTGCGGGAAGGGTGACCTGGTCTGAGAGTGGAGCTGACCCCAAGAGTGAAGGTGGGAGGGAGACAGAAGCAAGGCCCCCATGATGTCCTTTGAGCCCCTGGATCCAGCTAGACCGAAGCCGCCCACTCCAGGACTTCCTGGTTATGTGAGTCACTAAATTCTCCCTTGGCTTCAACCACTTTGTGTTGCCTTTTCCGTCACAACTCAGAATGCCCTGACTTGTGTGGGGTTGTGCAGTCAGGAGAGAAGAAAACGTGTATCAAGAAGGGGAACTTCTGTGGCCAGAGCTCAGACCGTTTTATTGCATTCCAGGGAGTTGATGCCGGAGCCCTTTAGGGTTTGAGGATCTTGATGGATACTTTGTTTCGTGATTTGTTTGACGCGACTTTTGTTTTTCCGGATTTCCGGATTTTGCCTTTGATTTCCGGGATTTTCCGGATTTTTATTTGTTTTTCCTTTGACTTTTGATTTTGTTTTTCTTCATGTTTATAGTCCTTTCGACTTTTGTTTCCTTCTTTCCTATTTCTCTTTAGGACTTTGTTTTGATGAAAGATTTCCTGGATTTTGATTTGATTTCGATGGATTTATTTGATTTGATTTGATGACGCGATGGATTTTGATTTGATTTATGATGGATTTTATTTGATTTGATTTTGATTTGATTTGAAAGTTTTATTTTTTGATTTGAATGCGCGGATTTTGATTTTTCATAATTTGATTTTTCCGATTTTATTTTGATGCCGATTTTGATGAAATTTGATTTTTGATTTGTTTGAAACTGTTTGATTTTATTTTTGAGCCTTGATTTGATTTCCGATTTTTCCTGATTTTGATTTATGATTTTTGATTTATTTGTTGATTTGAAATGATGATTTTTTGTGCCGATGATTTTGATCTCGGATTTTGTTTTTTTCGAGCGCGATTTTCGATTTTTGCCGATGATTTTGAGCGATGATTTTGTTTGATTTCGATTGAGGCGCGGATTTCGAACCTCAGGGCCCTCGCCAGCTGTGGTGCTTCACAGAAGGGATGGAAGTGGATTGTGAGAACCCATCACAAGCCCAATTCCAGACACTGATGTCAGGAGGATGCACCCAGGCTAGCCCACTGGGCCCCAGAAGGACACACCCAGGCTAAATTAATTGATCCCAGGAGGAGCCCAGGCTAGCCCACCGGAGGAGGCAGGGGAGACAGACGAGGTGGGGTGAGAGAGGAGAGTCGGGATGCATCTTGGTATTATGACTGGGAGGACCTCCTAGTGCCTCAGCTGTAGGGAGGTGGGGCGGGGATGGGAGGGCACTTTCAGGCTCCCAACCTGGGAGGAGCCACCACAGTCAGCCCAAACGTCACTGCTCCACCAGGCTGTGTGACAGCTGCAGTGGTCAGGCTGGGGAATCGGCCCCTCAGTTCTGCAGGGACTTGAGAGCCTCTTGTGAAGGCAGTAGGGTGGATGCTGAATTAGGGGGCACAGGTCTCACCTGAGCAACTCCCAGAGAAGCAGGAGGGAAGCTCAGGGGCAGTGGAGCCGATCTGGATCTTGTGCCTTAGGGCTCACTGGAAGAGGCACTGGTGAGGGGGGGTTCTGCAGGTAGGCCTAGGATGGAGGCCAGTGGAGCCGGAGCCACGGAGGGAAGGTGGAAGAAGGAATGGAAGGTAGTGGATGGAACAGTGGTGGAACAAGGAAGGGGGGAAATAGTAGTGGGAATGGAATGGTGGAAGGAATGGAATGGAAAATAA